>NC_135671.1:42116702-42472336 GCF_964188315.1 Podarcis muralis | reverse complement strand
CTAACCCTAACCCTAACCCTACCCTAACCCTAACCCTAACCCTAACCCTAACCCTAACCCTAACTCCTAACCCTAACCCTAACCCTAACCCTAACCCTAACCCTAACCCTAACCCTAAACCCTAACCCTAACCCTAACCCTAACCCAACCCTAATAACCCTAACCCTAACCTACCCCTAACCTAACCCTAACCCTAACCCTAACCCTAACCCTAACCCTAACCCTAACCCTAACCCTAACCCTAACCCTAACCCTAACCCTAACCCTAACCCTAACCCTAACCCTAACCCTAACCTAACCCTAACCCTAACCCTAACCCTAACCCTAACCCTAACCCTAACCCTAACCCTAACCCTAACCCTAACCCTAACCCTAACCCTAACCCTAACCCTAACCCTAACCCTAACCCTAACCCTAACCCTAACCCTAACCCTAACCCTAACCCTAACCCTAACCCTAACCCTAACCCTAACCCTAACCCTAACCCTAACCCTAACCCTAACCCTAACCCTAACCCTAACCCTAACCCTAAACCCTAACCCTAACCCTAACCCTAACCCTAACCCTAACCCTAACCCTAACCCTAACCCTAACCCTAACCCTAACCCTAACCCTAACCCTAACCCTAACCCTAACCCTAACCCTAACCCTAACCCTAACCCTAACCCTAACCCTAACCCTAACCCTAACCCTAACCCTAACCCTAACCCTAACCCTAACCCTAACCCTAACCCTAACCCTAACCTACCCTAACCCTAACCCTAACCCTAACCCTAACCCTAACCCTAAACCCAAACCCTAACCCTAACCCTAACCCTAACCCTAACCCTAACCCTAACCCTAACCCTAACCCTAACCCTAACCCTAACCCTAACCCTAACCCTAACCCTAACCCTAACCCTAACCCTAACCCTAACCCTAACCCTAACCCTAACCCTAACCCTAACCCTAACCCTAACCCTAACCCTAACCCTAACCCTAACCCTAACCCTAACCCTAACCCTAACCCTAACCCTAACCCTAACCCTAACCCTAACCCTAACCCTAACCCTAACCCTAACCCTAACCCTAACCCTAACCCTAACCCTAACCCTAACCCTAACCCTAACCCTAACCCTAACCCTAACCCTAACCCTAACCCTAACCCTAACCCTAACCCTAACCCTAACCCTAACCCTAACCCTAACCCTAACCCTAACCCTAACCCTAACCCTAACCCTAACCCTAACCCTAACCCTAACCCTAACCCTAACCCTAACCCTAACCCTAACCCTAACCCTAACCCCTAACCCCTAACCCTAACCCTAACCCTAACCCTAACCCTAACCCTAACCCTAACCCTAACCCTAACCCTAAACCCTAACCCTAACCCTAACCCTAACCCTAACCCTAACCCTAACCCTAACCCTAACCCCTAACCCTAACCCCTAACCCTAACCCTAACCCTAACCACCCTAACCCTAACCCTAACCCCTAACCCTAACCCCTAACCCTAACCCTAACCCCTAACCCCTAACCCCTAACCCCTAACCCTAACCCTAACCCTAACCCTAACCCCTAACCCTAACCCTAACCCTAACCCTAACCCTAACCCCAACCCCAACCCTAACCCTAACCCTAACCCTAACCCTAACCCCTAACCCTAACCCCTAACCCCTAACCCCTAACCCCTAACCCTAACCCCTAACCCCTAACCCCTAACCCCTAACCCCTAACCCCTAACCCCTAACCCTAACCCTAAGGGGACGCGAAAGCATGGCTGCGCAATCTGTGGAGAGGTAAGGATCCAGGGCTCCGAAGCGCAGATGCATTCATTAAAGCAATGGATTCCTGCTTTCTATCAAACATTGACATTGCCCGGAAGGACATATTTCGGCTAAGACAAGGGAAAGCCAGCGTAAGGCAGTTTCATTCCCGCTTTTTTGCATTAGTCAACGTCCTGGGTTGGGATAAGGATTCTCCGCCTGTTAGAGACCTCTTTTGGGAGGGATTGAACCCGCAGGTCAAGGATGAGATCGCAAGGGGGGAGAGACCCAAAAGCACTCAGCAAGTGGTTGAAAGAGCGCTAACGGTGGGTGTGCGGCTGGAAGAACGCCCATGGAGCAAAGAAGAAGGGCATTGGGGACGCACACCAGCGAGAGGGCCCCCCCTCTTGTCCAGGGATGTCGCACGTGCGCAGTCCACGCCTCCACAGGGAGGGGGCGAAGAGCCGATGGAGATTGGCGGTGCTAGGGCTCACTCAGCAACCAGAGCCTTAACACCGGGAGCAGTCAAAACGAAGCCGCCTAGAGGGAACAGGAAGTGCTATATCTG
The DNA here is from genome assembly GCF_964188315.1 of Podarcis muralis. Classification (NCBI taxonomy): domain Eukaryota; kingdom Metazoa; phylum Chordata; class Lepidosauria; order Squamata; family Lacertidae; genus Podarcis; species Podarcis muralis. The sequence continues at coordinate 42,470,023 of NC_135671.1, read as the reverse complement.
CGACAGTGGACAGCACATGGCGAAAGAGTGTCCCCAGAGGCTCCACAAGCACACTGCAGCTTCATTGACAGTAATGGAAGCAACTCAGCAGAGAGGACCACAGCAGGGAAACGACGGAGTCTGGCTGGAAACGGAGGCACTGGGGCCCAGCCAGACGAGTCAATGAAGAAGTCCCCAGAGATTTTGCAGCCCACAGACCCCCTCCCGCCCAAACCAGTGGTGCAGCTCATCGCATCGCTCCAGCTGCCCAATGGACTCACCTTAGAAGTGCCTATTACGATTGACTCTGGCAGTAATGCGGACTTTATAGGACTGGAGTTTATTCAGCAACACAACATAGCACTACTGCCAGCCACGCTGCCCCTGAAGGTGGTCACAGTAGATGGCAGGGAACTGCTGGGGGGGCAGGTGGTACAGCAGACACCACCTATGGTGATGCAAATTGGGAATCACCGGGAAGTCATCAGCTTCAACGTCACCCAATTATCGGACACGCCCGTAGTTTTGGGCATGAGTTGGCTGCACAGGCACAGCCCAGCATTGGCTTGGTACCAACGCCAACTGACTTTTGGCTCCTCCTACTGTGCGGAACATTGCATCCTACCTAGCCCAGAAGGGGAAGAGGATGACCCGCAGCTACATTTGGGCACGCTGCAAGCAGTACCTCTCAAGTATGCGGAATTTTTGGAGGTATTCTGTGAGAAGGAGGCGGACAAGCTACCTCCGCACAGACCCTATGACTGCAAGATTGACCTCCTGCCGGGGGCGACGCTGCCTACCGGGAAACAGTATTCCATGTCTGAGGATGAACTGCAGGAACTCAGGGAGTTCATAGATCACAATTTGAAGCGCGGGTTCATCCGGGAGTCGAAAGCGGTGGGAGGCAGCCCAGTATTCTTTGTGAAGAAGCGGGATACGCCCCAAAAAAGACTGGTGGTGGACTATAGAATTTTGAACTCGAAAACCAAGCCCTCGGCCTTCCCCATGCCCAAGATAGACGACCTGCTCGCGACGGTGAGGAAAGGACGCGTTTTCACCAAGTTGGATCTGCGAGGGGCGTACAACCTGATTCGCATGCGGGAGGGCGACGAGTGGAAGACGGCCATGTTCACGCCACTGGGCACCTACGAATACAGAGTTATGCCCTTCGGATTACAAAATGGCTCTCACTGTTTTCAAGCCTTCATGCATCACGTGTTGGCGGGACTCCTTTACAAGAAGTGCGTATGCTTCCTGGACGACATCCTGATATTTTCTGAGTCGCGAGAAGCGCACGAGAGGGATGTCAGGGAAGTTCTGCAGAGACTGAAGGAGCACAGGCTGTACGCCAAGCTGGAGAAGTGCCAGTTCGACATGACGGAGGTGGATTTCCTGGGCTACAAACTGTCGGACAAGGGGCTCGCCATGGACAGCGCCAAGGTTCGCTCAGTATTGGACTGGAAAAGCCTGCGCAGTCGGAAGGAAGTCCAGCGGTTTGTCGGCTTTGCCAACTTTTACCGCAAGTTCATCAAGGGGTTCGCTATGCAGACGGCGGCCATCACCGACACGCTCAGCTCCAAGAAGAAGAAATTCATCTGGACGGAGCAAGCGGAGCAGTCCTTTCAGAAACTCAAGCGCCTCTTCGCGTCCGAAGAGCAGCTGCTGCATGTGAATCCCAGCAGACCGATGAGGGTGGAGACAGACGCCTCAGACAGAGCCGTGGGAGCCGTCCTGTTGCAACAAGACCAGCAGGGGGACTGGAGGCCGTGCGCCTTCTACTCGAGGAAGCTCAGCAAGTCGGAGCAGAATTACACCATCTGGGACAGAGAGTTGCTAGCCATCCATGCAGCGTTCAAGGCATGGCGGCACTTCCTTATCGGAGCCAGACACACAGTGCAGGTCCGCACGGACCACAAGAATCTAGAGTACTGGCGCACGGCGAGGTTCCTGAACCAGAGGCACATTAGATGGGCGGAGTTCTTCGCGGACTTCGACTTCAAGATAGAGTACATCCTGGGCGACAACAACGTAATGGCGGATGCATTGTCCAGAAAGCCGCAATACCTCGAGGAGGCGGCACCGCCGGCAGCCAAGCACATTTTCGCACCGGAAGCGTGGGCATGCGCTTCGGCAACCGTGGACCTGGACGCCGTACGTCAAGCGCTGCAGGAGGACCCCTTCGCACGAACCAAGATGGAGGAGGTGCACAAGGGCACGGCGAAGGACGACGAGTTCCAGATAAGAGACGGGTTACTCATCCGCAAGGGAGCGCTCTACGTGCCAGGAGACGACCTCCGCGCAAGGGTACTGCAGCAGCTACACGACGCTCCCACCGCCGGGCACTTTGGCAAAGAAAAGACGGTAGAATTAGTGGCCAGAGACTTTTGGTGGCCCAAGATGCGGGGGGACGTAGCGGATTACGTCTCGAGATGCAACACCTGCCAGAGGGCCAAGTCAGTTCACAAGCCGCCGGCGGGACTGCTGGAACCGCTGCAGACACCATCGGAACCGTGCGAGAGGGTGGCCCTGGACTTTGTCACGGACCTGCCCAGTTCGAGGGGAAAGACAGCAGTGCTAGTGGTGGTGGACATGTTTACCAAAATGGCACACTTCATTCCGTGTGCGAAGGTGGCCACGGCGGAACAGACCGCCAAACTGTTCATAGACCACGTGTTTAAAGTCCACGGTCTGCCACGGTCTATTCTCTCCGACCGGGGGCGGCAGTTCATCTCGAACTTCTGGCAGAAGCTGATGGGCATCCTGAACGTCAAGATCAACCTAGCGTCGGCGAGACACCCACAGACCAACGGGCAAGCGGAGAGGGTCAACGCCATCATGCAGCAGTACCTGAGATGCTACGCCAATCAGCAGCCTACGACATGGGTAGACTACCTGCCCCTCGCAGAGTTTGCTTACAACAATACGAAGCACGTGTCGACAGGGGTGACGCCGTTCTTCGCCAACAACGGGAGGCATCCCAGAACCTTCCCGGGGTTAGAGAGAGTGGGGGAGGGGGAGCCACAGGCAGCGGAAGCCTTAGCGTCGGAGTTGCAGGAAGTCCACGAACAGCTCAGGAGGCAGTTAGAACTAGTAAAGCACGCATACAAACTGCAGGCTGACAGACACAGAAGAGTTGGGGAAGACATACAGGTGGGAGAGTGGGTTTGGTTAGCAGCGCAAGCAGTGCCGACCAGATCGTTAGCGAAGAAGAAGCTAGGGCATAAGCAGCTAGGGCCTTACCAAGTCCAGGCACAGGTCAATCCAGTGGCCTTCCGGTTAGCACTTCCGGAGGGTTCCAGAATGCATCCGGTGTTCCATAGATCGGTGCTCACGCCCTACAAAGCACCTCATAGATTTCAGGAGCCAGGCACAGCGCCAGACCCGCTCAGAGAAGGGCCCAGAAAGGGAGGGTCGCCAAGAGGGGGGCACATCAACGAGGTCACAGAGATTTTAGACTCGAGATGGGGGGAAGAGGGAGTAGAATATCTCCTAGCCAGAGAGGGTACCCCGGCCAGTGCCAACAGTTGGGTGCCGGACTATGCCTTGGAGGAGCCTCTGCTCAAGGAAGAATTTCATGCCCTCTTCCCACACAGGCCCATGCCAGCCGAGTATTTCGACGACTGGCTCTTCACACCCACACTTTCAGCCAGCACGTTCCAGGGGTTCGCCTCGGACGAGGAACCGGCACCAGACACACGCTCCCCGGAGGGCTCACCCTCGGGGTCTGCCTCAGACCGCTCTTATTGGTGGGACGATCGACCAGAGGAGCAGTGGTGCAGGAAGTGGCTGGGGGGTCCTTGGCAGACATCACCCTCAGAGGGGAACGGGGGCGAGACGGACATGGACGTGTGGGGGGAGGACGTGGGGTTCGAACACGGAGGCAGAGACATGGAAGCAGAGAAGATCGACGTCAACGAGTGCACGGAGAACGAGCCGGACCTAGCCGGTTTGATGTACGACACGGGGGACGAACTGTATCCGGCACTCACCCCCGCTACGACGGAGCACCCAGTACCCACACCGGAAGGAGGGGAGGGGGGAAGGGGGGGCTTCGAGGGGGGGATGGATGTCAGGGGCTCAGGAGCAGAGGCACAGGAAAGGGAGGAGATAGAGACCGAGGGGGAGGAATCCGAGGGAGAAGTGAGCGATGATAGCTGCCCGAGGTCTCTAAGTCTCTCCAGCGAATCGGAGGATTCACAGAAAGGGGCTCCCGTGGTCAGAGCTAGGGGGTTGCCAGAGGGAACACCCCAGGAAGGAGGGGTCAGAGGGGACTCAGAGAGCAGCAGTTGGAAATCGGGACCAGCTTCCCCACCGGAGAGCAGTAGGGGGGAGGAGTCCCAGGCATCGGCATCAGGCAGCTTTCCGTCAGCGGAAGGACATGAGTCAGGGTTAGCCACGCCTGCATCAGAGAGCGAGGAAACGGTCAAAAGGAAGGTCGGAGGCAGCGGGCGCGCGCCAAGTTCAAATGTACAAGAGGGTGGCGCAATGAGCAGCCCGGAAAGGGAGCCAGGTCCTAAAGCCCGCCGAAGGGAGGGGGAAGAGTCCGAGGGGTCCGCCTCCGAAGCGTCCAGGAAGGAAGGGACCCCGGGGGGTGGTAGGACCCAGAGGCGGAAGGAGAGACGGAAAAGGTGGAGTAAGGCTAGAGTCTTAAGCTGGTGTACAGGGGGGCGGAGACTCAGACGGAGCTTCGCTGGTCTAGTGTCTAGACGTAGAGAAGCACTCTAGGGTTTGAAAATGGATAATGTACTTTAATAAAGACTTTTGTATATTACCGCTGGCTAGCGTGGGTCCTCTGTGAGCTGGGACCTGGAGGCAGTCTCTGACAATACGTGTTTTGGTTCCATCTCAATAGAAACAAGACGAAGAAGCTGGGATTTTGTCATTCGGTGTTGATTCACCAACAAATAGCAAAGCAAAGTGTAGTAAGCTAAAACAGAGCAGAACAGGTTCTTTTGCGTTCCAGCTACATCGAAACAAGAATCTTGGATGTCGCTTATTTCAAGTTGTGTTCTTTGGTGTTAATGCAACATTAACCCAGAAATCGCAAAGTGTACGTAATGAGACCCAAATGACAAAACACCGTCTTTTCGCTACCATATGCGCAGAAAGAAGACGAATAAGCTTTCATTGCGCTTACTTCCAATTGTTGCTTTTCAGATTAGAATGCACATTCACCCAAAAATCACGCAGTGAAATGTTTGTTATCAGCCCAAATTAAGCATACGTGTTTTGGTTCCATCTCAATAGAAACAAGACGAAGAAGCTGGGATTTTGTCATTCGGTGTTCATTCACCAACAAATAGCAAAGCAAAGTGTAGTAAGCTAAAACAGAGCAAAACAGGTTGTTTTGCATTCCAGCTACATTGAAACAAGAATCTTGGATGTCGCTTATTTCAAGTTGTGTTCTTTGGTGTTAATGCAACATTAACCCAGAAATCGCAAAGTGTATGTAATGAGACCCAAATGACAAAACACCGTCTTTTCGCTACCATATGCGCAGAATTAGACGAATAAGCTTTCATTGCGCTTACTTCCAATTGTTGCTTTTCGGATTAGAATGCACATTCACCCAAAAATCACGCAGTGAAATGTTTGTTATCAGCCCAAATAAAGCATACGTGTTTTGGTTCCATCTCAATAGAAACAAGACGAAGAAGCTGGGATTTTGTCATTCGGTGTTGATTCACCAACAAATAGCAAAGCAAAGTGTAGTAAGCTAAAACAGAGCAAAACAGGTTGTTTTGCGTTCCAGCTACATCGAAACAAGAATCTTGGATGTCGCTTATTTCAAGTTGTGTTCTTTGGTGTTAATGCAACATTAACCCAGAAATCGCAAAGTGTATGTAATGAGACCCAAATGACAAAACACCGATGTCAGGGGTTCAGGAGCAGAGGGACAGGAAAGGGAGGAATTAGAGACCGAGGGAGAGGAATCCGAGGGAGAGGTCAGCGATGATAGCCGTCCGAGGTCTCTAAGTCTCTCCAGCGAATCAGAGGATTCACAGAAAGGGGCTCCCGTGGTCAGAGCTAGGGGGTTGCCAGAGGGAACACCCCAGGAAGGAGGGGCCAGAGGGGACTCAGAGAGCAGCAGCTGGAAATCGGGACCAGCTTCCCCACCGGAGAGCAGTAGGGGGGAGGAGCCCCAGGCATCGGCAGCAGGCAGCTTTCCGTCAGCAGAAGGACATGAGTCAGGGTTAGCCACGCCTGCATCAGAGAGCGAGGAAACGGTCAAAAGGAAGGTCAGGGGCAGCGCGCGCGCGCCAAGTTCAAATGTACAAGAGGGTGGCGCAATGAGCAGCCCGGAGAGGGAGCCGGGTCCCAAAGCCCGCCGAAGAGAGGGGGAGGAGTCAGAGGGGTCCACATCCGAGGCGTCCAGGAAGGAAGGCACCCCGGGGGGTAGTAGGACCCAGAGGTGGAAGGAGAAACGCAGAAGGTGGAGTAAGGCTAGAGTCTTAAACTGGTGTACAGGGGGCGGAGACTCAGACGAGGCTTCGCTGGTCTAGGGTCTAGACGTAGAGACGCACGATAGGGCTTGAAAATGGGAACTAAACTTCAATAAAGACTTTTGTACAGTTCTGCTGGCTAGCGTTGGTCTTCTGTGAGCTGGGACCTGGAGGCAGTCTCTGACAGTAAGCCTCGTCTCACATTTCATCGGTTTTCTTCGCCTCAAGCATCGCTACGGGAGCGAGGCAGGGAGGGCAGAAGACTGGTGCCTTGCGAGCTCACAAAAGTCAGGCGAGATGACTACAGAACAGAAAATAGCTTCCCTGCAAGAAGCGGTGACACAACTCAGCGCTGAAATAATCGCATCCAGGAAGAGAGAGGAAGAAGCGGCGGCTGCCTGCAGAGATCTTCAAGCCAGGTTGGAAGGGCTTGCGAAGCAGGGGCTACCGGGACCCAGATCCGAGGGGATTGGGTTGGGGAAGAGAGGAGGCAGCATTGTATCTCATTTTGATGGGAATTTGCAGCAGTACCCCAATTTCCGAGCAGACGTGCTGTTTGCGCTGCAGCTGTTGGATAGAGACTTTAGAGATGAGCAAGAGAAAGTGGGGTTCATCTTGTCCCATTTGCATGGGGACGCGAAAGCATGGCTGCGCAATCTGTGGAGGGATAAGGATCCAGCGCTCCAAAGCGCAAATGCATTCATTAAAGCAATGGATTCCTGTTTCTTATCTAACATAGACATTGACATTGCCCGGAAAGACATATTTGGACTAAGACAAGGGAAAGCCAGCGTCAGGCAGTATCATTCCCGGTTTTTTGCATTGGTCAGCCCGCTGAATTGGGATAAGGATTCTCCGCCAGTTAGAGACCTTTTTTTGGAGGGATTGAGCCCACAGATCAAGGATGAGATGGCACGGGGAGAGAGACCCACAACCACTCAGCAAGTGGTTGAAAGAGCGCTGTCGATTGGGGTGAGGCAGGAAGAACGCCCATGGAGCAAAGAAGAAGGGCGTTGGGGACGCACACCAGCGAGAGTGCCCCCCCCTCTTGCCCAGAGATGCAGCGCGTGCGCAGTCCACGCCTCCACAGGGAGGGGGAGAAGAGCAGATGGAGATTGGCGGTGCTAGGGCTCACTCAGCTACCAGAGCCTTAACACCGGGAGCAGTAAAACCGAAGCTGCCTAGAGGGAACAGGAAGTGCTATATATGTGATAGTGGACAGCACATGGCGAAAGAGTGTCCCCAGAGGCTCCACAAGCACACTGCAGCTTCAGTGACAGTACTGGAAACAACTCAGCAGAGAGAACCACAGCAGGGAAACGACGGAGTCTGGCTGGAAACGGAGGCACTGGGGCCCAGCCAGACGAGTCAGTGAGGAAGTCCCCAGAGATTTTGCAGCCCACAGACCCCCTCCCGCCCAAACCAGTGGTGCAGCTCACCGCATCGCTCCAGCTGCCCAATGGACTCACCTTAGAAGTGCCTATTACAATTGACTCTGGCAGTAATGCAGACTTTATAGGACTGGAGTTCATTCAACAACACAATGTAGCGTTACTGCCAGCCACGCTGCCCCTGAAGGTTGTCACGGTGGATGGCAGGGAACTGCTAGGGGGGCAGGTGGTACAGCAGACGCCGCCGATGGTGATGCAAATTGGGAATCACCGGGAGGTCATCAGCTTCAATGTCACCCAACTGTCGGACACGCCTGTAGTATTAGGCATGAGTTGGCTGCACAGGCACAGCCCAGCATTGGCTTGGTACCAGCGCCAACTGACTTTTGGCTCCTCCTACTGTGCGGAACATTGCATTATACCTAGCCCAGAAGGGGAAGAGGATGACCCGCAGTTACAATTGGGCACGCTGCAAGCAGTGCCACTCAAGTATGCGGAGTTTTTGGAGGTTTTCTGCGAGAAGGAAGCGGACAAGCTACCTCCTCACAGACCCTATGACTGCAAGATTGACCTCCTGCCGGGGGCGACACTGCCAACTGGGAAACTGTACTCCATGTCTGAGGATGAACTGCAGGAACTCAGGGAGTTCATAGATCACAATTTGAAGCGTGGGTTCATCCGGGAGTCAAAAGCGGTGGGAGGCAGTCCAGTATTCTTTGTGAAGAAGCGGGACACGCCCCAAAAGAGGCTGGTGGTGGACTATCGAATTTTAAACTCGAAAACCAAGCCCTCAGCCTTCCCCATGCCCAAGATAGACGATCTGCTCGCGACGGTGCGGAAAGGACGCGTTTTCACCAAGTTGGATCTACGTGGGTGTCAGAGACTGCCTCCAGGTCCCAGCTCACAGAAGACCAACGCTAGCCAGCAGAACTGTACAAAGTCTTTATTGAAGTTTAGTTCCCATTTTCAAACACTAGCGTGCGTCTCTACGTCTAGACCCTAGACCAGCGAAGCCTCGTCTGAGTCTCCGCCCCCTGTACACCAGTTTAAGACTCTAGCCTTACTCCACCTTCTAAGTTTCTCCTTCCGCCTCTGGGTCCTACTACCCCCCTGGGTGCCTTCCTTCCTGGACGCCTCGGAAGCGGACCCTTCGGACTCCTCCCCCTCTCTTCGGCGGGCTTTGGGACCCGGCTCCCTCTCCGGGCTGCTCATTGCGCCCCCCTCTTGTACATTTGAACTTGGCGCGCGCGCGCTGCCCCTGACCTTCCTTTTGACCGTTTCCTCGCTCTCTGATGCAGGCGTGGCTAACCCTGACTCATGTCCTTCCACTGACGGAAAGCTGCCTGCTGCCGATGTTTGGGACTCCTCCCCCTTGCTGCTCTCCGGTGGGGAAGCTGGTCCCGATTTCCAGCTGCTGCTCTCTGAGTCCCCTCTGGCCCCTCCTTCCTGGGGTGTTCCCTCTGGCAACCCCCTAGCTCTGACCACGGGAGCCCCTTTCTGTGAATCCTCTGATTCGCTGGAGAGACTTAGAGACCTCGGATGGCTATCATCGCTGACCTCTCCCTCGGATTCCTCTCCCTCGGTCTCTAATTCCTCCCTTTCCTGTCCCTCTGCTCCTGAACCCCTGACATCCATCCCCCCCTCGAAGCCCCCCCTTCCCCCCTCCCCTCCTTCCGGTGTGGGTACTGGGTGCTCCGTCGTAGCGGGGGTGCGTGCAGGATACAGTTCGTCCCCCATGTACTCGTCGACGTCGCTCTCCTCTGCTTCCATCTCTCTGTCTCCGTGCTCGAACCCCACGTTGTCCCCCAACACGTCCATGTCCGTCTCGCCCCCCTCCCCCTCTTCGGGTGGTCCCAGCCAAGGACCCCTCAGCCACTTCCTGCGCCACTGCTCCTCTTGTCGATCGTCCCACCAATAAGAGCTGTCTGAGGCAGACCCCGGTGGCGAACCCACCTGGGAGCTCGTGACTGGGGCCTGTTCCTCGTCCGAGGCGAACCCCTGGAATGTGCTGGCTGAAAGAGTGGGTGTGAAGAGCCAGTCGTCGAAATACTCTGCTGGCATGGGCCTGTGCGGGAAGAGGGCATGAAACTCCTCTTTGAGCAGAGGCTCCTCCAAGGCATAGTCCGGTACCCAGCTGTTGGCACTGGCCGGGGTACCCTCTCTGGCTAGGAGATATTCTACTCCCTCTTCCCCCCATCTCGAGTCTAAAATCTCTGTGACCTCGTTGATGTGTCCCCTCCTAGGCGACCCCCCCTTTCTGGGCCCTTCTCTGAGCGGGTCTGGTGCTGTGTCTGGCTCCTGAAATCTATGAGGTGCTTTGTAGGGCGTGAGCACCGATCTATGGAACACCGGATGCATTCTGGAACCCTCCGGAAGAGCCAACCGGAAGGCCACAGGATTGACCTGTGCCTGGACTTGGTAAGGTCCTAGCTGCTTATGTCCTAGCTTCTTCTTCGCTAATGATCTGGTCGGCACTGCGTGCGCTGCTAACCAGACCCAGTCTCCCACCTGTATGTCTTCCCCAACTCTTCTGTGTCTGTCGGCCTGCACCTTGTATGCGTGCTTTGCTAGTTCTAACTGCCTCCTGAGTTGTTCGTGGACTTCCTGCAACTCTGACGCTAAGGCTTCTGCTGCCTGTGGCTCCCCCTCCCCCACTCTCTCTAAACCCGGGAAGGTTCTGGGATGCCTCCCGTTGTTGGCGAAGAACGGCGTCACCCCCGTCGACACGTGCTTCGTATTGTTGTAAGCGAACTCGGCGAGTGGCAGGTAGTCCACCCATGTCGTGGGCTGCTGATTGGCGTAGCATCTCAGGTACTGCTGCATGATGGCGTTGACCCTCTCCGCTTGCCCGTTGGTCTGTGGGTGTCTCGCCGACGCCAAATTGACTTTGACGTTCAGAATGCCCATCAGCTTCTGCCAGAAGTTCGAGATGAACTGTCGCCCCCGGTCGGAGAGAATAGACCGTGGCAGACCGTGGACTTTGAACACGTGGTCGATGAACAGTTTGGCGGTCTGCTCTGCCGTGGCTACCTTCGCACACGGAATGAAGTGAGCCATTTTGGTAAACATGTCCACCACCACTAGCACTGCTGTCTTTCCCCTCGAGCTGGGCAGATCCGTGACGAAGTCCAGGGCCACCCTCTCCCACGGTTCAGACGGTGTCTGCAGCGGTTCCAGCAGTCCCGCCGGCGGTTTGTGAACTGACTTGGCCCTTTGGCAGGTGTCACATCTCGAGACGTAATCCGCTACTTCCCCCCGCATCTTGGGCCACCAAAAGTCTCTGGCTACTAGTTCGACAGTCTTTTCTTTGCCAAAGTGCCCGGCGGTGGGAGCGTCGTGTAGCTGCTGCAGGACCCTTGCGCGGAGGTCGTCTCCCGGCACGTAGAGTGCTCCCTTGTGGAGGAGCAACCCATCGCGTATCTGGAACTCGTCGGCCCTCGCTGTGCCCCTGTGCACCTCCTCCATTTTGGCCTGTGCGAAGGGGTCTTCCCGCAGCGCGCGACGTACGGCGTCCAGGTCCACGGTTGCCGACGCGCATGCCCACGCTTCCGGTGCGAAAATGTGCTTGGCCGCCGACGGTGCCGCCTCCTCAAGGTATTGCGGCTTTCTGGACAATGCATCCGCCATCACGTTGTTGTCGCCTGGAATGTACTCTATCTTGAAGTCGAAGTCCGCGAAGAACTCTGCCCATCTAATGTGTCTCTGGTTGAGGAACCTAGCCGTGCGCCAGTACTCCAGATTCTTGTGGTCCGTGTGGACCTGCACTGTATGTCTGGCTCCGATGAGGAAGTGCCTCCATGCCTTGATTGCTGCATGTATGGCTAGCAACTCCCTGTCCCAGATAGTGTAATTCTGCTCCGACTTGCTGAGCTTCCTCGAGTAGAAGGCGCACGGCCTCCAGTCCCCCTGCTGGTCTTGTTGCAACAGGACAGCTCCCACGGCTCTGTCTGAGGCATCTGTCTCCACCCTCATGGGTCTGCTGGGATTCACATGCAGCAGCTGCTCTTCGGACGCGAAGAGACGCTTGACTTTCTGAAAGGACTGCTCCGCTTGCTCCGTCCAGATGAATTTCTTCTTCTTGGAGCTGAGCGTGTCGGTGATGGCCGCTGTCTGCATGGCAAATCCCTTGATGAACTTGCGGTAAAAGTTGGCAAAGCCGACAAACCGCTGGACTTCCTTCCGATTGCGTGGGCTCTTCCAGTCCAAAACTGCACGAACCTTGGCGCTGTCCATGGCTAGCCCCTTGTCCGACAACTTGTAGCCCAGGAAATCCACCTCTGTCACGTCGAACTGTCACTTCTCCAGCTTGGCGTACAGCCTGTGCTCCTTCAGTCTCTGCAGAACTTCCCTGACATCCCTCTCGTGTGCCTCTCGCGATTCTGAAAAAATCAGGATGTCGTCCAGGAAGCATACGCACTTCTTGTAAAGGAGCCCCGCCAGCACATGATGCATAAAGGCTTGGAAAGTGTGAGAGTCATTTTGTAATCCGAAGGGCATAACTCTGTATTCGTAGGTGCCCAGTGGCGTGAACATGGCCGTCTTCCACTCGTCGCCTTCGCGCATGCGAATCAGGTTGTACGCCCCACGTAGATCCAACTTGGTGAAAACGCGTCCTTTCCGCACCGTCGCGAGCAGGTCGTCTATCTTGGGCATGGGGAAGGCTGAGGGCTTGGTTTTCGAGTTTAAAATTCGAAAGTCCACCACCAGCCTCCTTTGGGGCGTGTCCCGCTTCTTCACAAAGAAAACTGGACTGCCTCCCACCGCTTTTGACTCCCGGATGAACCCACGCTTCAAATTGTGGTCTATGAACTCCCTGTGTTCCTGCAGTTCATCCTCAGACATGGAGTACAGTTTCCCAGTTGGCAGCGTCGCCCCCGGCAGGAGGTCAATCTTGCAGTCATAGGGTCTGTGAGGAGGTAGCTTGTCCGCCTCCTTCTCGCAGAATACCTCCAAAAACTCCGCATACTTGTGGGGTACTGCTTGCAGCGTGCCCAACTGTAACTGCGGGTCTTCCTCTTCCCCTTCTGGGCTGGGTATAATGCAGTGTTCCGCACAGTAGGAGGATCCAAAAGTCAGTTGGCGCTGGTACCAAGCCAATGCTGGGCTGTGCCTGTGCAGCCAACTCATGCCTAATACTACAGGCGTGTCCGACAGTTGGGTGACATTGAAGCTGATGACCTCCCGGTGAGTCCCAATTTGCATCACCATCGGCGGCGTCTGCTGCACCACCTGCCCCCCTAGCAGTTCCCTGCCATCCACCGTGACAACCTTCAGGGGCAGCGTGGCTGGCAGTAACGCTACGTTGTGTTGTTGAATGAACTCCAGTCCTATAAAGTCTGCATTACTGCCAGAGTCAATTGTAATAGGCACTTCTAAGGTGAGTCCATTGGGCAGCTGGAGCGATGCGGTGAGCTGCACCACTGGTTTGGGCGGGAGGGGGTCTGTGGGCTGCAAAATCTCTGGGGACTTCCTCACTGACTCGTCTGGCTGGGCCCCAGTGCCTCCTATTCCAGCCAGACTTCGTCGTTTCCCTGCTGTGGTTCTCTCTGCTGAGTTGTTTCCAATACTGTCACTGAAGCTGCAGTGTGCTTGTGGATCCTCTGGGGACACTCTTTCGCCATGTGCTCTTCACTCTCACATATATAGCACTTTCTGTTCCTTCTAGGCAGCTTCGATTTTACTGCTCCTGGTGTTAAGGCTCTGGTAGCTGAGTGAGCCCTAGCACCGCCAATCTCCATCTGCTCTTCGCCCCCTCCCTGTGGAGGCGTGGACTGCGCACGCGCTGCCTCTCTGGGCAAGAGGGGGGGCACTCTCGCTGGTGTGCGTCCCCAACGCCCTTCTTCTTTGCTCCATGGGCGTTCTTCCTGCCTCACCCCAATCGACAGCGCTCTTTCAACCACTTGCTGAGTGGTTGTGGGTCTCTCTCCCCGTGCCATCTCATCCTTGATCTGTGGGCTCAATCCCTCCCAAAAAAGGTCTCTAACTGGCGGAGAATCCTTATCCCAATTCAGCGCGTTGACCAATGCAAAAAACCGGGAATGATACTGCCTTACGCTGGCTTTCCCTTGTCTTAGCCCAAATATGTCTCTCCGGGCAATGTCAATGTCTATGTTAGATAAGAAACAGGAGTCCATTGCCTTAATGAATGCATCTGCGCTTTGGAGCGCTGGATCCTTATCCCTCCACAGATTGCGCAGCCATGCTTTCGCGTCCCCATGCAGATGGGACAAAATAAACCCCACTTTCTCCCGCTCATCTCTAAAGTCTCTCTCCAGCAGCTGCAGCGCAAACAGCACGTCTGCTCGGAAATTGGGGTACTGCTGCAGATTCCCATCAAAATGAGATACAATGCTGCCTCCTCTCTTCCCCAACCCAATCCCCTCGGATCTGGGTCCCGGTAGCCCCTGCTTCACAAGCCCTTCCAACCTGGCTTGAAGATCTCTGCAGGCAGCTGCCGCTTCTTCCTCTCTCTTCCTGGATGCGATTATTTCAGCGCTGAGTTGTGTCACCGCTTCTTCCAGGGAAGCTATTTTCTGTTCTGTAGTCATCTCGCCTGACTTTTGTGAGCTCGCAAGGCACCAGTCTTCTGCCCTCCCTGCCTCGCTCCCGTAGCGATGCTTGAGGCGAAGAAAACCGATGAAACTGAGAGACGAGGCTTACTGTCAGAGACTGCCTCCACGTCCCAGCTCACAGAAGACCAACGCTAGCCAGCAGAACTGTACAAAGTCTTTATTGAAGTTTAGTTCTCATTTTCAAACACTAGCGTGCGTCTCTACGTCTAGACCCTAGACCAGCGAAGCCTCGTCTGAGTCTCCGCCCCCTGTACACCAGTTTAAGACTCTAGCCTTACTCCACCTTCTACGTTTCTCCTTCCGCCTCTGGGTCCTACTACCCCCCTGGGTGCCTTCCTTCCTGGACGCCTCGGAAGCGGACCCTTCGGACTCCTCCCACTCTCTTCGGCGGGCTTTGGGACCCGGCTCCCTCTCCGGGCTGCTCATTGCGCCCCCCTCTTGTACATTTGAACTTGGCGCGCGCGCGCTGCCCCTGACCTTCCTTTTGACCGTTTCCTCGCTCTCTGATGCAGGCGTGGCTAACCCTGACTCATGTCCTTCCGCTGACGGAAAGCTGCCTGCTGCCGATGTTTGGGACTCCTCCCCCTTGCTGCTCTCCGGTGGGGAAGCTGGTCCCGATTTCCAGCTGCTGCTCTCTGAGTCCCCTCTGGCCCCTCCTTCCTGGGGTGTTCCCTCTGGCAACCCCCTAGCTCTGACCACGGGAGCCCCTTTCTGTGAATCCTCTGATTCGCTGGAGAGACTTAGAGACCTCGGATGGCTATCATCGCTGACATCTCCCTCGGATTCCTCTCCCTCGGTCTCTAATTCCTCCCTTTCCTGTCCCTCTGCTCCTGAACCCCTGACAGTGGGGTGTACAACCTGATTCGCATGCGCGAAGGCGACGAGTGGAAGACGGCCATGTTCACGCCACTGGGCACCTACGAATACAGAGTTATGCCCTTCGGATTACAAAATGGCTCTCACTGTTTCCAAGCCTTTATGCATCATGTGCTGGCGGGGCTCCTTTACAAGAAGTGCGTATGTGTCAGAGACTGCCTCCAGGTCCCAGCTCACAGAAGACCAACGCTAGCCAGCAGAACTGTACAAAGTCTTTATTGAAGTTTAGTTCCCATTTTCAAACCCTAGCGTGCGTCTCTACGTCTAGACCCTATACCAGCGAAGCCTCGTCTGAGTCTCCGCCCCCTGTACACCAGTTTAAGACTCTAGCCTTACTCCACCTTCTACGTTTCTCCTTCCGCCTCTGGGTCCTACTACCCCCCTGGGTGCCTTCCTTCCTGGACGCCTCGGAAGCGGACCCTTCGGACTCCTCCCCCTCTCTTCGGCGGGCTTTGGGACCCGGCTCCCTCTCCGGGCTGCTCATTGCGCCCCCCTCTTGTGCATTTGAACTTGGCGCGCGCGCGCTGCCCCTGACCTTCCTTTTGACCGTTTCCTCGCTCTCTGATGCAGGCGTGGCTAACCCTGACTCCTGTCCTTCCGCTGACGGAAAGCTGCCTGCTGCCGATGTTTGGGACTCCTCCCCCTTACTGCTCTCCGGTGGGGAAGCTGGTCCCGATTTCCAGCTGCTGCTCTCTGAGTCCCCTCTGGCCCCTCTTTCCTGGGGTGTTCCCTCTGGCAACCCCCTAGCTCTGACCACGGGAGCCCCTTTCTGTGAATCCTCTGATTCGCTGGAGAGACTTAGAGACCTCGGATGGCTATCATCGCTGACCTCTCCCTCGGATTCCTCTCCCTCGGTCTCTAATTCCTCCCTTTCCTGTCCCTCTGCTCCTGAACCCCTGACAGTATGCTTCCTGGACGACATCCTGATTTTTTCAGAATCGTGAGAGGCGCACGAGAGGGATGTCAGGGAAGTTCTGCAGAGACTGAAGGAGCACAGGCTGTACGCCAAGCTGGAGAAGTGCCAGTTCGACATGACGGAGGTGGATTTCCTGGGATACAAGTTGTCGGACACAGGGCTCGCCATGGACAGCGCCAAGGTTCGCGCAGTTTTGGACTGGAAAAGCCCACGCAATCGGAAGGAAGTCCAGCGGTTTGTCGGCTTTGCCAACTTTTACCGCAAGTTCATCAAGGGATTTGCCATGCAGACAGCGGCCATCACCGACACGCTCAGCTCCAAGAAAAAGAAATTCATCTGGACAGAGCAAGCGGAGCAGTCCTTTCAGAAACTCAAGCGTCTCTTCGCGTCCGAAGAGCAGCTGCTGCATGTGAATCCCAGCAGACCCATGAGGGTGGAGACAGACGCCTCAGACAGAGCCGTGGGAGCTGTCCTGTTGCAACAAGACCAGCAGGGGGACTGGAGGCCGTGCGCCTTCTACTCGAGGAAGCTCAGCAAGTCGGAGCAGAATTATACCATCTGGGACAGGGAGTTGCTAGCCATCCATGCAGCGTTCAAGGCATGGCGGCACTTCCTTATCGGAGCCAGACACACAGTGCAGGTCCACACGGACCACAAGAATCTGGAGTACTGGCGCACGGCTAGGTTCCTCAACCAGAGACACATTAGATGGGCAGAGTTCTTCGCGGACTTCGACTTCAAGATAGAGTACATTCCAGGCGACAACAACGTGATGGCGGATGCATTGTCCAGAAAGCCGCAATACCTTGCGGAGGCGGCACCGTCGGCGGCCAAGCACATTTTCGCACTGGAAGCGTGGGCATGCGCGTCGGCAACCGTGGACCTGGACGCCGTACGTCGCGCGCTGCGGGAAGACCCCTTCGCACAGGCCAAGATGGAGGAGGTTCACAGGGGCACAGCGAAGGCCGACGAGTTCCAGATACGCGATGGGTTGCTCCTCCACAAGGGAGCACTCTACGTGCCGGTAGACGACCTCCGCGCAAGGGTCCTGCAGCAGCTATACGACGCTCCCACCGCCGGGCACTTTGGCAAAGAAAAGACTGTCGAACTAGTAGCCAGAGACTTTTGGTGGCCCAAGATGCGGGGGGAAGTAGCGGATTACGTCTCGAGATGTGACAACTGCCAAAGGGCCAAGTCAGTTCACAAACCGCCGGCGGGACTGCTGGAACCGCTGCAGACACCGTCTGAACCGTGGGAGAGGGTGGCCCTGGACTTCGTCACGGATCTGCCCAGTTCGAGGGGAAAGAGAGCAGTGCTAGTGGTGGTGGACATGTTTACTAAAATGGCACACTTCATTCCGTATGCGAAGGTAGCCACGGCAGAGCAGACCGCCAAGCTGTTCATAGACCACGTGTTCAAAGTCCACGGTCTGCCACGGTCTATTATCTCCGACCGGGGGCGACAGTTCATCTCGAACTTCTGGCAGAAGCTGATGGGCATTCTGAACGTCAAAGTCAATTTGGCGTCGGCGAGACACCCACAGACCAACGGGCAAGCGGAGAGGGTCAACGCCATCATGCAGCAGTACCTGAGATGCTACGCCAATCAGCAGCCCACGACATGGGTGGACTACCTGCCACTCGCCGAGTTCGCTTACAACAATACGAAGCACGTGTCGACGGGGGTGACGCCGTTCTTCGCCAACAACGGGAGGCATCCCAGAACCTTCCCGAGTTTAGAGAGAGTGGGGGAGGGGGAGCCACAGGCAGCGGAAGCCTTAGCGTCGGAGTTGCAGGAAGTCCACGAACAGCTCAGGAGGCAGTTAGAACTAGCAAAACACGCATACAAAGTGCAGGCCGACAGACACAGAAGAGTTGGGGAAGACATACAGGTGGGAGACTGGGTCTGGTTAGCAGCGCAAGCAGTGCCGACCAGATCGTTAGCGAAGAAGAAGCTAGGGCATAAGCAGCTAGGACCTTACCAAGTCCAGGCACAGGTCAATCCAGTGGCCTTCCGGTTGGCACTTCCGGAGGGTTCCAGAATGCATCCGGTGTTCCATAGATCGGTGCTCACGCCCTACAAAGCACCTCATAGATTTCAGGAGCCAGACACAGCACCAGACCCGCTCAGAGAAGGGCCCAGAAAGGGGGGGTCGCCAAGGAGGGGGCACATCAACGAGGTCACAGAGATTTTAGACTCGAGATGGGGGGAAGAGGGAGTAGAATATCTCCTAACCAGAGAGGGTACCCCGGCCAGTGCCAACAGCTGGGTACCGGACTATGCTTTGGAGGAGCCTCTGCTCAAAGAGGAGTTTCATGCCCTCTTCCCACACAGGCCCATGCCAGCCGAGTATTTCGACGACTGGCTCTTCACACCCACTCTTTCAGCCAGCACATTCCAGGGGTTCGCCTCGGACGAGGAACAGGCCCCAGTCACGAGCTCCCAGGTGGGTTCGCCACCGGGGTCTGCCTCAGACCACTCGTATTGGTGGGACGATCAACCAGAGGAGCAGTGGCGCAGGAAGTGGCTGAGGGGTCCTTGGCTGGGACCACCCGAAGAGGGGGAGGGGGGCGAGACGGACATGGACGTGTTGGGGGAAGACGTGGGGTTCGAGCACGGAGACAGAGAGATGGAAGCAGAGGAGAGCGACGTCGACGAGTACATGGGGGACGAACGGTATCCTGCACGCACCCCCGCTACGACGGAGCACCCAGTACCCACACCGGAAGGAGGGGAGGGGGGAAGGGGGGGCTTCGAGGGGGGGATGGATGTCAGGGGTTCAGGAGCAGAGGGACAGGAAAGGGAGGAATTAGAGACCGAGGGAGAGGAATCCGAGGGAGAGGTCAGCGATGATAGCCGTCCGAGGTCTCTAAGGCTCTCCAGCGAATCAGAGGATTCACAGAAAGGGGCTCCCGTGGTCAGAGCTAGGGGGTTGCCAGTGGGAACACCTCAGGAAGGAGGGGCCAGAGGGGACTCAGAGAGCAGCAGCTGGAAATCGGGACCAGCTTCCCCACCGGAGAGCAGTAGGGGGGAGGAGCCCCAGGCATCGGCAGCAGGCAGCTTTCCGTCAGCAGAAGGACATGAGTCAGGGTTAGCCACGCCTGCATCAGAGAGCGAGGAAACGGTCAAAAGGAAGGTCAGGGGCAGCGCGCGCGCGCCAAGTTCAAATGTACAAGAGGGTGGCGCAATGAGCAGCCCGGAGAGGGAGCCGGGTCCCAAAGCCCGCCGAAGAGAGGGGGAGGAGTCCGAGGGGTCCGCATCCGAGGCGTCCAGGAAGGAAGGCACCCCGGGGGGTAGTAGGACCCAGAGGCGGAAGGAGAAACGCAGAAGGTGGAGTAAGGCTAGAGTCTTAAACTGGTGTACAGGGGGCGGAGACTCAGACGAGGCTTCGCTGGTCTAGGGTCTAGACGTAGAGACGCACGCTAGGGCTTGAAAATGGGAACTAAACTTCAATAAAGACTTTTGTACAGTTCTGCTGGCTAGCGTTGGTCTTCTGTGAGCTGGGACCTGGAGGCAGTCTCTGACAACCGTCTTTTCGCTACCATATGCGCAGAAAGAAGACGAATAAGCTTTCATTGCGCTTACTTCCAATTGTTGCTTTTCGGATTAGAATGCACATTCACCCAAAAATCACGCAGTGAAATGTTTGTTATCAGCCCAAATTAAGCATACGTGTTTTGGTTCCATCTCAATAGAAACAAGACGAAGAAGCTGGGATTTTGTCATTCGGTGTTCATTCACCAACAAATAGCAAACTGTAGTAAGCTAAAACAGAGCAAAACAGGTTGTTTTGCGTTCCAGCTACATCGAAACAAGAATCTTGGATGTCGCTTATTTCAAGTTGTGTTCTTTGGTGTTAATGCAACATTAACCCAGAAATCGCAAAGTGTACGTGTCAGGGGTTCAGGAGCAGAGGCAAGGGCAAGGAAGGAAACAGAGAGCGAAGGGGAGGAGGCAGAAGAAAGGATGAGCGATGACGACGACCCGAGATCTCCGAGTCTCTCCAGTGAGTCGGAGGATTCACAGAAAGGAGCACCAGTGGCCAAGGCAAGGGGGGAGTTTAGGGGGGCACCCCAGGGAGATAGAGCCAGAGGGGAATCAGAGGAGAGCAGTTGGAGATCGGGTCCAGCGTCACCGCCAGAGAACAGGGAAGAGGAAAGGAGCCAGGGGGCAAGCGCTGGCAGCTCACAGCAGGAGGGAGGGCACGAGTCAGGGGTGGCCACACCTCCATCTGGGAGCGAAGAAACGGTTAGACGGAAGGTGGAAGGTTGGGCGCGCGCGCCAAGTTCAAATGCACAGGAAGGAGGCGCAGTAGGCAGCCCGGAAAGAGAGCCGGGTCCTAAAGCCCGGCGCAAGGAGACAGGAGAGTCCGGGGGGTCAGCGTCCGAAGAATCCCGGAAGGAAGAGACCCAGGGGGGCAGAGGGACCCAGAGAAGAACAGTCAGGCGGAAAAGGTGGAGCAGGGCTAGGATATTAAGTTGGTGTACGAGGGGCGGAGATTCAGACGGAGCTTCGCCGATCTAGCTACTAGACGTAGGGTTGCACGCAGCAGCTTGAGAATGGAAACTGTAACTCAATAAAGACTTTTACTTAATGACCGTTGGCTAGCGTGATCCTCTGTGAGCTAGGATCTTGAAGCAACCCTGACAGTAAGCTCCGTCTCACGTATTGTGGGCATCTACAGCCTCGAGGAGAGGAGAGAAGCAGGTGCCTACGAGTGAGCTCACGAACGGCAGCCGACATGACGGCTGAACAGCAGATAGCGGAACTCAGAGAAGCAGTGTCACAGCTGAATGCCGAGGCTCTCGCATCCAGGAAGAGAGAGGAGGACGCAGCTGCCGCCTACAGGGATCTCCAGGTCAGGTTGGAAGTGCTTACGAAGCAAGGGCAACAGACACCCAAACCAGAGGGGATTGGGTTGGGGAGACGCACAGGCGGTCTGGTCTCTCACTTCGATGGGAACCTGCAACAGTATCCCAATTTTAAAGCAGACGTACTGTGTGCACTGCAACTGCTGAGTAAAGATTTTAGAGATGAGCAAGAGAAAGTGGGGTTCATCATGTCTTATCTGCATGGGGATGCCAGAGCATGGCTGCGCAATTTATGGAGGGATAACGATCCGGCGCTCCAAAATGCGAATGCCTTTATTAAAGCGATGGATGCGTGTTTTTTATCAAGCATTGACGTGGATCTTGCTCGGCAACAGATTCATGGACTGAAGCAGGGAAGGGCCAGCGTACGGCAGTACCATGCCCGCTTTTTCGCCTTGGCCATTGCCCTAGAATGGGACAGAGATGCGACCCCTGTAAGAGACCTTTTCTGGGAGGGACTAAACAGCTCTGTAAAAGATGAGATTGCGAGGGGGGAGAGACCCCGGACCACCCAGGAGGTCGTGCAGAGGGCGTTGGCAGTGGGGGTACGGCTGGAAGGACGTCCGTGGAGCAGGGACGAAGGGCGTGGAGGGCGCGAACCAGCCAGGGGCTCCTCCTTCTTTCCCAGAGAAGCAGCACGTACGCAATCCACGCCTCCGCCAGGGGGAGGAGCTGAACCGATGGAGGTTGGAGGTGCCAGGGCTCAGTCAGCAACCAGAGCCCTAGCACCAGCAGCAGTGAAAGCGAAGCCTCCTAGAGGGAACAGGAAGTGTTACGTCTGTGAGGAGCCAGGGCATATGGCGAAAGAGTGTCCCCAGAGGCTCCACAAGCTCACTGCAGCCTCAGCAATGGCGACTGCAGCAACGCAGCAAGGAGAACCACAGCAGGGAAACGACGCTGTCTGGCTGGAGGAAGAGGCACTGGGGCCCAGCCAGACGTATTAATGATGCAGTCCCCAGAGATTTTACAGCCCGTGAACCCCCTCCCGCCCAAACCAGTGGTGAGGCTCACCGCGTCGCTCCAGCTGCCCAATGGCATCACCATGGACGTGCCAATCACCATTGACTCAGGCAGCAATGCGGACTTTATGGGACAGGACTTTGTCAACCAGCATGCTATACAGTTGCTGCCGGCCACACTGCCCCTGCAGGTGGTCACGGTGGATGGCAGGGAGCTGCTAGGAGGGCAAGTGGTGCAGCAGACGCCACCGATGGTGATGCGACTTGGGAATCACCAAGAAGTCATCAGCTTCAACGTCACTCAATTGTCGGACACGCCCATTGTGTTGGGCATGAGTTGGCTGGACAAACACAGCCCAACGCTGGCTTGGTACCAGAGGCAGCTGACCTTCGGCTCTTCCTTTTGTGCTGAACACTGCATCGTGCCCAGGCAGGAAGGAGAGGAAGAGGAGTCACAACTACTGCTAGGCACGCTACAAGCGATTCCCCACAAGTACGCAGAATTTTTGGAAGTTTTCTGCGAGAAGGAGGCAGACAGGCTACCCCCTCACAGGCCATATGACTGCAAGATTGACCTGCTGCCAGGGGCGGCGCTGCCTAAGGGGAAACTGTATTCCATGTCAGAGGACGAGCTGCAAGAACTCAAGGAGTTCATAGATCATAATTTGGAGCGCGGTTTCATCCGAGAGTCCAAGGCGGTGGGAGGCAGCCCGGTGTTCTTCGTTAAGAAGCGGGATACGCCCCAAAAGAGGCTCGTAGTGGATTACAGGACCTTGAACAGTGTGACTAAGCCGTCGGACTTCCCCATGCCCCGAATTGACGACCTCCTCGCAAAGGTGCGGAAGGGCAGAGTGTTCACCAAATTGGATCTGCGAGGTGCGTACAACCTCATTCGCATGCGGGAGGGAGACGAGTGGAAAACGGCCATGTTCACGCCACTGGGGACCTACGAATATAGAGTTATGCCTTTTGGATTGCAAAATGGCTCCCACGTTTTTCAAGCATTCATGCATCACGTGTTGGCGGGACTTCTCTACAAGACGTGCGTCTGTTTCTTAGATGACATCCTGATCTTTTCGGAGTCGCAACAGGAGCATGACAAACACGTCAAGGAAGTACTGAACAGGCTGAAGCACCATAGGCTCTACGCCAAGCTGGAGAAGTGCCAATTTGACGTGACGGAGGTGGATTTTCTGGGCTACAAGCTGTCTGACAAGGGGCTCGCCATGGACAGCGCCAAGGTTCGAGCGGTGTTGGATTGGAAGAGCCCGCGCAACCGGAAGGAGGTCCAACGGTTTGTCGGCTTTGCGAACGTCTATCGCAAGTTTATCAAGGGCTTCGCTATGCAGACGGCGGCCATCACTGACACGCTTAGCTCCAAGAAAAAGAAGTTCATTTGGACAGAGCAGGCGGAACAGTCCTTTCAGGCACTCAAGCGTCTCTTCGCGTCGGAAGAGCAGCTGCTTCATGTCAACCCCAGCAAGCCGATGAGGGTGGAGACTGACGCCTCGGACAGAGCCGTGGGGGCGGTCCTGCTGCAGAAAGACCCGCAGGGGGTGTGGCGACCGGGAGCGTTTTACTCCAGGAAGCTCAGCAAGTCCGAGCAGAACTACACCATATGGGACAGGGAGTTGCTGGCCATTCATGCAGCGTTCAAGGCGTGGAGGCACTTTCTGATCGGCGCCAAGCACACGGTGCAGGTTTGCACGGACCACAAGAACCTAGAGCACTGGCGCACGGCACAGTTCCTGAACCAAAGGCAGATACGTTGGGCTGAGTTCTTTGCGAACTTCGACTTCCGAATAGAGTATGTCCCGGGGGACACCAACATCATGGCGGACGCTCTCTCCCGCAAGCCACAGTATCTGGAGGAAGCAACGCCAGCGGCCGCCATGCACATCTTCGCACCAACAGTGTGGGCGTGCGCCGCGGCAACCGTGGATCTGGAGGCGGTGCGACGAGCGTTGCAGGGGGACTCCTTCGCGCAAGCAAAGATCTCAGACGTGCAAAGGGGCAAAGCAGCGGCCGACGGTTTCCAGCTAAGAGATGGATTGCTCATCCGTAAAGGGGCCATCTACGTGCCGGGAGACGAACTTCGCGCCAAGGTGCTGCAGCAGATGCACGACGCGCCCACTGCAGGGCACTTCGGCAAGGAGAAGACGGTGGAACTAGTAGCCAGGGATTTCTGGTGGCCTGGAATGAGAAGGGAGGTCGCGGACTACGTGGCGAGGTGTGACACCTGCCAGAGGGCGAAGCCAGTGCTTAGACCGCCGGCCGGACTGTTGGAACCGCTGCAAACTCCGGCCGAACCTTGGGAGAGGGTGGCCCTGGACTTTGTCACGGATCTGCCCAGCTCGAGGGGCAAGACGGCAGTGCTGGTGGTGGTGGACTTGTTCTCCAAGATGGCACATTTCATTCCGTGTGCGAAGGTGGCCACGGCGGAACAAACCGCCAAACTGTTCATAGACCACGTGTTCAAGGTTCACGGTCTGCCACGGTCTATTCTGTCCGACCGGGGGCGGCAGTTCATCTCAAATTTCTGGCAGCGGCTGATGGGCTTCCTGAACGTCAAGATCAACCTGGCGTCGGCGAGACACCCGCAAACCAACGGGCAAGCAGAGCGGGTCAATGCCATCATGCAGCAGTACTTGAGGTGTTATGCAAATCAACAGCCTGCGACATGGGTGGATTACCTGCCGCTCGCCGAGTTCGCTTACAACAACACGAAGCACGTGTCCACGGGGGTCACACCGTTCTTCGCCAACAACGGGAGGCACCCCAGAACCTTCCCGGGACTGGAAAGGCTGGGGGAAGGGGAGCCGCAGACGGCAGATGCGTTCGCGTCGGAACTGCAGGAAGTCCACGAGCAGCTGAGGCGCCACCTGGAACTGGCCAAGCACGCATACAAGGTACAAGCGGACAAACGCAGAAGGGTTGGCGAAGAGCTACACGTGGGGGACTGGGTCTGGTTAGCAGCCCACGCAGTGCCGGCCAGGTCGTTGGCCAAGAAGAAACTAGGGCATAAGCAACTGGGGCCCTATCAAGTCGAAGAGCAGGTCAACCCGGTGGCCTTCAGGCTGGCGCTTCCGGAGGGTTCCAGAATGCATCCGGTATTCCACAGATCGGTGCTCACTCCCTACAAGGCACCGCACAGATTTCAGGACCCCGGAACGGCGCAGAGTCCGGCCAGAGACAGACCAGGGCACGCAGGAGTGGCACAGAAGGAGCGCATCAACGAAGTCACAGAGATTTTGGATTCCAGATGGGGGGAAGAAGGGGTAGAATACTTTCTCGCCAGGGAGGGCACCCCGGCCAGTGCGAACAGTTGGGTGCCGGACTACGCCTTGGACGAACCTCTGCTCAAAGACGAGTTTCATGCCCTCTTCCCACATAGACCGATGCCAGCAGACTTTTTCGACGACTGGCTTTTCACACCCACGCTTTCGGGCAGCACGTTCCGGGGGTTCGACTCGGACGAGGACCCGATACGAGACGTCCGCTCCCCGGAGGGGTCGCCCTCGGGATCTGCCTCAGAACCCTCGTATTGGTGGGACGACAAACCAGAGGAACAGTGGCGCAGGAAGTGGCAAGAAGGTCCAGGCCGAGCAACGCCGCCTGGAGGAAGCGAGGGAGAGACGGACATGGACATTTTCGGGGACGATCCAGGTTTCGAGCACGGCGGCACAGAGATGGAAGCAGAGGTGACCGTCGTCGACGAGAGAAGGGAGGAAGAACCGGAAGACTTCGGAGGGAGGCCCGCTACGGGAACCGAACGGTACCCGACATTCGTCTCCTTGACGCAGCAGCACCCAGCTCCAGCACCGGAAGGAGGGGAAGGGGGAGTGGGGGGCTTCGAGGGGGGGATGGATGTCAGGGGTTCAGGAGCAGAGGCAAGGGCAAGGAAGGAAACAGAGAGCGAAGGGGAGGAGGCAGAAGAAAGGATGAGCGATGACGACGACCCGAGATCTCCGAGTCTCTCCAGTGAGTCGGAGGATTCACAGAAAGGAGCACCAGTGGCCAAGGCAAGGGGGGAGTTTAGGGGGGCACCCCAGGGAGATAGAGCCAGAGGGGAATCAGAGGAGAGCAGTTGGAGATCGGGTCCAGCGTCACCGCCAGAGAACAGGGAAGAGGAAAGGAGCCAGGGGGCAAGCGCTGGCAGCTCACAGCAGGAGGGAGGGCACGAGTCAGGGGTGGCCACACCTCCATCTGGGAGCGAAGAAACGGTTAGACGGAAGGTGGAAGGTTGGGCGCGCGCGCCAAGTTCAAATGCACAGGAAGGAGGCGCAGTAGGCAGCCCGGAAAGAGAGCCGGGTCCTAAAGCCCGGCGCAAGGAGACAGGAGAGTCCGGGGGGTCAGCGTCCGAAGAATCCCGGAAGGAAGAGACCCAGGGGGGCAGAGGGACCCAGAGAAGAACAGTCAGGCGGAAAAGGTGGAGCAGGGCTAGGATATTAAGTTGGTGTACGAGGGGCGGAGATTCAGACGGAGCTTCGCCGATCTAGCTACTAGACGTAGGGTTGCACGCAGCAGCTTGAGAATGGAAACTGTAACTCAATAAAGACTTTTACTTAATGACCGTTGGCTAGCGTGATCCTCTGTGAGCTAGGATCTTGAAGCAACCCTGACAGTACGTAATGAGACCCAATTGACAAAACACCGTCTTTTCGCTACCATATGCGCAGAAAGAAGTCGAATAAGCTTTCATTGCGCTTACTTCCAATTGTTGCTTTTCGGATTAGAATGCACATTCACCCAAAAATCACGCAGTGAAATGTTTGTTATCAGCCCAAATTAAGCATACGTGTTTTGGTTCCATCTCAATAGAAACAAGACGAAGAAGCTGGGATTTTGTCATTCGGTGTTCATTCACCAACAAATAGCAAAGCAAACTGTAGTAAGCTAAAACAGAGCAAAACAGGTTGTTTTGCGTTCCAGCTACATCGAAACAAGAATCTTGGATGTCGCTTATTTCAAGTTGTGTTCTTTGGTGTTAATGCAACATTAACCCAGAAATCGCAAAGTGTATGTAATGAGACCCAAATGACAAAACACCGTCTTTTCGCTACCATATGCGCAGAATTAGACGAATAAGCTTTCATTGCTGTCAGGGGTTCAGGAGCAGAGGGACAGGAGAGGGAGGAAGTAGAGACCGAGGGAGAGGAATCTGAGGGAGAAGTCAGCGAGGGTAGCCATCCGAGGTCTCTAAGTCTCTCCAGTGAATCAGAGGATTCACAGAAAGGGGCCCCAGGGGTCAGAGCCAGGGGGTTGCCAGAGGGAACACCCCAGGAAGGAGGGGCCAGAGGGGACTCAGAGAGCAGCAGCTGGAAATCGGGACCAACTTTCCCACCGGAGAGCAGTAAGGGGGAGGAGTCCCAAACATCGGCAGCAGGCAGCCTTCCGTCAGCGGAAGGAGATGAGTCAGGGTTAGCCACGCCTGCATCAGAGAGCGAGGTAACGGTCAAAAGGAAGGTCAGGGGCAGCGCGCGCGCGCCAAGTTCAAATGTACAGGAGGGGGGCGCAATGGGCAGTCCGGAGAGAGAGCCGGGTCCCAAAGCCCGCCGGAGAGAAGGGGAGGAGTCCGAAGGGTCCGCTTCCGAGGCATCCCGGAAAGAAGGCACCCAGGGGGGTAGTAGGACCCAGAGGAGGAAGGAGAAACGTAGAAGGTGGAGTAAGGCTAGAGTCTTAAGCTGGTGTACAGGGGGCGGAGACTCAGACGAGGCTTCGCTGGTCTAGGGTTTAGACGTAGAGACGCACGCTAGTGTTTGGAAATGGAAACTAAATGCCAATAAAGACTTCTGTACAGTTCTAATGGCTAGCGTTGGTCTTCTGTGAGCTGAGACCGGGAGGCAGTCTCTGACAGTAAGCCTCGTCTCCAGTTACCATCGGTTTTCTTCGCCTCAAGCAGCGCTAAGGAAGCGAGGCAGGGAGGGTGGAAGACTGGTGCCTTGCGAGCTCACAAGAGTCAGGCAAGATGACTACAGAACAGAAAATAGCTTCCCTGCAAGAAGCGGTGACGCTACTCAACGCTGAAATAATCGCATCCAGGAAGAGAGAGGAAGAAGCGGCAGCTGCATGCAGAGATCTTCAAGCCAGGTTGGAAGGGCTTGTAAAGCAGGGGATCCCAGCACCCAGGTCCGAGGGGATCGGTTTGGGGAAGAGAGGAGGCAGCATTGTATCTCATTTTGATGGGAATTTGCAGCAGTACCCCAATTTCCGAGCAGATGTGCTGTTTGCGCTGCAGCTGCTGGAAAGAGACTTTAGAGACGAACGGGAGAAAGTGGGGTTTATTTTGTCTCATTTGCATGGGGACGCGAAATCATGGCTGCGCAACCTGTGGAGAGATAAGGATCCAGCGCTTCAAAGCGCAGATGCGTTCATTAAGGCGATGGACTCCTGTTTCTTATCCAAAATAGACCTGGACATTGCCCGGAGGGACATATTTGGGCTAAGACAAGGGAAAGCCAGCGTAAGGCAGTATCATTCCCGGTTTTTTGCATTGGTCAACGCGCTGAATTGGGATAAGGATTCTCCGCCGGTTAGAGACCTTTTTTGGGAGGGTCTGAATGCACAGATCAAGGATGAGATGGCAAGGGGTGAGAGACCCACCACCACTCAGCAAGTGGTTGAAAGAGCGTTGTCTATTGGGGTGAGGCAGGAAGAACGTCCGTGGAGCAAAGAAGAAGGGCGTTGGGGACGTTCACCAGCGAGAGTGCCCTCCCTCTTGCCCAGAGAGGCAGCGCGTGCGCAGTCCACGCCTCCACAGGGAGGGGGCGAGGAGCAGATGGAGATTGGCGGTGCTAGGGCTCACTCAGCTACCAGAGCCTTAACGCCGGGAGCAGTAAAATCGAAGCTGCCTAGAAGGAACAGGAAGTGTTATATATGTGAGAGTGCAGAGCACATGGCGAAAGAGTGTCCCCAGAGGAGTTTCAAGCACACTGCAGCTTCAGTGACAGTATTGGAAACAACTCAGCAGAGCGCACCACAGCAGGGAAACGACCAGGTCTGGCTGGAAGAGGAGGCACTGGGGCCCAGCCAGACGAGTCAGTGAGGAAGTCCCCAGAGATTTTGCAGCCCACAGACCCCCTCCCGCCCAAGCCAGTGGTGCAGCTAACCGCATCGCTTCAGCTGCCCAATGGACTCACATTAGAAGTGCCTATTACAATTGACTCTGGCAGTAACGCAGACTTTATAGGATTGGAGTTCATTCAACAACACAACGTAGCATTACTGCCAGCCACACTGCCCCTGAAGGTCGTCACGGTGGATGGCAGGGAACTGCTAGGGGGGCAGGTGGTGCAGCAGACGCCGCCTATGGTGATGCAAATTGGGAATCACCGGGAAGTCATCAGTTTCAATGTCACCCAGCTGTCCGACACGCCTATAGTATTAGGCATGAGTTGGCTGCACAGGCACAGCCCAGCATTGGCGTGGTACCAGCGCCACCTGACTTTTGGCTCCTCCTACTGTGCAGAACACTGCATTATACCCAGCCCGGAAGGGGAAGAGGAGGACCCGCAGTTGCAGTTGGGCACGCTGCAAGCAGTACCCCACAAGTATGCGGAGTTTTTGGAAGTATTCTGCGAGAAGGAGGCGGACAAGCTACCCCCTCACAGACCCTATGATTGCAAGATTGACCTCCTGCCGGGGGCGACGCTGCCAACTGGGAAACTGTACTCCATGTCTGAGGATGAACTGCAAGAACTCAGGGAGTTCATAGATCACAATTTGAAGCGTGGGTTCATCCGGGAGTCGAAAGCGGTGGGGGGCAGTCCCGTATTCTTTGTGAAGAAGCGGGATACGCCCCAGAAAAGACTGGTGGTGGACTTCAGAATCTTGAATTCGAAAACCAAGCCCTCAGCTTTCCCCATGCCCAAGATAGACGACTTGCTCGCGACGGTGCGAAAAGGACGCGTTTTCACCAAGCTGGATCTACGTGGCGCGTACAACTTGATTCGCATGCGCGACGGAGACGAGTGGAAGACGGCCATGTTCACGCCACTGGGCACCTACGAATACAGAGTTATGCCCTTCGGATTACAAAATGGCTCTCACACTTTCCAAGCCTTTATGCATCACGTGCTGGCGGGGCTCCTTTACAAGAAGTGCGTATGCTTCCTGGACGACATCCTGATTTTTTCAGAATCGCGAGAGGCGCACGAGAGGGATGTCAGGGAGGTTCTGCAGAGACTGAAGGAGCACAGGCTGTACGCCAAACTGGAGAAGTGCCAGTTCGACGTGACGGAGGTGGATTTCCTGGGCTACAAGTTGTCGGACAAGGGGCTCGCCATGGACAGCGCCAAGGTTCGCGCAGTTTTGGACTGGAAGAGCCCACGCAATCGGAAGGAAGTCCAGCGGTTTGTCGGCTTTGCCAACTTTTACCGCAAGTTCATCAAGGGATTTGCCATGCAGACAGCGGCCATCACCGACACGCTCAGCTCCAAGAAGAAGAAATTCATCTGGACGGAGCAAGCGGAGCAGTCCTTTCAGAAACTCAAGCGTCTCTTCGCGTCCGAAGAGCAGCTGCTGCATGTGAATCCCAGCAGACCCATGAGGGTGGAGACGGACGCCTCAGACAGAGCCGTGGGAGCTGTCCTGTTGCAACAAGACCAGCAGGGGGACTGGAGGCCGTGCGCCTTTTACTCGCGGAAACTCAGCAAGTCGGAGCAGAATTACACTATCTGGGACAGGGAGTTGCTAGCCATACATGCAGCATTCAAGGCATGGAGGCACTTCCTCATCGGAGCCAGACATACAGTGCAGGTCCACACGGACCACAAGAATCTGGAGTACTGGCGCACGGCTAGGTTCCTCAACCAGAGACACATTAGATGGGCAGAGTTCTTCGCGGACTTCGACTTCAAGATAGAGTACATCCCAGGCGACATCAACGTGATGGCGGATGCATTGTCCAGAAAGCCGCAATACCTGGAGGAGGCGGCACCGTCGGCGGCCAAGCACATTTTCGCACCGGAAGCGTGGGCATGCGCGTCGGCAACCGTGGACCTGGACGCCGTACGTCGCGCGCTGCGGGAAGACCCCTTCGCACGGGCCAAGATGGAGGAGGTGCACAGGGGCACAGCGAGGGCCGACGAGTTCCAGATCCGCGATGGGTTGCTCCTCCACAAGGGAGCACTCTACGTGCCGGGAGACGACCTCCGCGCAAGGGTCCTGCAGCAGCTACACGACGCTCCCACCGCCGGGCACTTTGGCAAAGAAAAGACTGTCGAACTCGTAGCCAGAGACTTTTGGTGGCCCAAGATGCGGGGGGAAGTAGCGGATTACGTCTCGAGATGTGACACCTGCCAAAGGGCCAAGTCAGTTCACAGACCGCCGGCGGGATTGCTGGAACCGCTGCAGACACCGTCTGAACCGTGGGAGAGGGTGGCCCTGGACTTCGTCACGGATCTGCCCAGCTCGAGGGGAAAGACAGCAGTGCTAGTGGTGGTGGACATGTTTACGAAGATGGCACACTTCATTCCGTGTGCGAAGGTAGCCACGGCAGAGCAGACCGCCAAACTGTTCATAGACCACGTGTTCAAGGTCCACGGTCTGCCACGGTCTATTCTTTCCGACCGGGGGCGACAGTTCATCTCGAACTTCTGGCAGAAGCTGATGGGCATTCTGAACGTCAAGGTCAATTTGGCGTCGGCGAGACACCCGCAGACCAACGGACAAGCGGAGAGGGTCAACGCCGTCATGCAGCAGTACCTAAGATGCTACGCCAACCAGCAGCCCACGACATGGGTGGACTACCTGCCGCTCGCCGAGTTCGCTTACAACAATACGAAGCACGTGTCGACGGGGGTGACGCCGTTCTTCGCCAACAACGGGAGGCATCCCAGAACCTTCCCGGGTTTAGAGAGAGTGGGGGAGGGGGAGCCACAGGCAGCGGAAGCCTTAGCGTCAGAGTTGCAGGAAGTCCACGAACAGCTCAGGAGGCAGCTAGAACTAGCAAAGCACGCATACAAGGTGCAGGCCGACAGACACAGAAGAGTTGGGGAAGACATACAGGTGGGTGACTGGGTCTGGCTAGCAGCGCAAGCAGTGCCGACCAGATCATTAGCTAAGAAGAAGCTAGGACATAAGCAGCTAGGACCTTACCAAGTCCAGGCGCAGGTCAATCCAGTGGCCTTCCGGTTGGCTCTTCCGGAGGGTTCCAGAATGCATCCGGTGTTCCATAGATCGGTGCTCACGCCCTACAAAGCACCTCATAGGTTTCAGGAGCCAGACACAGCACCAGACCAGAGCAGTGAAGGGCCCAGAGTGAGGGGGCCGCCTAGGAAGGGACACATCAATGAGGTCACAGAGATTTTGGACTCCAGATGGGGGGAAGAGGGAGTAGAATATTTCCTAGCCAGAGAGGGTACCCCGGCCAGTGCCAACAGCTGGGTACCGGACTATGCCTTGGAGGAACCGCTGCTCAAAGAGGAGTTTCATGCCCTCTTCCCGCACAGGCCCATGCCAGCAGAGTATTTCGATGACTGGCTTTTCACACCCACTCTTTCAGCCAGCACATTCCTGGGGTTCGACTCGGACGAGGAACAGGCACCAGTCCCCAGCTCTCAGGTGGGTTCGCCACCGGGGTCTGCCTCAGACCACTCGTATTGGTGGGACGATCAACCAGAGGAGCAGTGGCGCAGGAAGTGGCTGAGGGGTCCTTGGATGGGACCACCCAAAGAGGGGGAGAGGGGCGAGACGGACATGGACGTGTTGGGGGACAACGTGGGGTTCGAGCATGAAGACAGAGAGATGGAAGCAGAGGAGAGCGACGTTGACGAGCACATGGGGGATGAACTGTATCCGGCAAGCACCCCCGCGACGACGGAGCACCCAGTACCCGCACCGGAAGGAGGGGAGGGGGGAAGGGGGGGCTTCGAGGGGGGGATGGATGTCAGGGGTTCAGGAGCAGAGGGACAGGAGAGGGAGGAAGTAGAGACCGAGGGAGAGGAATCTGAGGGAGAAGTCAGCGAGGGTAGCCATCCGAGGTCTCTAAGTCTCTCCAGTGAATCAGAGGATTCACAGAAAGGGGCCCCAGGGGTCAGAGCCAGGGGGTTGCCAGAGGGAACACCCCAGGAAGGAGGGGCCAGAGGGGACTCAGAGAGCAGCAGCTGGAAATCGGGACCAACTTTCCCACCGGAGAGCAGTAAGGGGGAGGAGTCCCAAACATCGGCAGCAGGCAGCCTTCCGTCAGCGGAAGGAGATGAGTCAGGGTTAGCCACGCCTGCATCAGAGAGCGAGGTAACGGTCAAAAGGAAGGTCAGGGGCAGCGCGCGCGCGCCAAGTTCAAATGTACAGGAGGGGGGCGCAATGGGCAGTCCGGAGAGAGAGCCGGGTCCCAAAGCCCGCCGGAGAGAAGGGGAGGAGTCCGAAGGGTCCGCTTCCGAGGCATCCCGGAAAGAAGGCACCCAGGGGGGTAGTAGGACCCAGAGGAGGAAGGAGAAACGTAGAAGGTGGAGTAAGGCTAGAGTCTTAAGCTGGTGTACAGGGGGCGGAGACTCAGACGAGGCTTCGCTGGTCTAGGGTTTAGACGTAGAGACGCACGCTAGTGTTTGGAAATGGAAACTAAATGCCAATAAAGACTTCTGTACAGTTCTAATGGCTAGCGTTGGTCTTCTGTGAGCTGAGACCGGGAGGCAGTCTCTGACAATTGCGCTTACTTCCAATTGTTGCTTTTCGGATTAGAATGCACATTCACCCAAAAATCACGCAGTGAAATGTTTGTTATCAGCCCAAATAAAGCATACGTGTTTTGGTTCCATCTCAATAGAAACAAGACGAAGAAGCTGGGATTTTGTCATTCGGTGTTCATTCACCAACAAATAGCAAAGCAAACTGTAGTAAGCTAAAACAGAGCAAAACAGGTTGTTTTGCGTTCCAGCTACATCAAAACAAGAATCTTGGATGTCGCTTATTTCAAGTTGTGTTCTTTGGTGTTAATGCAACATTAACCCAGAAATCGCAAAGTGTATGTAATGAGACCCAAATGACAAAACACCGATGTCAGGGGTTCAGGAGCAGAGGGACAGGAAAGGGAGGAATTAGAGACCGAGGGAGAGGAATCCGAGGGAGAGGTCAGCGATGATAGCCGTCCGAGGTCTCTAAGTCTCTCCAGCGAATCAGAGGATTCACAGAAAGGGGCTCCCGTGGTCAGAGCTAGGGGGTTGCCAGAGGGTACACCCCAGGAAGGAGGGGCCAGAGGGGACTCAGAGAGCAGCAGCTGGAAATCGGGACCAGCTTCCCCACCGGAGAGCAGTAGGGGGGAGGAGCCCCAGGCATCGGCAGCAGGCAGCTTTCCGTCAGCAGAAGGACATGAGTCAGGGTTAGCCACGCCTGCATCAGAGAGCGAGGAAACGGTCAAAAGGAAGGTCAGGGGCAGCGCGCGCGCGCCAAGTTCAAATGTACAAGAGGGTGGCGCAATGAGCAGCCCGGAGAGGGAGCCGGGTCCCAAAGCCCGCCGAAGAGAGGGGGAGGAGTCAGAGGGGTCCACATCCGAGGCGTCCAGGAAGGAAGGCACCCCGGGGGGTAGTAGGACCCAGAGGCGGAAGGAGAAACGCAGAAGGTGGAGTAAGGCTAGAGTCTTAAACTGGTGTACAGGGGGCGGAGACTCAGACGAGGCTTCGCTGGTCTAGGGTCTAGACGTAGAGACGCACGCTAGGGCTTGAAAATGGGAACTAAACTTCAATAAAGACTTTTGTACAGTTCTGCTGGCTAGCGTTGGTCTTCTGTGAGCTGGGACCTGGAGGCAGTCTCTGACAGTAAGCCTCGTCTCACATTTCATCGGTTTTCTTCGCCTCAAGCATCGCTACGGGAGCGAGGCAGGGAGGGCAGAAGACTGGTGCCTTGCGAGCTCACAAAAGTCAGGCGAGATGACTACAGAACAGAAAATAGCTTCCCTGCAAGAAGCGGTGACACAACTCAGCGCTGAAATAATCGCATCCAGGAAGAGAGAGGAAGAAGCGGCGGCTGCCTGCAGAGATCTTCAAGCCAGGTTGGAAGGGCTTGCGAAGCAGGGGCTACCGGGACCCAGATCCGAGGGGATTCGGTTGGGGAAGAGAGGAGGCAGCATTGTATCTCATTTTGATGGGAATTTGCAGCAGTACCCCAATTTCCGAGCAGACGTGCTGTTTGCGCTGCAGCTGTTGGCTAGAGACTTTAGAGATGAGCAAGAGAAAGTGGGGTTCATCTTGTCCCATCTGCATGGGGACGCGAAAGCATGGCTGCGCAATCTGTGGAGGGATAAGGATCCAGCGCTCCAAAGCGCAGATGCATTCATTAAGGCAATGGACTCCTGTTTCTTATCTAACATAGACATTGACATTGCCCGGAGAGACATATTTGGGCTAAGACAAGGGAAAGCCAGCGTAAGGCAGTATCATTCCCGGTTTTTTGCATTGGTCAACGCGCTGAATTGGGATAAGGATTCTCCGCCAGTTAGAGACCTTTTTTGGGAGGGATTGAGCCCACAGATCAAGGATGAGATGGCACGGGGAGAGAGACCCACAACCACTCAGCAAGTGGTTGAAAGAGTGCTGTCGATTGGGGTGAGGCAGGAAGAACGCCCATGGAGCAAAGAAGAAGGGCGTTGGGGACGCACACCAGCGAGAGTGCCCCCCCTCTTGCCCAGAGAGGCAGCGCGTGCGCAGTCCACGCCTCCACAGGGAGGGGGCGAAGAGCAGATGGAGATTGGCGGTGCTAGGGCTCACTCAGCTACCAGAGCCTTAACACCAGGAGCAGTAAAATCGAAGCTGCCTAGAAGGAACAGGAAGTGCTATATATGTGAGAGTGAAGAGCACATGGCGAAAGAGTGTCCCCAGAGGATCCACAAGCACACTGCAGCTTCAGTGACAGTATTGGAAACAACTCAGCAGAGAGAACCACAGCAGGGAAACGACGAAGTCTGGCTGGAATAGGAGGCACTGGGGCCCAGCCAGACGAGTCAGTGAGGAAGTCCCCAGAGATTTTGCAGCCCACAGACCCCCTCCCGCCCAAACCAGTGGTGCAGCTCACCGCATCGCTCCAGCTGCCCAATGGACTCACCTTAGAAGTGCCTATTACAATTGACTCTGGCAGTAATGCAGACTTTATAGGACTGGAGTTCATTCAACAACACAACGTAGCGTTACTGCCAGCCACGCTGCCCCTGAAGGTTGTCACGGTGGATGGCAGGGAACTGCTAGGGGGGCAGGTGGTGCAGCAGACGCCGCCGATGGTGATGCAAATTGGGACTCACCGGGAGGTCATCAGCTTCAATGTCACCCAACTGTCGGACACGCCTGTAGTATTAGGCATGAGTTGGCTGCACAGGCACAGCCCAGCATTGGCTTGGTACCAGCGCCAACTGACTTTTGGATCCTCCTACTGTGCGGAACACTGCATTATACCCAGCCCAGAAGGGGAAGAGGAAGACCCGCAGTTACAGTTGGGCACGCTGCAAGCAGTACCCCACAAGTATGCGGAATTTTTGGAGGTATTCTGCGAGAAGGAGGCGGACAAGCTACCTCCTCACAGACCCTATGACTGCAAGATTGACCTCCTGCCGGGGGCGACGCTGCCAACTGGGAAACTGTACTCCATGTCTGAGGATGAACTGCAGGAACACAGGGAGTTCATAGACCACAATTTGAAGCGTGGGTTCATCCGGGAGTCAAAAGCGGTGGGAGGCAGTCCAGTTTTCTTTGTGAAGAAGCGGGACACGCCCCAAAGGAGGCTGGTGGTGGACTTTCGAATTTTAAACTCGAAAACCAAGCCCTCAGCCTTCCCCATGCCCAAGATAGACGACCTGCTCGCGACGGTGCGGAAAGGACGCGTTTTCACCAAGTTGGATCTACGTGGGGCGTACAACCTGATTCGCATGCGCGAAGGCGACGAGTGGAAGACGGCCATGTTCACGCCACTGGGCACCTACGAATACAGAGTTATGCCCTTCGGATTACAAAATGACTCTCACACTTTCCAAGCCTTTATGCATCATGTGCTGGCGGGGCTCCTTTACAAGAAGTGCGTATGCTTCCTGGACGACATCCTGATTTTTTCAGAATCGCGAGAGGCGCACGAGAGGGATGTCAGGGAAGTTCTGCAGAGACTGAAGGAGCACAGGCTGTACGCCAAGCTGGAGAAGTGACAGTTCGACGTGACGGAGGTGGATTTCCTGCGCTACAAGTTGTCGGACAAGGGGCTAGCCATGGACAGCGCCAAGGTTCGTGCAGTTTTGGACTGGAAGAGCCCACGCAATCGGAAGGAAGTCCAGCGGTTTGTCGGCTTTGCCAACTTTTACCGCAAGTTCATCAAGGGATTTGCCATGCAGACAGCGGCCATCACCGACACGCTCAGCTCCAAGAAGAAGAAATTCATCTGGACGGAGCAAGCGGAGCAGTCCTTTCAGAAAGTCAAGCGTCTCTTCGCGTCCGAAGAGCAGCTGCTGCATGTGAATCCCAGCAGACCCATGAGGGTGGAGACAGACGCCTCAGACAGAGCCGTGGGAGCTGTCCTGTTGCAACAAGACCAGCAGGGGGACTGGAGGCCGTGCGCCTTCTACTCGAGGAAGCTCAGCAAGTCGGAGCAGAATTACACTATCTGGGACAGGGAGTTGCTAGCCATACATGCAGCAATCAAGGCATGGAGGCACTTCCTCATCGGAGCCAGACATACAGTGCAGGTCCACACGGACCACAAGAATCTGGAGTACTGGCGCACGGCTAGGTTCCTCAACCAGAGACACATTAGATGGGCAGAGTTCTTCGCGGACTTCGACTTCAAGATAGAGTACATTCCAGGCGACAACAACGTGATGGCGGATGCATTGTCCAGAAAGCCGCAATACCTTGAGGAGGCGGCACCGTCGGCGGCCAAGCACATTTTCGCACCGGAAGCGTGGGCATGCGCGTCGGCAACCGTGGACCTGGACGCCGTACGTCGCGCGCTGCGGGAAGACCCCTTCGCACAGGCCAAAATGGAGGAGGTGCACAGGGGCACAGCGAGGGCCGACGAGTTCCAGATACGCGATGGGTTGCTCCTCCACAAGGGAGCACTCTACGTGCCGGGAGACGACCTCCGCGCAAGGGTCCTGCAGCAGCTACACGACGCTCCCACCGCCGGGCACTTTGGCAAAGAAAAGACTGTCGAACTAGTAGCCAGAGACTTTTGGTGGCCCAAGATGCGGGGGGAAGTAGCGGATTACGTCTCGAGATGTGACACCTGCCAAAGGGCCAAGTCAGTTCACAAACCGCCGGCGGGACTGCTGGAACCGCTGCAGACACCGTCTGAACCGTGGGAGAGGGTGGCCCTGGACTTCGTCACGGATCTGCCCAGCTCGAGGGGAAAGACAGCAGTGCTAGTGGTGGTGGACATGTTTACCAAAATGGCTCACTTCATTCCGTGTGCGAAGGTAGCCACGGCAGAGCAGACCGCCAAACTGTTCATCGACCACGTGTTCAAAGTCCACGGTCTGCCACGGTCTATTCTCTCCGACCGGGGGCGACAGTTCATCTCGAACTTCTGGCAGAAGCTGATGGGCATTCTGAACGTCAAAGTCAATTTGGCGTCGGCGAGACACCCACAGACCAACGGGCAAGCGGAGAGGGTCAACGCCATCATGCAGCAGTACCTGAGATGCTACGCCAATCAGCAGCCCACGACATGGGTGGACTACCTGCCACTCGCCGAGTTCGCTTACAACAATACGAAGCACGTGTCGACGGGGGTGACGCCGTTCTTCGCCAACAACAGGAGGCATCCCAGAACCTTCCCGGGTTTAGAGAGAGTGGGGGAGGGGGAGCCACAGGCAGCAGAAGCCTTAGCGTCAGAGTTGCAGGAAGTCCACGAACAACTCAGGAGGCAGTTAGAACTAGCAAAGCACGCATACAAGGTGCAGGCCGACAGACACAGAAGAGTTGGGGAAGACATACAGGTGGGAGACTGGGTCTGGTTAGCAGCGCACGCAGTGCCGACCAGATCGTTAGCGAAGAAGAAGCTAGGACATAAGCAGCTAGGACCTTACCAAGTCCAGGCACAGGTCAATCCTGTGGCCTTCCGGTTGGCTCTTCCGGAAGGTTCCAGAATGCATCCGGTGTTCCATAGATCGGTGCTCACACCCTACAAAGCACCTCATAGATTTCAGGAGCCAGACACAGCACCAGACCCGCTCAGAGAAGGGCCCAGAAAGGGGGGGTCGCCTAGGAGGGGGCACATCAACGAGGTCACAGAGATTTTAGACTCGAGATGGGGGGAAGAGGGAGTAGAATATCTCCTAGCCAGAGAGGGTACGCCGGCCAGTGCCAACAGCTGGGTACCGGACTATGCCTTGGAGGAGCCTCTGCTCAAAGAGGAGTTTCATGCCCTCTTCCCGCACAGGCCCATGCCGGCAGAGTATTTCGACGACTGGCTCTTCACACCCACTCTTTCAGCCAGCACATTCCAGGGGTTCGCCTCGGACGAGGAACAGGCCCCAGTCACGAGCTCCCAGGTGGGTTCGCCACCGGGGTCTGCCTCAGACCACTCGTATTGGTGGGACGATCAACCAGAGGAGCAGTGGCGCAGGAAGTGGCTGCGGGGTCCTTGGCTGGGACCACCCGAAGAGGGGGAGGGGGGCGAGACGGACATGGACGTGTTGGGGGAAAACGTGGGGTTCGAGCACGGAGACAGAGAGATGGAGGCATCAGAGAGCGAGGTCGACGAGTACATGGGGGACGAACTGTATCCTGCACGCACCCCCGCTTCGACGGAGCACCCAGTACCCACACCGGAAGGAGGGGAGGGGGGAAGGTGGGGCTTCGAGGGGGGGATGGATGTCAGGGGTTCGGGAGCAGAGGGACAGGATAGGGAGGAATTAGAGACCGAGGGAGAGGAATCCGAGGGAGAGGTCAGCGATGATAGCCATCCGAGGTCTCTAAGTCTCTCCAGCGAATCAGAGGATTCACAGAAAGGGGCTCCCGTGGTCAGAGCTAGGGGGTTGCCAGAGGGAACACTCCAGGAAGGAGGGGCCAGAGGGGACTCAGAGAGCAGCAGCTGGAAATCGGGACCAGCTTCCCCACCGGAGAGCAGTAAGGGGGAGGAGTCCCAAACATCGGCAGCAGGCAGCTTTCCGTCAGCGGAAGGACATGAGTCAGGGTTAGCCACGCCTGCATCAGAGAGCAAGGAA
Source organism: Podarcis muralis (assembly GCF_964188315.1). Taxonomy (NCBI): domain Eukaryota; kingdom Metazoa; phylum Chordata; class Lepidosauria; order Squamata; family Lacertidae; genus Podarcis; species Podarcis muralis. The sequence goes on along the minus strand of NC_135671.1, from coordinate 42,429,883 downwards.
ACGGTCAAAAGGAAGGTCGGGGGCAGCGCGCGCGCGCCAAGTTCAAATGTACAAGAGGGAGGCCCAATGAGCAGCCCGGAGAGGGAGCCGGGTCCCAAAGCACGCCGAAGAGAGGGGGAGGAGTCCGAAGGGTCCGCTTCCGAGGCGTCCAGGAAGGAAGGCACCCAGGGGGGTAGTAGGACCCAGAGGAGGAAGGAGAAACGTAGGAGGTGGAGTAAGGCTAGAGTCTTAAACTGGTGTACAGGAGGCGGAGACTCAGACGAGGCTTCGCTGGTCTAGGGTCTAGACGTAGAGACGCATGCTAGGGTTTGAAAATGGGAACTAAACTTCAATAAAGACTTTGTACAGTTCTGCTGGCTAGCGTTGGTCTTCTGTGAGCTGGGACCTGGGGGCCGTCTCTGACAAAGACGAATAAGCTTTCATTGCGCTTACTTCCAATTGTTGCTTTTCGGATTAGAATGCACATTCACCCAAAAATCACGCAGTGAAATGTTTGTTATCAGCCCAAATTAAGCATACGTGTTTTGGTTCCATCTCAATAGAAACAAGACGAAGAAGCTGGGATTTTTTCATTCAGTGTTCATTCACCAACAAATAGCAAAGGAAACTGTAGTAAGCTAAAACAGAGCAAAACAGGTTGTTTTGCGTTCCAGCTACATCGAAACAAGAATCTTGGATGTCGCTTATTTCAAGTTGTGTTCTTTGGTGTTAATGCAACATTAACCCAGAAATCGCAAAGTGTATGTAATGAGACCCAAATGAAAAAACACCGTCTTTTCGCTACCATATGCGCAGAAAGAAGTCGAATAAGCTTTCATTGCGCTTACTTCCAATTGTTGCTTTTCAGATTAGAATGCACATTCACCCAAAAATCACGCAGTGAAATGTTTGTTATCAGCCCAAATTAAGCATACGTGTTTTGGTTCCATCTCAATAGAAACAAGACGAAGAAGCTGGGATTTTGTCATTCGGTGTTCATTCACCAACAAATAGCAAAGCAAAGTGTAGTAAGCTAAAACAGAGCAAAACAGGTTGTTTTGCGTTCCAGCTACATCGAAACAAGAATCTTGGATGTCGCTTATTTCAAGTTGTGTTATTTGGTGTTAATGCAACATTAACCCAGAAATCGCAAAGTGTACGTAATGAGACCCAAATGACAAAACACCGTCTTTTCGCTACCATATGCGCAGAAAGAAGACGAATAAGCTTTCATTGCGCTTACTTCCAATTGTTGCTTTTCGGATTAGAATGCACATTCACCCAAAAATCACGCAGTGAAATGTTTGTTATCAGCCCAAATTAAGCATACGTGTTTTGGTTCCATCTCAATAGACACAAGACGAAGAAGCTGGGATTTTGTCATTCGGTGTTCATTCACCAACAAATAGCAAAGCAAACTGTAGTAAGCTAAAACAGAGCAAAACAGGTTGTTTTGCGTTTCAGCTACATCGAAACAAGAATCTTGGATGTCGCTTATTTCAAGTTGTGTTCTTTGGTGTTAATGCAACATTAACCCAGAAATCGCAAAGTGTACGTAATGAGACCCAAATGACAAAACACCGTCCTTTCGCTACCATATGCGCAGAAAGAAGACGAATAAGCTTTCATTGCTGTCAGGGTTGCTTCAAGATCCTAGCTCACAGAGGATCACGCTAGCCAACGGTCATTAAGTAAAAGTCTTTATTGAGTTACAGTTTCCATTCTCAAGCTGCTGCGTGCAACCCTACGTCTAGTAGCTAGATCGGCGGAGCTCCGTCTGAATCTCCGCCCCTCGTACACCAACTTAATATCCTAGCCCTGCTCCACCTTTTCCGCCTGACTGTTCTTCTCTGGGTCCCTCTGCCCCCCTGGGTCTCTTCCTTCCGGGATTCTTCGGACGCTGACCCCCCGGACTCTCCTGTCTCCTTGCGCCGGGCTTTAGGACCCGGCTCTCTTTCCGGGCTGCCTACTGCGCTTCCTTCCTGTGCATTTGAACTTGGCGCGCGCGCCCAACCTTCCACCTTCCGTCTAACCGTTTCTTCGCTCCCAGATGGAGGTGTGGGCACCCCTGACTCGTGCCCTCCCTCCTGCTGTGAGCTGCCAGCGCTTGCCCCCTGGCTCCTTTCCTCTTCCCTGTTCTCTGGCGGTGACGCTGGACCCGATCTCCAACTGCTCTCCTCTGATTCCCCTCTGGCTCTATCTCCCTGGGGTGCCCCCCTAAACTCCCCCCTTGCCTTGGCCGCTGGTGCTCCTTTCTGTGAATCCTCCGACTCACTGGAGAGACTCGGAGATCTCGGGTCGTCGTCATCGCTCATCCTTTCTTCTGCCTCCTCCCCTTCGCTCTCTGTTTCCTTCCTTGCCCTTGCCTCTGCTCCTGAACCCCTGACATCCATCCCCCCCTCGAAGCCCCCCACTCCCCCTTCCCCTCCTTCCGGTGCTGGAGCTGGGTGCTGCTGCGTCAAGGAGACGAATGTCGGGTACCGTTCGGTTCCCATAGCGGGCCTCCCTCCGAAGTCTTCCGGTTCTTCCTCCCTTCTCTCGTCGACGACGGTCACCTCTGCTTCCATCTCTGTGCCGCCGTGCTCGAAACCTGGATCGTCCCCGAAAATGTCCATGTCCGTCTCTCCCTCGCTTCCTCCAGGCGGCGTTGCTCGGCCTGGACCTTCTTGCCACTTCCTGCGCCACTGTTCCTCTGGTTTGTCGTCCCACCAATACGAGGGTTCTGAGGCAGATCCCGAGGGCGACCCCTCCGGGGAACGGACGTCTCGTATCGGGTCCTCGTCCGAGTCGAACCCCCGGAACGTGCTGCCCGAAAGCGTGGGTGTGAAAAGCCAGTCGTCGAAAAAGTCTGCTGGCATCGGTCTATGTGGGAAGAGGGCATGAAACTCGTCTTTGAGCAGAGGTTCGTCCAAGGCGTAGTCCGGCACCCAACTGTTCGCACTGGCCGGGGTGCCCTCCCTGGCGAGAAAGTATTCTACCCCTTCTTCCCCCCATCTGGAGTCCAAAATCTCTGTGACTTCGTTGATGCGCTCCTTCTGTGCCACTCCTGCGTGCCTTGGTCTGTCTCTGGCCGGACTCTGCGCCGTTCCGGGTTCCTGAAACCTGTGCGGTGCCTTGTAGGGAGTGAGCACCGATCTGTGGAATACCGGATGCATTCTGGAACCCTCCGGAAGCGCCAGCCTGAAGGCCACCGGGTTGACCTGCTCTTCGATTTGATAGGGCCCCAGTTGCTTATGCCCTAGTTTCTTCTTGGCCAACGACCTGGCCGGCACTGCGTGGGCTGCTAACCAGACCCAGTCCCCCACGTGTAGCTCTTCGCCAACCCTTCTGCGTTTGTCCGCTTGTACCTTGTATGCGTGCTTGGCCAGTTCCAGGTGGCGCCTCAGCTGATCGTGGACTTCCTGCAGTTCCGACGCGAACGCATCTGCCGTCTGCGGCTCCCCTTCCCCCAGCCTTTCCAGTCCCGGGAAGGTTCTGGGGTGCCTCCCGTTGTTGGCGAAGAACGGTGTGACCCCCGTGGACACGTGCTTCGTGTTGTTGTAAGCGAACTCGTCGAGCGGCAGGTAATCCACCCATGTCGCAGGCTGTTGATTTGCATAACACCTCAAGTACTGCTGCATGATGGCATTGACCCGCTCTGCTTGCCCGTTGGTTTGCGGGTGTCTCGCCGACGCCAGGTTGATCTTGACGTTCAGGAAGCCCATCAGCCGCTGCCAGAAATTTGAGATGAACTGCCGCCCCCGGTCGGACAGAATAGACCGTGGCAGACCGTGAACCTTGAACACGTGGTCTATGAACAGTTTGGCGGTTTGTTCCGCCGTGGCCACCTTCGCACACGGAATGAAATGTGCCATCTTGGAGAACAAGTCCACCACCACCAGCACTGCCGTCTTGCCCCTCGAGCTGGGCAGATCCGTGACAAAGTCCAGGGCCACCCTCTCCCAAGGTTCGGCCGGAGTTTGCAGCGGTTCCAACAGTCCGGCCGGCGGTCTAAGCACTGGCTTCGCCCTCTGGCAGGTGTCACACCTCGCCACGTAGTCCGCGACCTCCCTTCTCATTCCAGGCCACCAGAAATCCCTGGCTACTAGTTCCACCGTCTTCTCCTTGCCGAAGTGCCCTGCAGTGGGCGCGTCGTGCATCTGCTGCAGCACCTTGGCGCGAAGTTCGTCTCCCGGCACGTAGATGGCCCCTTTACGGATGAGCAATCCATCTCTCAGCTGGAAACCGTCGGCCGCTGCTTTGCCCCTTTGCACCTCTGAGATCTTTGCTTGCGCGAAGGAGTCCCCCTGCAACGCTCGTCGCACCGCCTCCAGATCCACGGTTGCCGCGGCGCACGCCCACACTGTTGGTGCGAAGATGTGCATGGCGGCCGCTGGCGTTGCTTCCTCCAGATACTGTGGCTTGCGGGAGAGAGCGTCCGCCATGATGTTGGTGTCCCCCGGGACATACTCTATTCGGAAGTCGAAGTTCGCAAAGAACTCAGCCCAACGTATCTGCCTTTGGTTCAGGAACTGTGCCGTGCGCCAGTGCTCTAGGTTCTTGTGGTCCGTGCAAACCTGCACCGTGTGCTTGGCGCCGATCAGAAAGTGCCTCCACGCCTTGAACGCTGCATGAATGGCCAGCAACTCCCTGTCCCATATGGTGTAGTTCTGCTCGGACTTGCTGAGCTTCCTGGAGTAAAACGCTCCCGGTCGCCACACCCCCTGCGGGTCTTTCTGCAGCAGGACCGCCCCCACGGCTCTGTCCGAGGCGTCAGTCTCCACCCTCATCGGCTTGCTGGGGTTGACATGAAGCAGCTGCTCTTCCGACGCGAAGAGACGCTTGAGTGCCTGAAAGGACTGTTCCGCCTGCTCTGTCCAAATGAACTTCTTTTTCTTGGAGCTAAGCGTGTCAGTGATGGCCGCCGTCTGCATAGCGAAGCCCTTGATAAACTTGCGATAGAAGTTCGCAAAGCCGACAAACCGTTGGACCTCCTTCCGGTTGCGCGGGCTCTTCCAATCCAACACCGCTCGAACCTTGGCGCTGTCCATGGCGAGCCCCTTGTCAGACAGCTTGTAGCCCAGAAAATCCACCTCCGTCACGTCAAATTGGCACTTCTCCAGCTTGGCGTAGAGCCTATGGTGCTTCAGCCTGTTCAGTACTTCCTTGACGTGTTTGTCATGCTCCTGTTGCGACTCCGAAAAGATCAGGATGTCATCTAAGAAACAGACGCACGTCTTGTAGAGAAGTCCCGCCAACACGTGATGCATGAATGCTTGAAAAACGTGGGAGCCATTTTGCAATCCAAAAGGCATAACTCTATATTCGTAGGTCCCCAGTGGCGTGAACATGGCTGTTTTCCACTCGTCTCCCTCCCGCATGCGACTGAGGTTGTACGCACCTCGCAGATCCAATTTGGTGAACACTCTGCCCTTCCGCACCTTTGCGAGGAGGTCGTCAATTCGGGGCATGGGGAAGTCCGACGGCTTAGTCACACTGTTCAAGGTCCTGTAATCCACTACGAGCCTCTTTTGGGGCTGTCAGGGTTGCTTCAAGATCCTAGCTCACAGAGGACCACGCTAGCCAACGGTCATTAAGTAAAAGTCTTTATTGAGTTACAGTCTCCATTCTCAAGCTGCTGCGTGCAACCCTACGTCTAGTAGCTAGATCGGCGAAGCTCCGTCTGAATCTCCGCCCCTCGTACACCAACTTAATATCCTAGCCCTGCTCCACCTTTTCCGCCTGACTGTTCTTCTCTGGGTCCCTCTGCCCCCCTGGGTCTCTTCCTTCCGGGATTCTTCGGACGCTGACCCCCCGGACTCTCCTGTCTCCTTGCGCCGGGCTTTAGGACCCGGCTCTCTTTCCGGGCTGCCTACTGCGCCTCCTTCCTGTGCATTTGAACTTGGCGCGCGCGCCCAACCTTCCACCTTCCGTCTAACCGTTTCTTCGCTCCCAGATGGAGGCGTGGCCACCCCTGACTCGTGCCCTCCCTCCTGCTGTGAGCTGCCAGCGCTTGCCCCCTGGCTCCTTTCCTCTTCCCTGCTCTCTGGCGGTGACGCTGGACCCGATCTCCAACTGCTCTCCTCTGATTCCCCTCTGGCTCTATCTCCCTGGGGTGCCCCCCTAAACTCCCCCCTTGCTTTGGCCACTGGTGCTCCTTTCTGTGAATCCTCCGACTCACTGGAGAGACTCGGAGATCTCGGGTCGTCGTCATCGCTCATCCTTTCTTCTGCCTCCTCCCCTTCGCTCTCTGTTTCCTCCCTTGTCCTTGCCTCTGCTCCTGAACCCCTGACATCCATCCCCCCCTCGAAGCCCCCCACTCCCCCTTCCCCTCCTTCCGGTGCTGGAGCTGGGTGCTGCTGCGTCAAGGAGACGAATGTCGGGTACCGTTCGGTTCCCGTAGCGGGCCTCCCTCCGAAGTCTTCCGGTTCTTCCTCCCTTCTCTCGTCGACGACGGTCACCTCTGCTTCCATCTCTGTGCCGCCGTGCTCGAAACCTGGATCGTCCCCGAAAATGTCCATGTCCGTCTCTCCCTCGCTTCCTCCAGGCGGCGTTGCTCGGCCTGGACCTTCTTGCCACTTCCTGCGCCACTGTTCCTCTGGTTTGTCGTCCCACCAATACGAGGGTTCTGAGGCAGATCCCGAGGGCGACCCCTCCGGGGAACGGACGTCTCGTATCGGGTCCTCGTCAGAGTCGAACCCCCGGAACGTGCTGCCCGAAAGCGTGGGTGTGAAAAGCCAGTCGTCGAAAAAGTCTGCTGGCATCGGTCTATGTGGGAAGAGGGCATGAAACTCGTCTTTGAGCAGAGGTTCGTCCAAGGCGTAGTCCGGCACCCAACTGTTCGCACTGGCCGGGGTGCCCTCCCTGGCGAGAAAGTATTCTACCCCTTCTTCCCCCCATCTGGAATCCAAAATCTCTGTGACTTCGTTGATGCGCTCCTTCCGTGCCACTCTTGCGTGCCCTGTTCTGTCTCTGGCCGGACTCTGCGCCGTTCCGGGTTCCTGAAACCTGTGCGGTGCCTTGTAGGGAGTGAGCACCGATCTGTGGAATACCGGATGCATTCTGGAACCCTCCGGAAGCGCCAGCCTGAAGGCCACCGGGTTGACCTGCTCTTCGACTTGATAGGGCCCCAGTTGCTTATGCCCTAGTTTCTTCTTGGCCAACGACCTGGCCGGCACTGCGTGGGCTGCTAACCAGACCCAGTCCCCCACGTGTAGTTCTTCGCCAACCCTTCTGTGTTTGTCCGCTTGTACCTTGTATGCGTGCTTGGCCAGCTCCAGGTGGCGCCTCAGCTGATCGTGGACTTCCTGCAGTTCCGACGCGAACGCCTCTGCTGTCTGCGGCTCCCCTTCCCCCAGCCTTTCCAGTCCCGGGAAGGTTCTGGGGTGCCTCCCGTTGTTGGCGAAGAACGGTGTGACCCCCGTGGACACGTGCTTCGTGTTGTTGTAAGCGAACTCGGCGAGCGGCAGGTAATCCACCCACGTCGCAGGCTGTTGATTTGCATAGCACCTCAAGTACTGCTGCATGATGGCATTGACCCGTTCTGCTTGCCCGTTGGTTTGCGGGTGTCTCGCCGACGCCAGGTTGATCTTGACGTTCAGGAAGCCCATCAGCCGCTGCCAGAAATTTGAGATGAACTGCCGCCCCCGGTCGGACAGAATAGACCGTGGCAGACCGTGAACCTTGAACACGTGGTCTATGAACAGTTTGGCGGTTTGTTCCGCCGTGGCCACCTTCGCACACGGAATGAAATGTGCCATCTTGGAGAACAAGTCCACCACCACCAGCACTGCCGTCTTGCCCCTCGAGCTGGGCAGATCCGTGACAAAGTCCAGGGCCACCCTCTCCCAAGGTTCGGCCGGAGTTTGCAGCGGTTCCAACAGTCCGGCTGGCGGTCTAAGCACTGGCTTCGCCCTCTGGCAGGTGTCACACCTCGCCACGTATTCCGCGACCTCCCTTCTCATTCCAGGCCACCAGAAATCCCTGGCTACTAGTTCCACCGTCTTCTCCTTGCCGAAGTGCCCTGCAGTGGGCGCGTCGTGCATCTGCTGCAGCACCTTGGCGCGAAGTTCGTCTCCCGGCACGTAGATGGCCCCTTTACGGATGAGCAATCCATCTCTTAGCTGGAAACCGTCGGCCGCTGCTTTGCCCCTTTGCACCTCTGAGATCTTTGCTTGCGCGAAGGAGTCCCCTTGCAACGCTCGTCGCACCGCCTCCAGATCCACGGTTGCCGCGGCGCACGCCCACACTGTTGGTGCGAAGATGTGCATGGCGGCCGCTGGCGTTGCTTCCTCCAGATACTGTGGCTTGCGGGAGAGAGCGTCCGCCATGATGTTGGTGTCCCCCGGGACATACTCTATTCGGAAGTCGAAGTTCGCAAAGAACTCAGCCCAACGTATCTGCCTCTGGTTCAGGAACTGTGCCGTGCGCCAGTGCTCTAGGTTCTTGTGGTCCGTGCAAACCTGCACCGTGTGCTTGGCGCCGATCAGAAAGTGCCTCCACGCCTTGAACGCTGCATGAATGGCCAGCAACTCCCTGTCCCATATGGTGTAGTTCTGCTCGGACTTGCTGAGCTTCCTGGAGTAAAACGCTCCCGGTCGCCACACCCCCTGCGGGTCTTTCTGCAGCAGGACCGCCCCCACGGCTCTGTCCGAGGCGTCAGTCTCCACCCTCATCGGCTTGCTGGGGTTGACATGAAGCAGCTGCTCTTCCGACGCGAAGAGACGCTTGAGTGCCTGAAAGGACTGTTCCGCCTGCTCTGTCCAAATGAACTTCTTTTTCTTGGAGCTAAGCGTGTCAGTGATGGCCGCCGTCTGCATAGCGAAGCCCTTGATAAACTTGCGATAGAAGTTCGCAAAGCCGACAAACCGTTGGACCTCCTTCCGGTTGCGCGGGCTCTTCCAATCCAACACCGCTCGAACCTTGGCGCTGTCCATGGCGAGCCCCTTGTCAGACAGCTTGTAGCCCAGAAAATCCACCTCCGTCACGTCAAATTGGCACTTCTCCAGCTTGGCGTAGAGCCTATGGTGCTTCAGCCTGTTCAGTACTTCCTTGACGTGTTTGTCATGCTCCTGTTGCGACTCCGAAAAGATCAGGATGTCATCTAAGAAACAGACGCACGTCTTGTAGAGGAGTCCCGCCAACACGTGATGCATGAATGCTTGAAAAACGTGGGAGCCATTTTGCAATCCAAAAGGCATAACTCTATATTCGTAGGTCCCCAGTGGCGTGAACATGGCTGTTTTCCACTCGTCTCCCTCCCGCATGCGAATGAGGTTGTACGCACCTCGCAGATCCAATTTGGTGAACACTCTGCCCTTCCGCACCTTTGCGAGGAGGTCGTCAATTCGGGGCATGGGGAAGTCCGACGGCTTAGTCACACTGTTCAAGGTCCTGTAATCCACTACGAGCCTCTTTTGGGGCGTATCCCGCTTCTTAACGAAGAACACCGGGCTGCCTCCCACCGCCTTGGACTCTCGGATGAAACCGCGCTCCAAATTATGATCTATGAACTCCTTGAGTTCTTGCAGCTCGTCCTCTGACATGGAATACAGTCTCCCCTTAGGCAGCGCCGCCCCTGGCAGCAGGTCAATCTTGCAGTCATATGGCCTGTGAGGGGGTAGCCTGTCTGCCTCCTTCTCGCAGAAAACTTCCAAAAATTCTGCGTACTTGTGGGGAATCGCTTGCAGCGTGCCTAGCAGTAGCTGTGACTCCTCTTCCTCTCCTTCCTGCCTGGGCACGATGCAGTGTTCAGCACAAAAGGAAGAGCCGAAGGTCAGCTGCCTCTGGTACCAAGCCAGCGTTGGGCTGTGTTTGTCCAGCCAACTCATGCCCAACACAATGGGCGTGTCCGACAATTGAGTGACGTTGAAGCTGATGACTTCTTGGTGATTCCCAAGTCGCATCACCATCGGTGGCGTCTGCTGCACCACTTGCCCTCCTAGCAGCTCCCTGCCATCCACCGTGACCACCTGCAGGGGCAGTGTGGCCGGCAGCAACTGTATAGCATGCTGGTTGACAAAGTCCTGCCCCATAAAGTCCGCATTGCTGCCTGAGTCAATGGTGATTGGCACGTCCATGGTGATGCCATTGGGCAGCTGGAGCGACGCTGTGAGCCTCACCACTGGTTTGGGCGGGAGGGGGTTCACGGGCTGTAAAATCTCTGGGGACTGCATCATTAATACGTCTGGCTGGGCCCCAGTGCCTCTTCCTCCAGCCAGACAGCGTCGTTTCCCTGCTGTGGTTCTCCTTGCTGCGTTGCTGCAGTCGCCATTGCTGAGGCTGCAGTGAGCTTGTGGAGCCTCTGGGGACACTCTTTCGCCATATGCCCTGGCTCCTCACAGACGTAACACTTCCTGTTCCCTCTAGGAGGCTTCGCTTTCACTGCTGCTGGTGCTAGGGCTCTGGTTGCTGACTGAGCCCTGGCACCTCCAACCTCCATCGGTTCAGCTCCTCCCCCTGGCGGAGGCGTGGATTGCGTCCGTGCTGCTTCTCTGGGAAAGAAGGAGGAGCCCCTGGCTGGTTCGCGCCCTCCACGCCCTTCGTCCCTGCTCCACGGACGTCCTTCCAGCCGTACCCCCACTGCCAGCGCCCTCTGCACGACCTCCTGGGTGGTCCGGGGTCTCTCCCCCCTCGCAATCTCATCTTTTACAGAGCTGTTTAGTCCCTCCCAGAAAAGGTCTCTTACAGGGGTCGCATCTCTGTCCCATTCTAGGGCACTGGCCAAGGCGAAAAAGCGGGCATGGTACTGCCGTACGCTGGCCCTTCCCTGCTTCAGTCCATGAATCTGTTGCCGAGCAAGATCCACGTCAATGCTTGATAAAAAACACGCATCCATCGCTTTAATAAAGGCATTCGCATTTTGGAGCGCCGGATCGTTATCCCTCCATAAATTGCGCAGCCATGCTCTGGCATCCCCATGCAGATAAGACATGATGAACCCCACTTTCTCTTGCTCATCTCTAAAATCTTTACTCAGCAGTTGCAGTGCACACAGTACGTCTGCTTTAAAATTGGGATACTGTTGCAGGTTCCCATCGAAGTGAGAGACCAGACCGCCTGTGCGTCTCCCCAACCCAATCCCCTCTGGTTTGGGTGTCTGTTGCCCTTGCTTCGTAAGCACTTCCAACCTGACCTGGAGATCCCTGTAGGCGGCAGCTGCATCCTCCTCTCTCTTCCTGGATGCGAGAGCCTCGGCATTCAGCTGTGACACTGCTTCTCTGAGTTCCGCTATCTGCTGTTCAGCCGTCATGTCGGCTGCCGTTCGTGAGCTCACTAGTAGGCACCTGCTTCTCTCCTCTCCTCGAGGCTGTAGATGCCCACAATACTGAGACGGAGCTTACTGTCAGGGTTGCTTCAAGATCCTAGCTCACAGAGGACCACGCTAGCCAACGGTCATTAAGTAAAAGTCTTTATTGAGTTACAGTCTCCATTCTCAAGCTGCTGCGTGCAACCCTACGTCTAGTAGCTAGATCGGCGAAGCTCCGTCTGAATCTCCGCCCCTCGTACACCAACTTAATATCCTAGCCCTGCTCCACCTTTTCCGCCTGACTGTTCTTCTCTGGGTCCCTCTGCCCCCCTGGGTCTCTTCCTTCCGGGATTCTTCGGACGCTGACCCCCCGGACTCTCCTGTCTCCTTGCGCCGGGCTTTAGGACCCGGCTCTCTTTCCGGGCTGCCTACTGCGCCTCCTTCCTGTGCATTTGAACTTGGCGCGCGCGCCCAACCTTCCACCTTCCGTCTAACCGTTTCTTCGCTCCCAGATGGAGGCGTGGCCACCCCTGACTCGTGCCCTCCCTCCTGCTGTGAGCTGCCAGCGCTTGCCCCCTGGCTCCTTTCCTCTTCCCTGCTCTCTGGCGGTGACGCTGGACCCGATCTCCAACTGCTCTCCTCTGATTCCCCTCTGGCTCTATCTCCCTGGGGTGCCCCCCTAAACTCCCCCCTTGCTTTGGCCACTGGTGCTCCTTTCTGTGAATCCTCCGACTCACTGGAGAGACTCGGAGATCTCGGGTCGTCGTCATCGCTCATCCTTTCTTCTGCCTCCTCCCCTTCGCTCTCTGTTTCCTCCCTTGTCCTTGCCTCTGCTCCTGAACCCCTGACAGGGGCGTATCCCGCTTCTTAACGAAGAACACCGGGCTGCCTCCCACCGCCTTGGACTCTCGGATGAAACCGCGCTCCAAATTATGATCTATGAACTCCTTGAGTTCTTGCAGCTCGTCCTCTGACATGGAATACAGTCTCCCCTTAGGCAGCGCCGCCCCTGGCAGCAGGTCAATCTTGCAGTCATATGGCCTGTGAGGGGGTAGCCTGTCTGCCTCCTTCTCGCAGAAAACTTCCAAAAATTCTGCGTACTTGTGGGGAATCGCTTGCAGTGTGCCTAGCAGTAGCTGTGACTCCTCTTCCTCTCCTTCCTGTCTGGGCACGATGCAGTGTTCAGCACAAAAGGAAGAGCCGAAGGTTAGCTGCCTCTGGTACCAAGCCAGCGTTGGGCTGTGTTTGTCCAGCCAACTCATGCCCAACACAATGGGCGTGTCCGACAATTGAGTGACGTTGAAGCTGATGACTTCTTGGTGATTCCCAAGTCGCATCACCATCGGTGGCGTCTGCTGCACCACTTGCCCTCCTAGCAGCTCCCTGCCATCCACCGTGACCACCTGCAGGGGCAGTGTGGCCGGCAGCAACTGTATAGCATGCTGGTTGACAAAGTCCTGCCCCATAAAGTCCGCATTGCTGCCTGAGTCAATGGTGATTGGCACGTCCATGGTGATGCCATTGGGCAGCTGGAGCGACGCGGTGAGCCTCACCACTGGTTTGGGCGGGAGGGGGTTCACGGGCTGTAAAATCTCTGGGGACTGCATCATTAATACGTCTGGCTGGGCCCCAGTGCCTCTTCCTCCAGCCAGACAGCGTCGTTTCCCTGCTGTGGTTCTCCTTGCTGCGTTGCTGCAGTCGCCATTGCTGAGGCTGCAGTGAGCTTGTGGAGCCTCTGGGGACACTCTTTCGCCATATGCCCTGGCTCCTCACAGACGTAACACTTCCTGTTCCCTCTAGGAGGCTTCGCTTTCACTGCTGCTGGTGCCAGGGCTCTGGTTGCTGACTGAGCCCTGGCACCTCCAACCTCCATCGGTTCAGCTCCTCCCCCTGGCGGAGGCGTGGATTGCGTACGTGCTGCTTCTCTGGGAAAGAAGGAGGAGCCCCTGGCTGGTTCGCGCCCTCCACGCCCTTCGTCCCTGCTCCACGGACGTCCTTCCAGCCGTACCCCCACTGCCAGCGCCCTCTGCACGACCTCCTGGGTGGTCCGGGGTCTCTCCCCCCTCGCAATCTCATCTTTTACAGAGCTGTTTAGTCCCTCCCAGAAAAGGTCTCTTACAGGAGTCGCATCTCTGTCCCATTCTAGGGCACTGGCCAAGGCGAAAAAGCGGGCATGGTACTGCCGTACGCTGGCCCTTCCCTGCTTCAGTCCATGAATCTGTTGCCGAGCAAGATCCACGTCAATGCTTGATAAAAAACACGCATCCATCGCTTTAATAAAGGCATTCGCATTTTGGAGCGCCGGATCGTTATCCCTCCATAAATTGCGCAGCCATGCTCTGGCATCCCCATGCAGATAAGACATGATGAACCCCACTTTCTCTTGCTCATCTCTAAAATCTTTACTCAGCAGTTGCAGTGCACACAGTACGTCTGCTTTAAAATTGGGATACTGTTGCAGGTTCCCATCGAAGTGAGAGACCAGACCGCCTGTGCGTCTCCCCAACCCAATCCCCTCTGGTTTGGGTGTCTGTTGCCCTTGCTTCGTAAGCACTTCCAACCTGACCTGGAGATCCCTGTAGGCGGCAGCTGCGTCCTCCTCTCTCTTCCTGGATGCGAGAGCCTCGGCATTCAGCTGTGACACTGCTTCTCTGAGTTCCGCTATCTGCTGTTCAGCCGTCATGTCGGCTGCCGTTCGTGAGCTCACTCGTAGGCACCTGCTTCTCTCCTCTCCTCGAGGCTGTAGATGCCCACAATACGTGAGACGGAGCTTACTGTCAGGGTTGCTTCAAGATCCTAGCTCACAGAGGATCACGCTAGCCAACGGTCATTAAGTAAAAGTCTTTATTGAGTTACAGTTTCCATTCTCAAGCTGCTGCGTGCAACCCTACGTCTAGTAGCTAGATCGGCGGAGCTCCGTCTGAATCTCCGCCCCTCGTACACCAACTTAATATCCTAGCCCTGCTCCACCTTTTCCGCCTGACTGTTCTTCTCTGGGTCCCTCTGCCCCCCTGGGTCTCTTCCTTCCGGGATTCTTCGGACGCTGACCCCCCGGACTCTCCTGTCTCCTTGCGCCGGGCTTTAGGACCCGGCTCTCTTTCCGGGCTGCCTACTGCGCTTCCTTCCTGTGCATTTGAACTTGGCGCGCGCGCCCAACCTTCCACCTTCCGTCTAACCGTTTCTTCGCTCCCAGATGGAGGTGTGGCCACCCCTGACTCGTGCCCTCCCTCCTGCTGTGAGCTGCCAGCGCTTGCCCCCTGGCTCCTTTCCTCTTCCCTGTTCTCTGGCGGTGACGCTGGACCCGATCTCCAACTGCTCTCCTCTGATTCCCCTCTGGCTCTATCTCCCTGGGGTGCCCCCCTAAACTCCCCCCTTGCCTTGGCCGCTGGTGCTCCTTTCTGTGAATCCTCCGACTCACTGGAGAGACTCGGAGATCTCGGGTCGTCGTCATCGCTCATCCTTTCTTCTGCCTCCTCCCCTTCGCTCTCTGTTTCCTTCCTTGCCCTTGCCTCTGCTCCTGAACCCCTGACAATTGCGCTTACTTCCAATTGTTGCTTTTCGGATTAGAATGCACATTCACCCAAAAATCACGCAGTGAAATGTTTGTTATCAGCCCAAATTAAGCATACGTGTTTTGGTTCCATCTCAATAGAAACAAGACGACGAAGCTGGAATTTTTTCATTCAGTGTTCATTCACCAACAAATAGCAAAGCAAACTGTAGTAAGCTAAAACAGAGCAATACAGGTTGTTTTGCGTTCCAGCTACATCGAAACAAGAATCTTGGATGTCGCTTATTTCAAGTTGCGTTCTTTGGTGTTAATGCAACATTAACCCAGAAATCGCAAAGTGTACGTAATGAGACCCAAATGACAAAACACCGTCTTTTCGCTACCATATGCGCAGAAAGAAGACGAATAAGCTTTCATTGCGCTTACTTCCAATTGTTGCTTTTCGGATTAGAATGCACATTCACCCAAAAATCACGCAGTGAAATGTTTGTTATCAGGCCAAATAAAGCATACGTGTTTTGGTTCCATCTCAATAGAAACAACAAGAAGAAGCTGGGATTTTGTCATTTGTTGTTCATTCACCAACAAATAGCAAAGCAAACTGTAGTAAGCTAAAACAGAGCAATACAGGTTGTTTTGCGTTCCAGCTACATCGAAACAAGAATCTTGGATGTCGCTTATTTCAAGTTGTGTTCTTTGGTGTTAATGCAACATTAACCCAGAAATCGCAAAGTGTACGTAATGAGACCCAAATGACAAAACACCGTCTTTTCGCTACCATATGCGCAGAAAGAAGACGAATAAGCTTTCATTGCGCTTACTTCCAATTGTTGCTTTTCGGATTAGAATGCACATTCACCCAAAAATCACGCAGTGAAATGTTTGTTATCAGCCCAAATTAAGCATACGTGTTTTGGTTCCATCTCAATAGAAACAAGACGAAGAAGCTGGGATTTTGTCATTCGGTGTTCATTCACCAACAAATAGGAAAGCAAACTGTAGTAAGCTAAAACAGAGCAAAACAGGTTGTTTTGCGTTCCAGCTACATCGAAACAAGAATCTTGGATGTCGCTTATTTCAAGTTGTGTTCTTTGGTGTTAATGCAACATTAACCCAGAAATCGCAAAGTGTATGTAATGAGACCCAAATGAAAAAACACCGTCTTTTCGCAACCATATGCGCAGAAAGAAGACGAATAAGCTTTCATTGCGCTTACTTCCAATTGTTGCTTTTCGGATTAGAATGCACATTCACCCAAAAATCACGCAGTGAAATGTTTGTTATCAGCCCAAATTAAGCATACGTGTTTTGGTTCCATCTCAATAGAAACAAGACGAAGAAGCTGGGATTTTGTCATTCGGTGTTCATTCACCAACAAATAGCAAAGCAAACTGTAGTAAGCTAAAACAGAGCAAAACAGGTTTTTTTGCGTTCCAGCTACATCGAAATAAGAATCTTGGATGTCACTTATTTCAAGTTGTGTTCTTTGGTGTAAATGCAACATTAACCCAGAAATCGCAAAGTGTATGTAATGAGACCCAAATGACAAAACACCGTCTTTTCGCTACCATATGGGCAGAAAGAAGACGAATAAGCTTTCATTGCGCTTACTTCCAATTGTTGCTTTTCGGATTAGAAGGCACATTCACCCAAAAATCACGCAGTGAAATGTTTGTTATCAGCCCAAATTAAGCATACGTGTTTTGGTTCCATCTCAATAGAAACAAGACGAAGAAGCTGGGATTTTGTCATTCGGTGTTCATTCACCAACAAATAGCAAAGCAAACTGTAGTAAGCTAAAACAGAGCAAAACAGGTTGTTTTGCGTTCCAGCTACATCGAAACAAGCATCTTGGATGTCGCTTATTTCAAGTTTTGTTCTTTGGTGTTAATGGAACATTAACCAAGAAATCGCAAAGTGTACGTAATGAGACCCAAATGACAAAACACCGTCATTTCGCTACCATATGCGCAGAAAGAAGACGAATAAGCTTTCATTGCGCTTACTTCCAATTGTTGCTTTTCGGATTAGAATGCACATCACCCAAAAATCACGCAGTGAAATGTTTGTTATCAGCCCAAATTAAGCATACGTGTTTTGGTTCCATCTCAATAGAAACAAGAAGAAGAAGCTGGGATTTTGTCATTCGGTGTTCATTCACCAACAAATAGCAAAGCAAACTGTAGTAAGCTAAAACAGAGCAAAACAGGTTGTTTTGCGTTCCAGCTACATCGAAACAAGAATCTTGGATGTCGCTTATTTCAAGTTGTGTTCTTTGGTGTTAATGCAACATTAACCCAGAAATCACAAAGTGTATTTAATTAGACCCAAATGAAAAAACACCGTCTTTTCGCTACCATATGCGCAGAAAGAAGTCGAATAAGCTTTCATTGCGCTTACTTCCAATTGTTGCTTTTCGGATTAGAAGGCACATTCACCCAAAAATCACGCAGTGAAATGTTTGTTATCAGCCCAAATTAAGCATACGTGTTTTGGTTCCATCTCAATAGAAACAAGACGAAGAAGCTGGGATTTTGTCATTCGGTGTTCATTCACCAACAAATAGCAAAGCAAACTGTAGTAAGCTAAAACAGAGCAAAACAGGTTGTTTTGCGTTCCAGCTACATCGAAACAAGAATCTTGGATGTCGCTTATTTCAAGTTGTGTTCTTTGGTGTTAATGCAACATTAACCCAGAAATCGCAAAGTGTACGTAATGAGACCCAAATGACAAAACACCGTCTTTTCGCTACCATATGCGCAGAAAGAAGACGAATAAGCTTTCATTGCGCTTACTTCCAATTGTTGCTTTTCGGATTAGAATGCACATTCACCCAAAAATCACGCAGTGAAATGTTTGTTATCAGCCCAAATTAAGCATACGTGTTTTGGTTCCATCTCAATAGACACAAGACGAAGAAGCTGGGATTTTGTCATTCGGTGTTCATTCACCAACAAATAGCAAAGCAAACTGTAGTAAGCTAAAACAGAGCAAAACAGGTTGTTTTGCGTTCCAGCTACATCGAAACAAGAATCTTGGATGTCGCTTATTTCAAGTTGTGTTCTTTGGTGTTAATGCAACATTAACCCAGAAATCGCAAAGTGTATGTAATGAGACCCAAATGACAAAACACCGTCTTTTCGCTACCATATGCGCAGAAAGAAGTCGAATAAGCTTTCATTGCGCTTACTTCCAATTGTTGCTTTTCGGATTAGAACGCACATTCACCCAAAAATCACGCAGTGAAATGTTTGTTATCAGCCCAAATTAAGCATACGTGTTTTGGTTCCATCTCAATAGAAACAAGACGACGAAGCTGGAATTTTTTCATTCAGTGTTCATTCACCAACAAATAGCAAAGCAAACTGTAGTAAGGTAAAACAGAGCAAAACAGGTTGTTTTGCGTTCCAGCTACATCGAAACAAGAATCTTGGATGTCGCTTATTTCAAGTTGTGTTCTTTGGTGTTAATGCAACATTAACCCAGAAATCGCAAAGTGTATGTAATGAGACCCAAATGACAAAACACCGTCTTTTCGCTACCATATGCGCAGAAAGAAGACGAATAAGCTTTCATTGCGCTTACTTCCAATTGTTGCTTTTAGGATTAGAATGCACATTCACCCAAAAATCACGCAGTGAAATGTTTGTTATCAGCCCAAATTAAGCATACGTGTTTTGGTTCCATCTCAATAGAAACAAGACGAAGAAGCTGGGATTTTGTCATTCGGTGTTCATTCACCAACAAATAGCAAAGCAAACTGTAGTAAGCTAAAACAGAGCAAAACAGGTTGTTTTGCGTTCCAGCTACATCGAAACAAGAATCTTGGATGTCGCTTATTTCAAGTTGTGTTCTTTGGTGTTAATGCAACATTAACCCAGAAATCGCAAAGTGTACGTAATGAGACCCAAATGACAAAACACCGTCCTTTCGCTACCATATGCGCAGAAAGAAGACGAATAAGCTTTCATTGCGCTTACTTCCAATTGTTGCTTTTCGGATTAGAATGCACATTCACCCAAAAATCACGCAGTGAAATGTTTGTTATCAGCCCAAATTAAGCATACGTGTTTTGGTTCCATCTCAATAGAAACAAGAAGAAGAAGCTGGGATTTTGTCATTTGTTCATTCACCAACAAATAGCAAAGCAAACTGTAGTAAGCTAAAACAGAGCAATACAGGTTGTTTTGCGTTCCAGCTACATCGAAACAAGAATCTTGGATGTCGCTTATTTCAAGTTGTGTTCTTTGGTGTTAATGCAACATTAACCCAGAAATCGCAAAGTGTACGTAATGAGACCCAAATGACAAAACACCGTCTTTTCGCTACCATATGCGCAGAAAGAAGACGAATAAGCTTTCATTGCGCTTACTTCCAATTGTTGCTTTTCGGATTAGAATGCACATTCACCCAAAAATCACGCAGTGAAATGTTTGTTATCAGCCCAAATTAAGCATACGTGTTTTGGTTCCATCTCAATAGAAACAAGACGAAGAAGCTGGGATTTTGTCATTCGGTGTTCATTCACCAACAAATAGCAAAGCAAACTGTAGTAAGCTAAAACAGAGCAAAACAGGTTGTTTTGCGTTCCAGCTACATCGAAACAAGAATCTTGGATGTGGCTTATTTCAAGTTGTGTTCTTTGGTGTTAATGCAACATTAACCCAGAAATCGCAAAGTGTATGTAATGAGACCCAAATGAAAAAACACCGTCTTTTCGCTACCATATGCGCAGAAAGAAGACGAATAAGCTTTCATTGCGCTTACTTCCAATTGTTGCTTTTCGGATTAGAATGCACATTCACCCAAAAATCACGCAGTGAAATGTTTGTTATCAGCCCAAATTAAGCATACGTGTTTTGGTTCCATCTCAATAGAAACAAGACGAAGAAGCTGGGATTTTGTCATTCGGTGTTCATTCACCAACAAATAGCAAAGCAAACTGTAGTAAGCTAAAACAGAGCAAAACAGGTTGTTTTGCGTTCCAGCTACATCGAAATAAGAATCTTGGATGTCGCTTATTTCAAGTTGTGTTCTTTGGTGTTAATGCAACATTAGCCCAGAAATCGCAAAGTGTACGTAATGAGACCCAAATGATAAAACACCGTCTTTTCGCTACCATATGCGCAGAAAGAAGACGAATAAGCTTTCATTGCACTTACTTCCAATTGTTGCTTTTCGGATTAGAATGCACATTCACCCAAAAATCACGCAGTGAAATGTTTGTTATCAGCCCAAATAAAGCATACGTGTTTTGGGTCCATCTCAATAGAAAAAAGACGAAGAAGCTGGGATTTTGTCATTCGGTGTTCATTCACCAACAAATAACAAAGCAAACTGTAGTAAGCTAAAACAGAGCAAAACAGGTTGTTTTGCGTTCCAGCTACATCGAAACAAGAATCTTGGATGTCACTTATTTCAAGTTGTGTTCTTTGGTGTTAATGCAACATTAACCTAGAAATCGCAAAGTGTATGTAATGAGACCCAAATGACAAAACACCGTCTTTTCGCTACCATATGCGCAGAAAGAAGACGAATAAGCTTTCATTGCGCTTACTTCCAATTGTTGCTTTTCGGATTAGAATACACATTCACCCAAAAATCACGCAGTGAAATGTTTGTTATCAGCCCAAGTAAAGCATACGTGTTTTGGTTCCATCTCAATAGAAACAAGAAGAAGAAGCTGGGATTTTGTCATTCGGTGTTCATTCACCAACAAATAGCAAAGCAAACTGTAGTAAGCTAAAACAGAGCAAAACAGGTTGTTTTGCGTTCCAGCTACATCGAAACAAGCATCTTGGATGTCGCTTATTTCAAGTTTTGTTCTTTGGTGTTAATGGAACATTAACCAAGAAATCGCAAAGTGTACGTAATGAGACCCAAATGACAAAACACCGTCTTTTCGCTACCATATGCGCAGAAAGAAGACGAATAAGCTTTCATTGCGCTTACTTCCCATTCTTGCTTTTCGGATTAGAATGCACATTCACCCAAAAATCACGCAGTGAAATGTTTGTTATCAGCCCAAATTAAGCATACGTGTTTTGGTTCCATCTCAATAGAAACAAGACGAAGAAGCTGGGATTTTGTCATTCGGTGTTCATTCACCAACAAATAGCAAAGCAAACTGTAGTAAGTTAAAACAGAGCAAAACAGGTTGTTTTGCGTTCCAGCTACATCGAAACAAGAATCTTGGATGTCGCTTATTTCAAGTTGTGTTCTTTGGTGTTAATGCAACATTAACCCAGAAATCGCAAAGTGTATGTAATGAGACCCAAATGACAAAACACCGTCTTTTCGCTACCATATGCGCAGAAAGAAGTCGAATAAGCTTTCATTGCGCTTACTTCCAATTGTTGCTTTTCGGATTAGAACGCACATTCACCCAAAAATCACGCAGTGAAATGTTTGTTATCAGCCCAAATTAAGCATACGTGTTTTGGTTCCATCTCAATAGAAACAAGACGACGAAGCTGGAATTTTATCATTCAGTGTTCATTCACCAACAAATAGCAAAGCAAACTGTAGTAAGCTAAAACAGAGCAAAACAGGTTGTTTTGCGTTTCAGCTACATCGAAACAAGAATCTTGGATGTCGCTTATTTCAAGTTGTGTTCTTTGGTGTTAATGCAACATTAACCCAGAAATCGCAAAGTGTATGTAATGAGACCCAAATGACAAAACACCGTCCTTTCGCTACCATATGCGCAGAAAGAAGACGAATAAGCTTTCATTGCGCTTACTTCCCATTGTTGCTTTTCGGATTAGAATGCACATTCACCCAAAAATCACGCAGTGAAATGTTTGTTATCAGCCCAAATTAAGCATACGTGTTTTGGTTCCATCTCAATAGAAACAAGACGACGAAGCTGGAATTTTTTCATTCAGTGTTCATTCACCAACAAATAGCAAAGCAAACTGTAGTAAGCTAAAACAGAGCAAAACAGGTTGTTTTGCGTTCCAGCTACATCGAAACAAGAATCTTGGATGTCGCTTATTTCAAGTTGTGTTCTTTGGTGTTAATGCAACATTAACCCAGAAATCGCAAAGTGTATTTAATTAGACCCAAATGAAAAAACACCGTCTTTTCGCTACCATATGCGCAGAAAGAAGTCGAATAAGCTTTCATTGCGCTTACTTCCAATTGTTGCTTTTCGGATTAGAAGGCACATTCACCCAAAAATCACGCAGTGAAATGTTTGTTATCAGCCCAAATTAAGCATACGTGTTTTGGTTCCATCTCAATAGACACAAGACGAAGAAGCTGGGATTTTGTCATTCGGTGTTCATTCACCAACAAATAGCAAAGCAAACTGTAGTAAGCTAAAACAGAGCAAAACAGGTTGTTTTGCGTTCCAGCTACATCGAAACAAGAATCTTGGATGTCGCTTATTTCAAGTTGTGTTCTTTGGTGTTAATGCAACATTAACCCAGAAATCGCAAAGTGTATGTAATGAGACCCAAATGACAAAACACCGTCTTTTCGCTACCATATGCGCAGAAAGAAGTCGAATAAGCTTTCATTGCGCTTACTTCCAATTGTTGCTTTTCGGATTAGAACGCACATTCACCCAAAAATCACGCAGTGAAATGTTTGTTATCAGCCCAAATTAAGCATACGTGTTTTGGTTCCATCTCAATAGAAACAAGACGACGAAGCTGGAATTTTTTCATTCAGTGTTCATTCACCAACAAATAGCAAAGCAAACTGTAGTAAGCTAAAACAGAGCAAAACAGGTTGTTTTGCGTTCCAGCTACATCGAAACAAGAATCTTGGATGTCGCTTATTTCAAGTTGTGTTCTTTGGTGTTAATGCAACATTAACCCAGAAATCGCAAAGTGTATGTAATGAGACCCAAATGACAAAACACCGTCTTTTCGCTACCATATGCGCAGAAAGAAGACGAATAAGCTTTCATTGCGCTTACTTCCAATTGTTGCTTTTAGGATTAGAATGCACATTCACCCAAAAATCACGCAGTGAAATGTTTGTTATCAGCCCAAATTAAGCATACGTGTTTTGGTTCCATCTCAATAGAAACAAGACGAAGAAGCTGGGATTTTGTCATTCGGTGTTCATTCACCAACAAATAGCAAAGCAAACTGTAGTAAGCTAAAACAGAGCAAAACAGGTTGTTTTGCGTTCCAGCTACATCGAAACAAGAATCTTGGATGTCGCTTATTTCAAGTTGTGTTCTTTGGTGTTAATGCAACATTAACCCAGAAATCGCAAAGTGTACGTAATGAGACCCAAATGACAAAACACCGTCCTTTCGCTACCATATGCGCAGAAAGAAGACGAATAAGCTTTCATTGCGCTTACTTCCCATTGTTGCTTTTCGGATTAGAATGCACATTCACCCAAAAATCACGCAGTGAAATGTTTGTTATCAGCCCAAATTAAGCATACGTGTTTTGGTTCCATCTCAATAGAAACAAGACGACGAAGCTGGAATTTTTTCATTCAGTGTTCATTCACCAACAAATAGCAAAGCAAACTGTAGTAAGCTAAAACAGAGCAATACAGGTTGTTTTGCGTTCCAGCTACATCGAAACAAGAATCTTGGATGTCGCTTATTTCAAGTTGTGTTCTTTGGTGTTAATGCAACATTAACCCAGAAATCGCAAAGTGTACGTAATGAGACCCAAATGACAAAACACCGTCTTTTCGCTACCATATGCGCAGAAAGAAGTCGAATAAGCTTTCATTGCGCTTACTTCCAATTGTTGCTTTTCGGATTAGAATGCACATTCACCCAAAAATCACGCAGTGAAATGTTTGTTATCAGCCCAAATTAAGCATACGTGTTTTGGTTCCATCTCAATAGAAACAAGAAGAAGAAGCTGGGATTTTGTCATTTGTTGTTCATTCACCAACAAATAGCAAAGCAAACTGTAGTAAGCTAAAACAGAGCAAAACAGGTTGTTTTGCGTTCCAGCTACATCGAAACAAGAATCTTGGATGTCGCTTATTTCAAGTTGTGTTCTTTGGTGTTAATGCAACATTAACCCAGAAATCGCAAAGTGTATTTAATTAGACCCAAATGACAAAACACCGTCTTTTCGCTACCATATGCGCAGAAAGAAGATGAATAAGCTTTGATTGCGCTTACTTGCAATTGTTGCTTTTCAGATTCGAATGCACATTCACCCAAAAATCACGCAGTGAAATGTTTGTTATCAGCCCAAATTAAGCATACGTGTTTTGGTTCCATCTCAATAGAAACAAGACGAAGAAGCTGGGATTTTGTCATTCGGTGTTCATTCACCAACAAATAGCAAAGCAAACTGTAGTAAGCTAAAACAGAGCAAAACAGGTTGTTTTGCGTTCCAGCTACATCGAAACAAGAATCTTGGATGTCGCTTATTTCAAGTTGTGTTCTTTGGTGTTAATGCAACATTAACCCAGAAATCGCAAAGTGTACGTAATGAGACCCAAATGACAAAACACCGTCCTTTCGCTACCATATGCGCAGAAAGAAGACGAATAAGCTTTCATTGCGCTTACTTCCCATTGTTGCTTTTCGGATTAGAATGCACATTCACCCAAAAATCACGCAGTGAAATGTTTGTTATCAGCCCAAATTAAGCATACGTGTTTTGGTTCCATCTCAATAGAAACAAGAAGAAGAAGCTGGGATTTTGTCATTTGTTGTTCATTCACCAACAAATAGCAAAGCAAACTGTAGTAAGCTAAAACAGAGCAAAACAGGTTGTTTTGCGTTCCAGCTACATCGAAACAAGAATCTTGGATGTCGCTTATTTCAAGTTGTGTTCTTTGGTGTTAATGCAACATTAACCCAGAAATCGCAAAGTGTATTTAATTAGACCCAAATGACAAAACACCGTTGTCAGGGGTTCAGGAGCAGAGGCAAGGGCAAGGGAGGAAACAGAGAGCGAAGGGGAGGAGGCAGAAGAAAGGATGAGCGATGACGACGACCCGAGATCTCCGAGTCTCTCCAGTGAGTCGGAGGATTCACAGAAAGGAGCACCAGTGGCCAAGGCAAGGGGGGAGTTTAGGGGGGCACCCCAGGGAGATAGAGCCAGAGGGGAATCAGAGGAGAGCAGTTGGAGATCGGGTCCAGCGTCACCGCCAGAGAGCAGGGAAGAGGAAAGGAGCCAGGGGGCAAGCGCTGGCAGCTCACAGCAGGAGGGAGGGCACGAGTCAGGGGTGGCCACACCTCCATCTGGGAGCGAAGAAACGGTTAGACGGAAGGTGGAAGGTTGGGCGCGCGCGCCAAGTTCAAATGCACAGGAAGGAGGCGCAGTAGGCAGCCCGGAAAGAGAGCCGGGTCCTAAAGCCCGGCGCAAGGAGACAGGAGAGTCCGGGGGGTCAGCGTCCGAAGAATCCCGGAAGGAAGAGACCCAGGGGGGCAGAGGGACCCAGAGAAGAACAGTCAGGCGGAAAAGGTGGAGCAGGGCTAGGATATTAAGTTGGTGTACGAGGGGCGGAGATTCAGACGGAGCTTCGCCGATCTAGCTACTAGACGTAGGGTTGCACGCAGCAGCTTGAGAATGGAAACTGTAACTCAATAAAGACTTTTACTTAATGACCGTTGGCTAGCGTGATCCTCTGTGAGCTAGGATCTTGAAGCAACCCTGACAGTAAGCTCCGTCTCTGTATTGCGGGCATCTACAGCCTCGAGGAGAGGAGAGAAGCAGGTGCCTACTAGTGAGCTCACGAACGGCAGCCGACATGACGGCTGAACAGCAGATAGCGGAACTCAGAGAAGCAGTGTCACAGCTGAATGCCGAGGCTCTCGCATCCAGGAAGAGAGAGGAGGACGCAGCTGCCGCCTACAGGGATCTCCAGGTCAGGTTGGAAGTGCTTACGAAGCAAGGGCAACAGACACCCAAACCAGAGGGGATTGGGTTGGGGAGACGCACAGGCGGTCTGGTCTCTCACTTCGATGGGAACCTGCAACAGTATCCCAATTTTAAAGCAGACGTACTGTGTGCACTGCAACTGCTGAGCAAAGATTTTAGAGATGAGCAAGAGAAAGTGGGGTTCATCATGTCTTATCTGCATGGGGATGCCAGAGCATGGCTGCGCAATTTATGGAGGGATAACGATCCGGCGCTCCAAAATGCGAATGCCTTTATTAAAGCGATGGATGCGTGTTTTTTATCAAGCATTGACGTGGATCTTGCTCGGCAACAGATTCATGGACTGAAGCAAGGAAGGGCCAGCGTACGGCAGTACCATGCCCGCTTTTTCGCCTTGGCCAGTGCCCTAGAATGGGACAGAGATGCGACCCCTGTAAGAGACCTTTTCTGGGAGGGACTAAACAGCTCTGTAAAAGATGAGATTGCGAGGGGGGAGAGACCCCGGACCACCCAGGAGGTCGTGCAGAGGGCGCTGGCAGTGGGGGTACGGCTGGAAGGACGTCCGTGGAGCAGGGACGAAGGGCGTGGAGGGCGCGAACCAGCCAGGGGCTCCTCCTTCTTTCCCAGAGAAGCAGCACGTACGCAATCCACGCCTCCGCCAGGGGGAGGAGCTGAACCGATGGAGGTTGGAGGTGCCAGGGCTCAGTCAGCAACCAGAGCCCTAGCACCAGCAGCAGTGAAAGCGAAGCCTCCTAGAGGGAACAGGAAGTGTTACGTCTGTGAGGAGCCAGGGCATATGGCGAAAGAGTGTCCCCAGAGGCTCCACAAGCTCACTGCAGCCTCAGCAATGGCGACTGCAGCAACGCAGCAAGGAGAACCACAGCAGGGAAACGACGCTGTCTGGCTGGAGGAAGAGGCACTGGGGCCCAGCCAGACGTATTAATGATGCAGTCCCCAGAGATTTTACAGCCCGTGAACCCCCTCCCGCCCAAACCAGTGGTGAGGCTCACCGCGTCGCTCCAGCTGCCCAATGGCATCACCATGGACGTGCCAATCACCATTGACTCAGGCAGCAATGCGGACTTTATGGGGCAGGACTTTGTCAACCAGCATGCTATACAGTTGCTGCCGGCCACACTGCCCCTGCAGGTGGTCACGGTGGATGGCAGGGAGCTGCTAGGAGGGCAAGTGGTGCAGCAGACGCCACCGATGGTGATGCGACTTGGGAATCACCAAGAAGTCATCAGCTTCAACGTCACTCAATTGTCGGACACGCCCATTGTGTTGGGCATGAGTTGGCTGGACAAACACAGCCCAACGCTGGCTTGGTACCAGAGGCAGCTGACCTTCGGCTCTTCCTTTTGTGCTGAACACTGCATCGTGCCCAGGCAGGAAGGAGAGGAAGAGGAGTCACAGCTACTGCTAGGCACGCTGCAAGCGATTCCCCACAAGTACGCAGAATTTTTGGAAGTTTTCTGCGAGAAGGAGGCAGACAGGCTACCCCCTCACAGGCCATATGACTGCAAGATTGACCTGCTGCCAGGGGCGGCGCTGCCTAAGGGGAAACTGTATTCCATGTCAGAGGACGAGCTGCAAGAACTCAAGGAGTTCATAGACCATAATTTGGAGCGCGGTTTCATCCGAGAGTCCAAGGCGGTGGGAGGCAGCCCGGTGTTCTTCGTTAAGAAGCGGGATACGCCCCAAAAGAGGCTCGTAGTGGATTACAGGACCTTGAACAGTGTGACTAAGCCGTCGGACTTCCCCATGCCCCGAATTGACGACCTCCTCGCAAAGGTGCGGAAGGGCAGAGTGTTCACCAAATTGGATCTGCGAGGTGCGTACAACCTCATTCGCATGCGGGAGGGTGACGAGTGGAAAACAGCCATGTTCACGCCACTGGGGACCTACGAATATAGAGTTATGCCTTTTGGATTGCAAAATGGCTCCCACGTTTTTCAAGCATTCATGCATCACGTGTTGGCGGGACTTCTCTACAAGACGTGCGTCTGTTTCTTAGATGACATCCTGATCTTTTCGGAGTCGCAACAGGAGCATGACAAACACGTCAAGGAAGTGCTGAACAGGCTAAAGCAACATAGGCTCTACGCCAAGCTGGAGAAGTGCCAATTTGACGTGACGGAGGTGGATTTTCTGGGCTACAAGCTGTCTGACAAGGGGCTCGCCATGGACAGCGCCAAGGTTCGAGCGGTGTTGGATTGGAAGAGCCCGCGCAACCGGAAGGAGGTCCAACGGTTTGTCGGCTTTGCGAACTTCTATCGCAAGTTTATCAAGGGCTTCGCTATGCAGACGGCGGCCATCACTGACACGCTTAGCTCCAAGAAAAAGAAGTTCATTTGGACAGAGCAGGCGGAACAGTCCTTTCAGGCACTCAAGCGTCTCTTCGCGTCGGAAGAGCAGCTGCTTCATGTCAACCCCAGCAAGCCGATGAGGGTGGAGACTGACGCCTCGGACAGAGCCGTGGGGGCGGTCCTGCTGCAGAAAGACCCGCAGGGGGTGTGGCGACCGGGAGCGTTTTACTCCAGGAAGCTCAGCAAGTCCGAGCAGAACTACACCATATGGGACAGGGAGTTGCTGGCCATTCATGCAGCGTTCAAGGCGTGGAGGCACTTTCTGATCGGCGCCAAGCACACGGTGCAGGTTTGCACGGACCACAAGAACCTAGAGCACTGGCGCACGGCACAGTTCCTGAACCAGAGGCAGATACGTTGGGCTGAGTTCTTTGCGAACTTCGACTTCCGAATAGAGTATGTCCCGGGGGACACCAACATCATGGCGGACGCTCTCTCCCGCAAGCCACAGTATCTGGAGGAAGCAACGCCAGCGGCCGCCATGCACATCTTCGCACCAACAGTGTGGGCGTGCGCCGCGGCAACCGTGGATCTGGAGGCGGTGCGACGAGCGTTGCAAGGGGACTCCTTCGCGCAAGCAAAGATCTCAGAGGTGCACAGGGGCAAAGCAGCGGCCGACGGTTTCCAGCTACGAGATGGATTGCTCATCCGTAAAGGGGCCATCTACGTGCCGGGAGACGAACTTCGCGCCACGGTGCTGCAGCAGCTGCACGACGCGCCCACTGCAGGGCACTTCGGCAAGGAGAAGACGGTGGAACTAGTAGCCAGGGATTTCTGGTGGCCTGGAATGAGAAGGGAGGTCGCGGACTACGTGGCGAGGTGTGACACCTGCCAGAGGGCGAAGCCAGTGCTTAGACCGCCGGCCGGACTGTTGGAACCGCTCCAAACTCCGGCCGAACCTTGGGAGAGGGTGGCCCTGGACTTTGTCACGGATCTGCCCAGCTCGAGGGGCAAGACGGCAGTGCTGGTGGTGGTGGACTTGTTCTCCAAGATGGCACATTTCATTCCGTGTGCGAAGGTGGCCACGGCGGAACAAACCGCCAAACTGTTCATAGACCACGTGTTCAAGGTTCACGGTCTGCCACGGTCTATTCTGTCCGACCGGGGGCGGCAGTTCATCTCAAATTTCTGGCAGCGGCTGATGGGCTTCCTGAACGTCAAGATCAACCTGGCGTCGGCGAGACACCCGCAAACCAACGGGCAAGCAGAACGGGTCAATGCCATCATGCAGCAGTACTTGAGGTGCTATGCAAATCAACAGCCTGCGACGTGGGTGGATTACCTGCCGCTCGCCGAGTTCGCTTACAACAACACGAAGCACGTGTCCACGGGGGTCACACCGTTCTTCGCCAACAACGGGAGGCACCCCAGAACCTTCCCGGGACTGGAAAGGCTGGGGGAAGGGGAGCCGCAGACGGCAGATGCGTTCGCGTCGGAACTGCAGGAAGTCCACGATCAGCTGAGGCGCCACCTGGAGCTGGCCAAGCACGCATACAAGGTACAAGCGGACAAACGCAGAAGGGTTGGCGAAGAGCTACACGTGGGGGACTGGGTCTGGTTAGCAGCCCACGCAGTGCCGGCCAGGTCGTTGGCCAAGAAGAAACTAGGGCATAAGCAACTGGGGCCCTATCAAGTCGAAGAGCAGGTCAACCCGGTGGCCTTCAGGCTGGCGCTTCCGGAGGGTTCCAGAATGCATCCGGTATTCCACAGATCGGTGCTCACTCCCTACAAGGCACCGCACAGGTTTCAGGAACCCGGAACGGCACAGAGTCCGGCCAGAGACAGAACAGGGCACGCAGGAGTGGCACAGAAGGAGCGCATCAACGAAGTCACAGAGATTTTGGATTCCAGATGGGGGGAAGAAGGGGTAGAATACTTTCTCGCCAGGGAGGGCACCCCGGCCAGTGCGAACAGTTGGGTGCCGGACTACGCCTTGGACGAACCTCTGCTCAAAGACGAGTTTCATGCCCTCTTCCCACATAGACCGATGCCAGCAGACTTTTTCGACGACTGGCTTTTCACACCCACGCTTTCGGGCAGCACGTTCCGGGGGTTCGACTCGGACGAGGACCCGATACGAGACGTCCGTTCCCCGGAGGGGTCGCCCTCGGGATCTGCCTCAGAACCCTCGTATTGGTGGGACGACAAACCAGAGGAACAGTGGCGCAGGAAGTGGCAAGAAGGTCCAGGCCGAGCAACGCCGCCTGGAGGAAGCGAGGGAGAGACGGACATGGACATTTTCGGGGACGATCCAGGTTTCGAGCACGGCGGCACAGAGATGGAAGCAGAGGTGACCGTCGTCGACGAGAGAAGGGAGGAAGAACCGGAAGACTTCGGAGGGAGGCCCGCTACGGGAACCGAACGGTACCCGACATTCGTCTCCTTGACGCAGCAGCACCCAGCTCCAGCACCGGAAGGAGGGGAAGGGGGAGTGGGGGGCTTCGAGGGGGGGATGGATGTCAGGGGTTCAGGAGCAGAGGCAAGGGCAAGGGAGGAAACAGAGAGCGAAGGGGAGGAGGCAGAAGAAAGGATGAGCGATGACGACGACCCGAGATCTCCGAGTCTCTCCAGTGAGTCGGAGGATTCACAGAAAGGAGCACCAGTGGCCAAGGCAAGGGGGGAGTTTAGGGGGGCACCCCAGGGAGATAGAGCCAGAGGGGAATCAGAGGAGAGCAGTTGGAGATCGGGTCCAGCGTCACCGCCAGAGAGCAGGGAAGAGGAAAGGAGCCAGGGGGCAAGCGCTGGCAGCTCACAGCAGGAGGGAGGGCACGAGTCAGGGGTGGCCACACCTCCATCTGGGAGCGAAGAAACGGTTAGACGGAAGGTGGAAGGTTGGGCGCGCGCGCCAAGTTCAAATGCACAGGAAGGAGGCGCAGTAGGCAGCCCGGAAAGAGAGCCGGGTCCTAAAGCCCGGCGCAAGGAGACAGGAGAGTCCGGGGGGTCAGCGTCCGAAGAATCCCGGAAGGAAGAGACCCAGGGGGGCAGAGGGACCCAGAGAAGAACAGTCAGGCGGAAAAGGTGGAGCAGGGCTAGGATATTAAGTTGGTGTACGAGGGGCGGAGATTCAGACGGAGCTTCGCCGATCTAGCTACTAGACGTAGGGTTGCACGCAGCAGCTTGAGAATGGAAACTGTAACTCAATAAAGACTTTTACTTAATGACCGTTGGCTAGCGTGATCCTCTGTGAGCTAGGATCTTGAAGCAACCCTGACAACCGTCTTTTCGCTACCATATGCGCAGAAAGAAGTCGAATAAGCTTTCATTGCGCTTGCTTCCAATTGTTGCTTTTCGGATTAGAAGGCACATTCACCCAAAAATCACGCAGTGAAATGTTTGTTATCAGCCCAAATTAAGCATACGTGTTTTGGTTCCATCTCAATAGAAACAAGACGAAGAAGCTGGGATTTTGTCATTCGGTGTTCATTCACCAACAAATAGCAAAGCAAACTGTAGTAAGCTAAAACAGAGCAAAACAGGTTGTTTTGCGTTCCAGCTACATCGAAACAAGAATCTTGGATGTCGTTTATTTCAAGTTGTGTTCTTTGGTGTTAATGCAACATTAACCCAGAAATCGCAAAGTGTACGTAATGAGACCCAAATGACAAAACACCGTCCTTTCGCTACCATATGCGCAGAAAGAAGACGAATAAGCTTTCATTGCGCTTACTTCCCATTGTTGCTTTTCGGATTAGAATGCACATTCACCCAAAAATCACGCAGTGAAATGTTTGTTATCAGCCCAAATTAAGCATACGTGTTTTGGTTCCATCTCAATAGAAACAAGACGAAGAAGCTGGGATTTTGTCATTCGGTGTTCATTCACCAACAAATAGCAAAGCAAACTGTAGTAAGCTAAAACAGAGCAAAACAGGTTGTTTTGCGTTCCAGCTACATCGAAACAAGAATCTTGGATGTGGCTTATTTCAAGTTGTGTTCTTTGGTGTTAATGCAACATTAACCCAGAAATCGCAAAGTGTATGTAATGAGACCCAAATGAAAAAACACCGTCTTTTCGCTACCATATTCGCAGAAAGAAGACGAATAAGCTTTCATTGCGCTTACTTCCAATTGTTGCTTTTCGGATTAGAATGCACATTCACCCAAAAATCACGCAGTGAAATGTTTGTTATCAGCCCAAATTAAGCATACGTGTTTTGGTTCCATCTCAATAGAAACAAGACGAAGAAGCTGGGATTTTGTCATTCGGTGTTCATTCACCAACAAATAGCAAAGCAAACTGTAGTAAGCTAAAACAGAGCAAAACAGGTTGTTTTGCGTTCCAGCTACATCGAAATAAGAATCTTGGATGTCGCTTATTTCAAGTTGTGTTCTTTGGTGTTAATGCAACATTAGCCCAGAAATCGCAAAGTGTACGTAATGAGACCCAAATGATAAAACACCGTCTTTTCGCTACCATATGCGCAGAAAGAAGACGAATAAGCTTTCATTGCACTTACTTCCAATTGTTGCTTTTCGGATTAGAATGCACATTCACCCAAAAATCACGCAGTGAAAAGGTTTGTTATCAGCCCAAATTAAGCATACGTGTTTTGGTTCCATCTCAATAGAAACAAGACGAAGAAGCTGGGATTTTGTCATTCGGTGTTCATTCACCAACAAATAGCAAAGCAAACTGTAGTAAGCTAAAACAGAGCAAAACAGGTTGTTTTGCGTTCCAGCTACATCGAAACAAGAATCTTGGATGTCGCTTATTTCAAGTTGTGTTCTTTGCTGTTAATGCAACATTAACCCAGAAATCGCAAAGTGTACGTAATGAGACCCAAATGACAAAACACCGTCTTTTCGCTACCATATGCGCAGAAAGAAGACGAATAAGCTTTCATTGCGCTTACTTCCAATTGTTGCTTTTCGGATTAGAAGGCACATTCACCCAAAAATCACGCAGTGAAATGTTTGTTAGCAGCCCAAATTAAGCATACGTGTTTTGGTTCCATCTCAATAGAAACAAGACGAAGAAGCTGGGATTTTGTCATTCGGTGTTGTCAGGGTTGCTTCAAGATCCTAGCTCACAGAGGATCACGCTAGCCAACGGTCATTAAGTAAAAGTCTTTATTGAGTTACAGTTTCCATTCTCAAGCTGCTGCGTGCAACTCTACGTCTAGTAGCTAGATCGGCGAAGCTCCGTCTGAATCTCCGCCCCTCGTACACCAACTTAATATCCTAGCCCTGCTCCACCTTTTCCGCCTGACTGTTCTTCTCTGGGTCCCTCTGCCCCCCTGGGTCTCTTCCTTCCGGGATTCTTCGGACGCTGACCCCCCGGACTCTCCTGTCTCCTTGCGCCGGGCTTTAGGACCCGGCTCTCTTTCCGGGCTGCCTACTGCGCCTCCTTCCTGTGCATTTGAACTTGGCGCGCGCGCCCAACCTTCCACCTTCCGTCTAACCGTTTCTTCGCTCCCAGATGGAGGTGTGGCCACCCCTGACTCGTGCCCTCCCTCCTGCTGTGAGCTGCCAGCGCTTGCCCCCTGGCTCCTTTCCTCTTCCCTGTTCTCTGGCGGTGACGCTGGACCCGATCTCCAACTGCTCTCCTCTGATTCCCCTCTGGCTCTATCTCCCTGGGGTGCCCCCCTAAACTCCCCCCTTGCCTTGGCCCCTGGTGCTCCTTTCTGTGAATCCTCCGACTCACTGGAGAGACTCGGAGATCTCGGGTCGTCGTCATCGCTCATCCTTTCTTCTGCCTCCTCCCCTTCGCTCTCTGTTTCCTTCCTTGCCCTTGCCTCTGCTCCTGAACCCCTGACATCCATCCCCCCCTCGAAGCCCCCCACTCCCCCTTCCCCTCCTTCCGGTGCTGGAGCTGGGTGCTGCTGCGTCAAGGAGACGAATGTCGGGTACCGTTCGGTTCCCGTAGCGGGCCTCCCTCCGAAGTCTTCCGGTTCTTCCTCCCTTCTCTCGTCGACGACGGTCACCTCTGCTTCCATCTCTGTGCCGCCTTGCTCGAAACCTGGATCGTCCCCGAAAATGTCCATGTCCGTCTCTCCCTCGCTTCCTCCAGGCGGCGTTGCTCGGCCTGGACCTTCTTGCCACTTCCTGCGCCACTGTTCCTCTGGTTTGTCGTCCCACCAATACGAGGGTTCTGAGGCAGATCCCGAAGGCGACCCCTCCGGGGAACGGACGTCTCGTATCGGGTCCTCGTCCGAGTCGAACCCCCGGAACGTGCTGCCCGAAAGCGTGGGTGTGAAAAGCCAGTCGTCGAAAAAGTCTGCTGGCATCGGTCTATGTGGGAAGAGGGCATGAAACTCGTCTTTGAGCAGAGGTTCGTCCAAGGCGTAGTCCGGCACCCAACTGTTCGCACTGGCCGGGGTGCCCTCCCTGGCGAGAAAGTATTCTACCCCTTCTTCCCCCCATCTGGAATCCAAAATCTCTGTGACTTCGTTGATGCGCTCCTTCTGTGCCACTCCTGCGTGCCCTGGTCTGTCTCTGGCCGGACTCTGCGCCGTTCCGGGTTCCTGAAACCTGTGCGGTGCCTTGTAGGGAGTGAGCACCGATCTGTGGAATACCGGATGCATTCTGGAACCCTCCGGAAGCGCCAGCCTGAAGGCCACCGGGTTGACCTGCTCTTCGACTTGATAGGGCCCCAGTTGCTTATGCCCTAGTTTCTTCTTGGCCAACGACCTGGCCGGCACTGCGTGGGCTGCTAACCAGACCCAGTCCCCCACGTGTAGCTCTTCGCCAACCCTTCTGCGTTTGTCCGCTTGTACCTTGTATGCGTGCTTGGCCAGTTCCAGGTGTCGCCTCAGCTGATCGTGGACTTCCTGCAGTTCCGACGCGAACGCATCTGCCGTCTGCGGCTCCCCTTCCCCCAGCCTTTCCAGTCCCGGGAAGGTTCTGGGGTGCCTCCCGTTGTTGGCGAAGAACGGTGTGACCCCCGTGGACACGTGCTTCGTGTTGTTGTAAGCGAACTCGGCGAGCGGCAGGTAATCCACCCATGTCGCAGGCTGTTGATTTGCATAACACCTCAAGTACTGCTGCATGATGGCATTGACCCGCTCTGCTTGCCCGTTGGTTTGCGGGTGTCTCGCCGACGCCAGGTTGATCTTGACGTTCAGGAAGCCCATCAGCCGCTGCCAGAAATTTGAGATGAACTGCCGCCCCCGGTCGGACAGAATAGACCGTGGCAGACCGTGAACCTTGAACACGTGGTCTATGAACAGTTTGGCGGTTTGTTCCGCCGTGGCCACCTTCGCACACGGAATGAAATGTGCCATCTTGGAGAACAAGTCCACCACCACCAGCACTGCCGTCTTGCCCCTCGAGCTGGGCAGATCCGTGACAAAGTCCAGGGCCACCCTCTCCCAAGGTTCGGCCGGAGTTTGCAGCGGTTCCAACAGTCCGGCCGGCGGTCTAAGCACTGGCTTCGCCCTCTGGCAGGTGTCACACCTCGCCACGTAGTCCGCGACCTCCCTTCTCATTCCAGGCCACCAGAAATCCCTGGCTACTAGTTCC
Source organism: Podarcis muralis (assembly GCF_964188315.1). NCBI lineage: Eukaryota > Metazoa > Chordata > Lepidosauria > Squamata > Lacertidae > Podarcis > Podarcis muralis. The sequence goes on along the minus strand of NC_135671.1, from coordinate 42,394,510 downwards.
ACCGTCTTCTCCTTGCCGAAGTGCCCTGCAGTGGGCGCGTCGTGCATCTGCTGCAGCACCTTGGCGCGAAGTTCGTCTCCCGGCACGTAGATGGCCCCTTTACGGATGAGCAATCCATCTCTTAGCTGGAAACCGTCGGCCGCCGCTTTGCCCCTTAGCACCTCTGAGATCTTTGCTTGCGCGAAGGAGTCCCCCTGCAACGCTCGTCGCACCGCCTCCAGATCCACGGTTGCCGCGGCGCACGCCCACACTGTTGGTGCGAAGATGTGCATGGCGGCCGCTGGCGTTGCTTCCTCCAGATACTGTGGCTTGCGGGAGAGAGCGTCCGCCATGATGTTGGTGTCCCCCGGGACATACTCTATTCGGAAGTCGAAGTTCGCAAAGAACTCAGCCCAACGTATCTGCCTTTGGTTCAGGAACTGTGCCGTGCGCCAGTGCTCCAGGTTCTTGTGGTCCGTGCAAACCTGCACCGTGTGCTTGGCGCCGATCAGAAAGTGCCTCCACGCCTTGAACGCTGCATGAATGGCCAGCAACTCCCTGTCCCATATGGTGTAGTTCTGCTCGGACTTGCTGAGCTTCCTGGAGTAAAACGCCCCCGGTCGCCACACCCCCTGCGGGTCTTTCTGCAGCAGGACCGCCCCCACGGCTCTGTCCGAGGCGTCAGTCTCCACCCTCATCGGCTTGCTGGGGTTGACATGAAGCAGCTGCTCTTCCGACGCGAAGAGACGCTTGAGTGCCTGAAAGGACTGTTCCGCCTGCTCTGTCCAAATGAACTTCTTTTTCTTGGAGCTAAGCGTGTCAGTGATGGCCGCCGTCTGCATAGCGAAGCCCTTGATAAACTTGCGATAGAAGTTCGCAAAGCCGACAAACCGTTGGACCTCCTTCCGGTTGCGCGGGCTCTTCCAATCCAACACCGCTCGAACCTTGGCGCTGTCCATGGCGAGCCCCTTGTCAGACAGCTTGTAGCCCAGAAAATCCACCTCCGTCACGTCAAATTGGCACTTCTCCAGCTTGGCGTAGAGCCTATGGTGCTTCAGCCTGTTCAGTACTTCCTTGACGTGTTTGTCATGCTCCTGTTGCGACTCCGAAAAGATCAGGATGTCATCTAAGAAACAGACGCACGTCTTGTAGAGAAGTCCCGCCAACACGTGATGCATGAATGCTTGAAAAACGTGGGAGCCATTTTGCAATCCAAAAGGCATAACTCTATATTCGTAGGTCCCCAGTGGCGTGAACATGGCTGTTTTCCACTCGTCTCCCTCCCGCATGCGAATGAGGTTGTACGCACCTCGCAGATCCAATTTGGTGAACACCCTGCCCTTCCGCACCTTTGCGAGGAGGTCGTCAATTCGGGGCATGGGGAAGTCCGACGGCTTAGTCACACTGTTCAAGGTCCTGTAATCCACCACGAGCCTCTTTTGGGGCGTATCCCGCTTCTTAACGAAGAACACCGGGCTGCCTCCCACCGCCTTGGACTCTCGGATGAAACCGCGCTCCAAATTATGATCTATGAACTCCTTGAGTTCTTGCAGCTCGTCCTCTGACATGGAATATAGTTTCCCCTTAGGCAGCGCCGCCCCTGGCAGCAGGTCAATCTTGCAGTCATATGGCCTGTGAGGGGGTAGCCTGTCTGCCTCCTTCTCGCAGAAAACTTCCAAAAATTCTGCGTACTTGTGGGGAATCGCTTGCAGCGTGCCTAGCAGTAGCTGTGACTCCTCTTCCTCTCCTTCCTGCCTGGGCACGATGCAGTGTTCAGCACAAAAGGAAGAGCCGAAGGTCAGCTGCCTCTGGTACCAAGCCAGCGTTGGGCTGTGTTTGTCCAGCCAACTCATGCCCAACACAATGGGCGTGTCCGACAATTGAGTGACGTTGAAGCTGATGACTTCTTGGTGATTCCCAAGTCGCATCACCATCGGTGGCGTCTGCTGCACCACTTGCCCTCCTAGCAGCTCCCTGCCATCCACCGTGACCACCTGCAGGGGCAGTGTGGCTGGCAGCAACTGTATAGCATGCTGGTTGACAAAGTCCTGCCCCATAAAGTCCGCATTGCTGCCTGAGTCAATGGTGATTGGCACGTCCATGGTGATGCCATTGGGCAGCTGGAGCGACGCGGTGAGCCTCACCACTGGTTTGGGCGGGAGGGGGTTCACGGGCTGTAAAATCTCTGGGGACTGCATCATTAATACGTCTGGCTGGGCCCCAGTGCCTCTTCCTCCAGCCAGACAGCGTCGTTTCCCTGCTGTGGTTCTCCTTGCTGCGTTGCTGCAGTCGCCATTGCTGAGGCTGCAGTGAGCTTGTGGAGCCTCTGGGGACACTCTTTCGCCATATGCCCTGGCTCCTCACAGACGTAACACTTCCTGTTCCCTCTAGGAGGCTTCGCTTTCACTGCTGCTGGTGCTAGGGCTCTGGTTGCTGACTGAGCCCTGGCACCTCCAACCTCCATCGGTTCAGCTCCTCCCCCTGGCGGAGGCGTGGATTGCGTACGTGCTGCTTCTCTGGGAAAGAAGGAGGAGCCCCTGGCTGGTTCGCGCCCTCCACGCCCTTCGTCCCTGCTCCACGGACGTCCTTCCAGCCGTACCCCCACTGCCAGCGCCCTCTGCACGACCTCCTGGGTGGTCCGGGGTCTCTCCCCCCTCGCAATCTCATCTTTTACAGAGCTGTTTAGTCCCTCCCAGAAAAGGTCTCTTACAGGGGTCGCATCTCTGTCCCATTCTAGGGCACTGGCCAAGGCGAAAAAGCGGGCATGGTACTGCCGTACGCTGGCCCTTCCCTGCTTCAGTCCATGAATCTGTTGCCGAGCAAGATCCACGTCAATGCTTGATAAAAAACACGCATCCATCGCTTTAATAAAGGCATTCGCATTTTGGAGCGCCGGATCGTTATCCCTCCATAAATTGCGCAGCCATGCTCTGGCATCCCCATGCAGATAAGACATGATGAACCCCACTTTCTCTTGCTCATCTCTAAAATCTTTACTCAGCAGTTGCAGTGCACACAGTACGTCTGCTTTAAAATTGGGATACTGTTGCAGGTTCCCATCGAAGTGAGAGACCAGACCGCCTGTGCGTCTCCCCAACCCAATCCCCTCTGGTTTGGGTGTCTGTTGCCCTTGCTTCGTAAGCACTTCCAACCTGACCTGGAGATCCCTGTAGGCGGCAGCTGCGTCCTCCTCTCTCTTCCTGGATGCGAGAGCCTCGGCATTCAGCTGTGACACTGCTTCTCTGAGTTCCGCTATCTGCTGTTCAGCCGTCATGTCGGCTGCCGTTCGTGAGCTCACTCGTAGGCACCTGCTTCTCTCCTCTCCTCGAGGCTGTAGATGCCCACAATACGTGAGACGGAGCTTACTGTCAGGGTTGCTTCAAGATCCTAGCTCACAGAGGATCACGCTAGCCAACGGTCATTAAGTAAAAGTCTTTATTGAGTTACAGTTTCCATTCTCAAGCTGCTGCGTGCAACTCTACGTCTAGTAGCTAGATCGGCGAAGCTCCGTCTGAATCTCCGCCCCTCGTACACCAACTTAATATCCTAGCCCTGCTCCACCTTTTCCGCCTGACTGTTCTTCTCTGGGTCCCTCTGCCCCCCTGGGTCTCTTCCTTCCGGGATTCTTCGGACGCTGACCCCCCGGACTCTCCTGTCTCCTTGCGCCGGGCTTTAGGACCCGGCTCTCTTTCCGGGCTGCCTACTGCGCCTCCTTCCTGTGCATTTGAACTTGGCGCGCGCGCCCAACCTTCCACCTTCCGTCTAACCGTTTCTTCGCTCCCAGATGGAGGTGTGGCCACCCCTGACTCGTGCCCTCCCTCCTGCTGTGAGCTGCCAGCGCTTGCCCCCTGGCTCCTTTCCTCTTCCCTGTTCTCTGGCGGTGACGCTGGACCCGATCTCCAACTGCTCTCCTCTGATTCCCCTCTGGCTCTATCTCCCTGGGGTGCCCCCCTAAACTCCCCCCTTGCCTTGGCCCCTGGTGCTCCTTTCTGTGAATCCTCCGACTCACTGGAGAGACTCGGAGATCTCGGGTCGTCGTCATCGCTCATCCTTTCTTCTGCCTCCTCCCCTTCGCTCTCTGTTTCCTTCCTTGCCCTTGCCTCTGCTCCTGAACCCCTGACAGGTGTTCATTCACCAACAAATAGCAAAGCAAACTGTAGTAAGCTAAAACAGAGCAAAACAGGTTGTTTTGCGTTCCAGCTACATCGAAACAAGCATCTTGGATGTCGCTTATTTCAAGTTTTGTTCTTTGGTGTTAATGGAACATTAACCAAGAAATCGCAAAGTGTACGTAATGAGACCCAAATGACAAAACACCGTCATTTCGCTACCATATGCGCAGAAAGAAGACGAATAAGCTTTCATTGCGCTTACTTCCAATTGTTGCTTTTCGGATTAGAATGCACATTCACCCAAAAATCACGCAGTGAAATGTTTGTTATCAGCCCAAATTAAGCATACGTGTTTTGGTTCCATCTTAATAGAAACAAGACGAAGAAGCTGGGATTTTGTCATTCGGTGTTCATTCACCAACAAATAGCAAAGGAAACTGTAGTAAGCTAAAACAGAGCAAAACAGGTTGTTTTGCGTTCCAGCTACATCGAAACAAGAATCTTGGATGTCGCTTATTTCAAGGTCTGTTCTTTGGTGTTAATGCAACATTAACCCAGAAATCGCAAAGTGTACGTAATGAGACCCAAATGACAAAACACCGTCTTTTCGCTACCATATGCGCAGAAAGAAGACGAATAAGCTTTCATTGCGCTTACTTCCAATTGTTGCTTTTCGGATTAGAATACACATTCACCCAAAAATCACGCAGTGAAATGTTTGTTATCAGCCCAAATAAAGCATACGTGTTTTGGTTCCATCTCAATAGAAACAAGAAGAAGAAGCTGGGATTTTGTCATTCGGTGTTCATTCACCAACAAATAGCAAAGCAAACTGTAGTAAGCTAAAACAGAGCAAAACAGGTTGTTTTGCGTTCCAGCTACATCGAAACAAGAATCTTGGATGTCGCTTATTTCAAGTTGTGTTCTTTGGTGTTAATGCAACATTAACCCAGAAATCGCAAAGTGTATTTAATTAGACCCAAATGACAAAACACCGTCTTTTCGCTACCATATGCGCAGAAAGAAGTCGAATAAGCTTTCATTGCGCTTGCTTCCAATTGTTGCTTTTCGGATTAGAAGGCACATTCACCCAAAAATCACGCAGTGAAATGTTTGTTATCAGCCCAAATTAAGCATACGTGTTTTGGTTCCATCTCAATAGAAACAAGACGAAGAAGCTGGGATTTTGTCATTCGGTGTTCATTCACCAACAAATAGCAAAGCAAAGTGTAGTAAGCTAAAACAGAGCAAAACAGGTTGTTTTGCGTTCCAGCTACATCGAAACAAGAATCTTGGATGTCGCTTATTTCAAGTTGTGTTCTTTGGTGTTAATGCAACATTAACCCAGAAATCGCAAAGTGTACGTAATGAGACCCAAATGACAAAACACCGTCTTTTCGCTACCATATGCGCAGAAAGAAGACGAATAAGCTTTCATTGCGCTTACTTCCAATTGTTGCTTTTCGGATTAGAATGCACATTCACCCAAAAATCACGCAGTGAAATGTTTGTTATCAGCCCAAATTAAGCATACGTGTTTTGGTTCCATCTCAATAGAAACAAGACGAAGAAGCTGGGATTTTGTCATTCGGTGTTCATTCACCAACAAATAGCAAAGCAAACTGTAGTAAGCTAAAACAGAGCAAAACAGGTTGTTTTGCGTTCCAGCTACATCGAAACAAGAATCTTGGATGTCGCTTATTTCAAGTTGTGTTCTTTGCTGTTAATGCAACATTAACCCAGAAATAGCAAAGTGTACGTAATGAGACCCAAATGACAAAACACCGTCTTTTCGCTACCATATGCGCAGAAAGAAGACGAATAAGCTTTCATTGCGCTTACTTCCAATTGTTGCTTTTCGGATTAGAATGCACATTCACCCAAAAATCACGCAGTGAAATGTTTGTTATCAGCCCAAATTAAGCATACGTGTTTTGGTTCCATCTCAATAGAAACAAGACGACGAAGCTGGAATTTTTTCATTCAGTGTTCATTCACCAACAAATAGCAAAGCAAACTGTAGTAAGCTAAAACAGAGCAAAACAGGTTGTTTTGCGTTCCAGCTACATCGAAACAAGAATCTTGGATGTCGCTTATTTCAAGTTGTGTTCTTTGGTGTTAATGCAACATTAACCCAGAAATCGCAAAGTGTATGTAATGAGACCCAAATGACAAAACACCGTCTTTTCGCTACCATATGCGCAGAAAGAAGTCGAATAAGCTTTCATTGCGCTTACTTCCAATTGTTGCTTTTCGGATTAGAACGCACATTCACCCAAAAATCACGCAGTGAAATGTTTGTTATCAGCCCAAATTAAGCATACGTGTTTTGGTTCCATCTCAATAGAAACAAGACGACGAAGCTGGAATTTTTTCATTCAGTGTTCATTCACCAACAAATAGCAAAGCAAACTGTAGTAAGCTAAAACAGAGCAAAACAGGTTGTTTTGCGTTCCAGCTACATCGAAACAAGAATCTTGGATGTCGCTTATTTCAAGTTGTGTTCTTTGGTGTTAATGCAACATTAACCCAGAAATCGCAAAGTGTATGTAATGAGACCCAAATGACAAAACACCGTCTTTTCGCTACCATATGCGCAGAAAGAAGACGAATAAGCTTTCATTGCGCTTACATCCAATTGTTGCTTTTAGGATTAGAATGCACATTCACCCAAAAATCACGCAGTGAAATGTTTGTTATCAGCCCAAATTAAGCATACGTGTTTTGGTTCCATCTCAATAGAAACAAGACGAAGAAGCTGGGATTTTGTCATTCGGTGTTCATTCACCAACAAATAGCAAAGCAAACTGTAGTAAGCTAAAACAGAGCAAAACAGGTTGTTTTGCGTTCCAGCTACATCGAAACAAGAATCTTGGATGTCGCTTATTTCAAGTTGTGTTCTTTGGTGTTAATGCAACATTAACCCAGAAATCGCAAAGTGTACGTAATGAGACCCAAATGACAAAACACCGTCCTTTCGCTACCATATGCGCAGAAAGAAGACGAATAAGCTTTCATTGCGCTTACTTCCAATTGTTGCTTTTCGGATTAGAATGCACATTCACCCAAAAATCACGCAGTGAAATGTTTGTTATCAGCCCAAATTAAGCATACGTGTTTTGGTTCCATCTCAATAGAAACAAGACGACGAAGCTGGAATTTTTTCATTCAGTGTTCATTCACCAACAAATAGCGAAGCAAACTGTAGTAAGCTAAAACAGAGCAATACAGGTTGTTTTGCGTTCCAGCTACATCGAAACAAGAATCTTGGATGTCGCTTATTTCAAGTTGTGTTCTTTGGTGTTAATGCAACATTAACCCAGAAATCGCAAAGTGTACGTAATGAGACCCAAATGACAAAACACCGTCTTTTCGCTACCATATGCGCAGAAAGAACACGAATAAGCTTTCATTGCGCTTACTTCCAATTGTTGCTTTTCGGATTAGAATGCACATTCACCCAAAAATCACGCAGTGAAATGTTTGTTATCAGCCCAAATTAAGCATACGTGTTTTGGTTCCATCTCAATAGAAACAAGAAGAAGAAGCTGGGATTTTGTCATTTGTTGTTCATTCACCAACAAATAGCAAAGCAAACTGTAGTAAGCTAAAACAGAGCAATACAGGTTGTTTTGCGTTCCAGCTACATCGAAACAAGAATCTTGGATGTCGCTTATTTCAAGTTGTGTTCTTTGGTGTTAATGCAACATTAACCCAGAAATCGCAAAGTGTACGTAATGAGACCCAAATGACAAAACACCGTCTTTTCGCTACCATATGCGCAGAAAGAAGACGAATAAGCTTTCATTGCGCTTACTTCCAATTGTTGCTTTTCGGATTAGAATGCACATTCACCCAAAAATCACGCAGTGAAATGTTTGTTATCAGCCCAAATTAAGCATACGTGTTTTGGTTCCATCTCAATAGAAACAAGACGAAGAAGCTGGGATTTTGTCATTCGGTGTTCATTCACCAACAAATAGCAAAGCAAACTGTAGTAAGCTAAAACAGAGCAAAACAGGTTGTTTTGCGTTCCAGCTACATCGAAACAAGAATCTTGGATGTGGCTTATTTCAAGTTGTGTTCTTTGGTGTTAATGCAACATTAACCCAGAAATCGCAAAGTGTATGTAATGAGACCCAAATGAAAAAACACCGTCTTTTCGCTACCATATGCGCAGAAAGAAGACGAATAAGCTTTCATTGCGCTTACTTCCAATTGTTGCTTTTCGGATTAGAATGCACATTCACCCAAAAATCACGCAGTGAAATGTTTGTTATCAGCCCAAATTAAGCATACGTGTTTTGGTTCCATCTCAATAGAAACAAGACGAAGAAGCTGGGATTTTGTCATTCGGTGTTCATTCACCAACAAATAGCAAAGCAAACTGTAGTAAGCTAAAACAGAGCAAAACAGGTTGTTTTGCGTTCCAGCTACATCGAAATAAGAATCTTGGATGTCGCTTATTTCAAGTTGTGTTCTTTGGTGTTAATGCAACATTAGCCCAGAAATCGCAAAGTGTACGTAATGAGACCCAAATGATAAAACACCGTCTTTTCGCTACCATATGCGCAGAAAGAAGACGAATAAGCTTTCATTGCGCTTACTTCCAATTGTTGCTTTTCGGATTAGAATGCACATTCACCCAAAAATCACGCAGTGAAATGTTTGTTATCAGCCCAAATAAAGCATACGTGTTTTGGGTCCATCTCAATAGAAAAAAGACGAAGAAGCTGGGATTTTGTCATTCGGTGTTCATTCACCAACAAATAGCAAAGCAAACTGTAGTAAGCTAAAACAGAGCAAAACAGGTTGTTTTTCGTTCCAGCTACATCGAAACAAGAATCTTGGATGTCGCTTATTTCAAGTTGTGTTCTTTGGTGTTAATGCAACATTAACCCAGAAATCGCAAAGTGTACGTAATGAGACCCCAATGACAAAACACCGTCTTTTCGCTACCATATGCGCAGAAAGAACACGAATAAGCTTTCATTGCGCTTACTTCCAATTGTTGCTTTTCGGATTAGAATGCACATTCACCCAAAAATCACGCAGTGAAATGTTTGTTATCAGCCCAAATTAAGCATACGTGTTTTGGTTCCATCTCAATAGAAACAAGAAGAAGAAGCTGGGATTTTGTCATTTGTTGTTCATTCACCAACAAATAGCAAAGCAAACTGTAGTAAGCTAAAACAGAGCAATACAGGTTGTTTTGCGTTCCAGCTACATCGAAACAAGAATCTTGGATGTCGCTTATTTCAAGTTGTGTTCTTTGGTGTTAATGCAACATTAACCCAGAAATCGCAAAGTGTACGTAATGAGACCCAAATGACAAAACACCGTCTTTTCGCTACCATATGCGCAGAAAGAAGACGAATAAGCTTTCATTGCGCTTACTTCCAATTGTTGCTTTTCGGATTAGAATGCACATTCACCCAAAAATCACGCAGTGAAATGTTTGTTATCAGCCCAAATTAAGCATACGTGTTTTGGTTCCATCTCAATAGAAACAAGACGAAGAAGCTGGGATTTTGTCATTCGGTGTTCATTCACCAACAAATAGCAAAGCAAACTGTAGTAAGCTAAAACAGAGCAAAACAGGTTGTTTTGCGTTCCAGCTACATCGAAACAAGAATCTTGGATGTCGCTTATTTCAAGTTGTGTTCTTTGGTGTTAATGCAACATTAACCCAGAAATCGCAAAGTGTACGTAATGAGACCCAAATGACAAAACACCGTCCTTTCGCTACCATATGCGCAGAAAGAAGACGAATAAGCTTTCATTGCGCTTACTTCCCATTGTTGCTTTTCGGATTAGAATGCACATTCACCCAAAAATCACGCAGTGAAATGTTTGTTATCAGCCCAAATTAAGCATACGTGTTTTGGTTCCATCTCAATAGAAACAAGACGACGAAGCTGGAATTTTTTCATTCAGTGTTCATTCACCAACAAATAGCAAAGCAAACTGTAGTAAGCTAAAACAGAGCAATACAGGTTGTTTTGCGTTCCAGCTACATCGAAACAAGAATCTTGGATGTCGCTTATTTCAAGTTGTGTTCTTTGGTGTTAATGCAACATTAACCCAGAAATCGCAAAGTGTATGTAATGAGACCCAAATGACAAAACACCGTCTTTTCGCTACCATATGCGCAGAAAGAAGTCGAATAAGCTTTCATTGCGCTTACTTCCAATTGTTGCTTTTCGGATTAGAATGCACATTCACCCAAAAATCACGCAGTGAAATGTTTGTTATCAGCCCAAATTAAGCATACGTGTTTTGGTTCCATCTCAATAGAAACAAGAAGAAGAAGCTGGGATTTTGTCATTTGTTGTTCATTCACCAACAAATAGCAAAGCAAACTGTAGTAAGCTAAAACAGAGCAATACAGGTTGTTTTGCGTTCCAGCTACATCGAAACAAGAATCTTGGATGTCGCTTATTTCAAGTTGTGTTCTTTGGTGTTAATGCAACATTAACCCAGAAATCGCAAAGTGTACGTAATGAGACCCAAATGACAAAACACCGTCTTTTCGCTACCATATGCGCAGAAAGAAGACGAATAAGCTTTCATTGCACATTCACCCAAAAATCACGCAGTGAAATGTTTGTTATCAGCCCAAATTAAGCATACGTGTTTTGGTTCCATCTCAATAGAAACAAGACGAAGAAGCTGGGATTTTGTCATTCGGTGTTCATTCACCAACAAATAGCAAAGCAAACTGTAGTAAGCTAAAACAGAGCAAAACAGGTTGTTTTGCGTTCCAGCTACATCGAAACAAGAATCTTGGATGTGGCTTATTTCAATTTGTGTTCTTTGGTGTTAATGCAACATTAACCCAGAAATCGCAAAGTGTATGTAATGAGACCCAAATGAAAAAACACCGTCTTTTCGCTATCATATGCGCAGAAAGAAGACGAATAAGCTTTCATTGCGCTTACTTCCAATTGTTGCTTTTCGGATTAGAATGCACATTCACCCAAAAATCACGCAGTGAAATGTTTGTTATCAGCCCAAATTAAGCATACGTATTTTGGTTCCATCGCAATAGAAACAAGACGAAGAAGCTGGGATTTTGTCATTCGGTGTTCATTCACCAACAAATAGCAAAGCAAACTGTAGTAAGCTAAAACAGAGCAAAACAGGTTGTTTTGCGTTCCAGCTACATCGAAATAAGAATCTTGGATGTCGCTTATTTCAAGTTGTGTTCTTTGGTGTTAATGCAACATTAGCCCAGAAATCGCAAAGTGTACGTAATGAGACCCAAATGATAAAACACCGTCTTTTCGCTACCATATGCGCAGAAAGAAGACGAATAAGCTTTCATTGCACTTACTTCCAATTGTTGCTTTTCGGATTAGAATGCACATTCACCCAAAAATCACGCAGTGAAAAGGTTTGTTATCAGCCCAAATAAAGCATACGTGTTTTGGGTCCATCTCAATAGAAAAAAGACGAAGAAGCTGGGATTTTGTCATTCGGTGTTCATTCACCAACAAATAACAAAGCAAACTGTAGTAAGCTAAAACAGAGCAAAACAGGTTGTTTTGCGTTCCAGCTACATCGAAACAAGAATCTTGGATGTCACTTATTTCAAGTTGTGTTCTTTGGTGTTAATGCAACATTAACCCAGAAATCGCAAAGTGTATGTAATGAGACCCAAATGACAAAACACCGTCTTTTCGCTACCATATGGGCAGAAAGAAGACGAATAAGCTTTCATTGCGCTTACTTCCAATTGTTGCTTTTCGGATTAGAAGGCACATTCACCCAAAAATCACGCAGTGAAATGTTTGTTATCAGCCCAAATTAAGCATACGTGTTTTGGTTCCATCTCAATAGAAACAAGACGAAGAAGCTGGGATTTTGTCATTCGGTGTTCATTCACCAACAAATAGCAAAGCAAACTGTAGTAAGCTAAAACAGAGCAAAACAGGTTGTTTTGCGTTCCAGCTACATCGAAACAAGCATCTTGGATGTCGCTTATTTCAAGTTGTGTTCTTTGGTGTTAATGGAACATTAACCAAGAAATCGCAAAGTGTACGTAATGAGACCCAAATGACAAAACACCGTCTTTTCGCTACCATATGCGCAGAAAGAAGACGAATAAGCTTTCATTGCGCTTACTTCCAATTGTTGCTTTTCGGATTAGAATGCACATTCACCCAAAAATCACGCAGTGAAATGTTTGTTATCAGCCCAAATTAAGCATACGTGTTTTGGTTCCATCTCAATAGAAACAAGACGAAGAAGCTGGGATTTTGTCATTCGGTGTTCATTCACCAACAAATAGCAAAGCAAACTGTAGTAAGCTAAAACAGAGCAAAACAGGTTGTTTTGCGTTCCAGCTACATCGAAATAAGAATCTTGGATGTCACTTATTTCAAGTTGTGTTCTTTGGTGTTAATGCAACATTAACCCAGAAATCGCAAAGTGTATGTAATGAGACCCAAATGACAAAACACCGTCTTTTCGCTACCATATGGGCAGAAAGAAGACGAATAAGCTTTCATTGCGCTTACTTCCAATTGTTGCTTTTCGGATTAGAAGGCACATTCACCCAAAAATCACGCAGTGAAATGTTTGTTAGCAGCCCAAATTAAGCATACGTGTTTTGGTTCCATCTCAATAGAAACAAGACGAAGAAGCTGGGATTTTGTCATTCGGTGTTCATTCACCAACAAATAGCAAAGCAAACTGTAGTAAGCTAAAACAGAGCAAAACAGGTTGTTTTGCGTTCCAGCTACATCGAAACAAGCATCTTGGATGTCGCTTATTTCAAGTTTTGTTCTTTGGTGTTAATGGAACATTAACCAAGAAATCGCAAAGTGTACGTAATGAGACCCAAATGACAAAACACCGTCATTTCGCTACCATATGCGCAGAAAGAAGACGAATAAGCTTTCATTGCGCTTACTTCCAATTGTTGCTTTTCGGATTAGAATGCACATTCACCCAAAAATCACGCAGTGAAATGTTTGTTATCAGCCCAAATTAAGCATACGTGTTTTGGTTCCATCTTAATAGAAACAAGACGAAGAAGCTGGGATTTTGTCATTCGGTGTTCATTCACCAACAAATAGCAAAGGAAACTGTAGTAAGCTAAAACAGAGCAAAACAGGTTGTTTTGCGTTCCAGCTACATCGAAACAAGAATCTTGGATGTCGCTTATTTCAAGTTGTGTTCTTTGGTGTTAATGCAACATTAACCCAGAAATCGCAAAGTGTACGTAATGAGACCCAAATGACAAAACACCGTCTTTTCGCTACCATATGCGCAGAAAGAAGACGAATAAGCTTTCATTGCGCTTACTTCCAATTGTTGCTTTTCGGATTAGAATGCACATTCACCCAAAAATCACGCAGTGAAATGTTTGTTATCAGCCCAAATTAAGCATACGTGTTTTGGTTCCATCTCAATAGAAACAAGACGAAGAAGCTGGGATTTTGTCATTCGGTGTTCATTCACCAACAAATAGCAAAGCAAACTGTAGTAAGCTAAAACAGAGCAAAACAGGTTGTTTTGCGTTCCAGCTACATCGAAACAAGCATCTTGGATGTCGCTTATTTCAAGTTTTGTTCTTTGGTGTTAATGGAACATTAACCAAGAAATCGCAAAGTGTACGTAATGAGACCCAAATGACAAAACACCGTCATTTCGCTACCATATGCGCAGAAAGAAGACGAATAAGCTTTCATTGCGCTTACTTCCAATTGTTGCTTTTCGGATTAGAATGCACATTCACCCAAAAATCACGCAGTGAAATGTTTGTTATCAGCCCAAATTAAGCATACGTGTTTTGGTTCCATCTTAATAGAAACAAGACGAAGAAGCTGGGATTTTGTCATTCGGTGTTCATTCACCAACAAATAGCAAAGCAAAGTGTAGTAAGCTAAAACAGAGCAAAACAGGTTGTTTTGCGTTCCAGCTACATCGAAACAAGAATCTTGGATGTCGCTTATTTCAAGTTGTGTTCTTTGGTGTTAATGCAACATTAACCCAGAAATCGCAAAGTGTACGTAATGAGACCCAAATGACAAAACACCGTCTTTTCGCTACCATATGCGCAGAAAGAAGACGAATAAGCTTTCATTGCGCTTACTTCCAATTGTTGCTTTTCGGATTAGAATGCACATTCACCCAAAAATCACGCAGTGAAATGTTTGTTATCAGCCCAAATTAAGCATACGTGTTTTGGTTCCATCTCAATAGAAACAAGACGAAGAAGCTGGGATTTTGTCATTCGGTGTTCATTCACCAACAAATAGCAAAGCAAACTGTAGTAAGCTAAAACAGAGCAAAACAGGTTGTTTTGCGTTCCAGCTACATCGAAACAAGAATCTTGGATGTCGCTTATTTCAAGTTGTGTTCTTTGCTGTTAATGCAACATTAACCCAGAAATCGCAAAGTGTACGTAATGAGACCCAAATGACAAAACACCGTCTTTTCGCTACCATATGCGCAGAAAGAAGACGAATAAGCTTTCATTGCGCTTACTTCCAATTGTTGCTTTTCGGATTAGAATGCACATTCACCCAAAAATCACGCAGTGAAATGTTTGTTATCAGCCCAAATTAAGCATACGTGTTTTGGTTCCATCTCAATAGAAACAAGACGACGAAGCTGGAATTTTTTCATTCAGTGTTCATTCACCAACAAATAGCAAAGCAAACTGTAGTAAGCTAAAACAGAGCAAAACAGGTTGTTTTGCGTTCCAGCTACATCGAAACAAGAATCTTGGATGTCGCTTATTTCAAGTTGTGTTCTTTGGTGTTAATGCAACATTAACCCAGAAATCGCAAAGTGTATGTAATGAGACCCAAATGACAAAACACCGTCTTTTCGCTACCATATGCGCAGAAAGAAGACGAATAAGCTTTCATTGCGCTTACATCCAATTGTTGCTTTTAGGATTAGAATGCACATTCACCCAAAAATCACGCAGTGAAATGTTTGTTATCAGCCCAAATTAAGCATACGTGTTTTGGTTCCATCTCAATAGAAACAAGACGAAGAAGCTGGGATTTTGTCATTCGGTGTTCATTCACCAACAAATAGCAAAGCAAACTGTAGTAAGCTAAAACAGAGCAAAACAGGTTGTTTTGCGTTCCAGCTACATCGAAACAAGAATCTTGGATGTCGCTTATTTCAAGTTGTGTTCTTTGGTGTTAATGCAACATTAACCCAGAAATCGCAAAGTGTACGTAATGAGACCCAAATGACAAAACACCGTCCTTTCGCTACCATATGCGCAGAAAGAAGACGAATAAGCTTTCATTGCGCTTACTTCCAATTGTTGCTTTTCGGATTAGAATGCACATTCACCCAAAAATCACGCAGTGAAATGTTTGTTATCAGCCCAAATTAAGCATACGTGTTTTGGTTCCATCTCAATAGAAACAAGACGACGAAGCTGGAATTTTTTCATTCAGTGTTCATTCACCAACAAATAGCGAAGCAAACTGTAGTAAGCTAAAACAGAGCAATACAGGTTGTTTTGCGTTCCAGCTACATCGAAACAAGAATCTTGGATGTCGCTTATTTCAAGTTGTGTTCTTTGGTGTTAATGCAACATTAACCCAGAAATCGCAAAGTGTACGTAATGAGACCCAAATGACAAAACACCGTCTTTTCGCTACCATATGCGCAGAAAGAACACGAATAAGCTTTCATTGCGCTTACTTCCAATTGTTGCTTTTCGGATTAGAATGCACATTCACCCAAAAATCACGCAGTGAAATGTTTGTTATCAGCCCAAATTAAGCATACGTGTTTTGGTTCCATCTCAATAGAAACAAGAAGAAGAAGCTGGGATTTTGTCATTTGTTGTTCATTCACCAACAAATAGCAAAGCAAACTGTAGTAAGCTAAAACAGAGCAATACAGGTTGTTTTGCGTTCCAGCTACATCGAAACAAGAATCTTGGATGTCGCTTATTTCAAGTTGTGTTCTTTGGTGTTAATGCAACATTAACCCAGAAATCGCAAAGTGTACGTAATGAGACCCAAATGACAAAACACCGTCTTTTCGCTACCATATGCGCAGAAAGAAGACGAATAAGCTTTCATTGCGCTTACTTCCAATTGTTGCTTTTCGGATTAGAATGCACATTCACCCAAAAATCACGCAGTGAAATGTTTGTTATCAGCCCAAATTAAGCATACGTGTTTTGGTTCCATCTCAATAGAAACAAGACGAAGAAGCTGGGATTTTGTCATTCGGTGTTCATTCACCAACAAATAGCAAAGCAAACTGTAGTAAGCTAAAACAGAGCAAAACAGGTTGTTTTGCGTTCCAGCTACATCGAAACAAGAATCTTGGATGTGGCTTATTTCAAGTTGTGTTCTTTGGTGTTAATGCAACATTAACCCAGAAATCGCAAAGTGTATGTAATGAGACCCAAATGAAAAAACACCGTCTTTTCGCTACCATATGCGCAGAAAGAAGACGAATAAGCTTTCATTGCGCTTACTTCCAATTGTTGCTTTTCGGATTAGAATGCACATTCACCCAAAAATCACGCAGTGAAATGTTTGTTATCAGCCCAAATTAAGCATACGTGTTTTGGTTCCATCTCAATAGAAACAAGACGAAGAAGCTGGGATTTTGTCATTCGGTGTTCATTCACCAACAAATAGCAAAGCAAACTGTAGTAAGCTAAAACAGAGCAAAACAGGTTGTTTTGCGTTCCAGCTACATCGAAATAAGAATCTTGGATGTCGCTTATTTCAAGTTGTGTTCTTTGGTGTTAATGCAACATTAGCCCAGAAATCGCAAAGTGTACGTAATGAGACCCAAATGATAAAACACCGTCTTTTCGCTACCATATGCGCAGAAAGAAGACGAATAAGCTTTCATTGCGCTTACTTCCAATTGTTGCTTTTCGGATTAGAATGCACATTCACCCAAAAATCACGCAGTGAAATGTTTGTTATCAGCCCAAATAAAGCATACGTGTTTTGGGTCCATCACAATAGAAAAAAGACGAAGAAGCTGGGATTTTGTCATTCGGTGTTCATTCACCAACAAATAGCAAAGCAAACTGTAGTAAGCTAAAACAGAGCAAAACAGGTTGTTTTTCGTTCCAGCTACATCGAAACAAGAATCTTGGATGTCGCTTATTTCAAGTTGTGTTCTTTGGTGTTAATGCAACATTAACCCAGAAATCGCAAAGTGTACGTAATGAGACCCCAATGACAAAACACCGTCTTTTCGCTACCATATGCGCAGAAAGAACACGAATAAGCTTTCATTGCGCTTACTTCCAATTGTTGCTTTTCGGATTAGAATGCACATTCACCCAAAAATCACGCAGTGAAATGTTTGTTATCAGCCCAAATTAAGCATTCGTGTTTTGGTTCCATCTCAATAGAAACAAGAAGAAGAAGCTGGGATTTTGTCATTTGTTGTTCATTCACCAACAAATAGCAAAGCAAACTGTAGTAAGCTAAAACAGAGCAATACAGGTTGTTTTGCGTTCCAGCTACATCGAAACAAGAATCTTGGATGTCGCTTATTTCAAGTTGTGTTCTTTGGTGTTAATGCAACATTAACCCAGAAATCGCAAAGTGTACGTAATGAGACCCAAATGACAAAACACCGTCTTTTCGCTACCATATGCGCAGAAAGAAGACGAATAAGCTTTCATTGCGCTTACTTCCAATTGTTGCTTTTCGGATTAGAATGCACATTCACCCAAAAATCACGCAGTGAAATGTTTGTTATCAGCCCAAATTAAGCATACGTGTTTTGGTTCCATCTCAATAGAAACAAGACGAAGAAGCTGGGATTTTGTCATTCGGTGTTCATTCACCAACAAATAGCAAAGCAAACTGTAGTAAGCTAAAACAGAGCAAAACAGGTTGTTTTGCGTTCCAGCTACATCGAAACAAGAATCTTGGATGTGGCTTATTTCAAGTTGTGTTCTTTGGTGTTAATGCAACTGTCAGGGGTTCAGGAGCAGAGGCAAGGGCAAGGGAGGAAACAGAGAGCGAAGGGGAGGAGGCAGAAGAAAAGATGAGCGATGACGACGACCCGAGATCTCCGAGCCTTTCCAGTGAATCGGAGGATTCACAGAAAGGAGCACCAGTGGCCAGGGCAAGGGGGGAGTTTAGGGGGGCACCCCAGGAAGATAGAGCCAGAGGGGACTCAGAGGAGAGCAGTTGGAGATCGGGACCAGCGTCACCGCCAGAGAACAGAGAAGAGGAAGGGAGCCAGGGGGCAAGCGCTGGCAGCTCACAACAGGAGGGAGGGCACGAGTCAGGAGTGGCCACACCTCCATCTGGGAGCGAAGAGACGGTTAGACGGAAGGTGGAAGGTTGGGCGCGCGCGCCAAGTTCAAATGCACAGGAAGGCGACGCAGTAGGCAGCCCGGAAAGAGAGCCGGGTCCTAAAGCCCGGCGCAAAGAGACAGGAGGGTCCGGGGGGTCAGCGTCAGAAGAATCCCGGAAGGAAGAGACCCAGGGGGGCAGAGGGACCCAGAGAAGAACAGTCAGGCGGAAAAGGTGGAGCAGGGCTAGGATATTAAGTTGGTGTACGAGGGGCGGAGATTCAGACGGAGCTTCGCCGGTCTAGCTACTAGACGTAGAGTTGCACGCAGCAGCTTGAGAATGGAAACTGTAACTCAATAAAGACTTTTACTTAATGACCGTTGGCTAGCGTGATCCTCTGTGAGCTGGGATCTTGAAGCAACCCTGACAGTAAGCTCCGTCTGCAGAATTGTGGGCATCTACAGCCTCGAGGAGAGGAGAGAAGCAGGTGCCTACTAGCGAGCTCACGAACGGCAGCCGACATGACGGCTGAACAGCAGATAGCGGAACTCAGAGAAGCAGTGTCACAGCTGAATGCCGAGGCTCTCGCATCCAGGAAGAGAGAGGAGGACGCAGCTGCCGCCTACAGGGATCTCCAGGTCAGGTTGGAAGTGCTTACGAAGCAAGGGCAACAGACACCCAAACCAGAGGGGATTGGGTTGGGGAGACGCACAGGCGGTCTGGTCTCTCACTTCGATGGGAACCTGCAACAGTATCCCAATTTTAGAGCAGACGGACTGTGTGCACTGCAACTGCTGAGTAAAGATTTTAGAGATGAGCAAGAGAAAGTGGGATTCATCATGTCTTATTTGCATGGGTGTCAGGGGTTCAGGAGCAGAGGCAAGGGCAAGGGAGGAAACAGAGAGCGAAGGGGAGGAGGCAGAAGAAAAGATGAGCGATGACGACGACCCGAGATCTCCGAGCCTTTCCAGTGAATCGGAGGATTCACAGAAAGGAGCACCAGTGGCCAGGGCAAGGGGGGAGTTTAGGGGGGCACCCCAGGAAGATAGAGCCAGAGGGGACTCAGAGGAGAGCAGTTGGAGATCGGGACCAGCGTCACCGCCAGAGAACAGAGAAGAGGAAGGGAGCCAGGGGGCAAGCGCTGGCAGCTCACAACAGGAGGGAGGGCACGAGTCAGGAGTGGCCACACCTCCATCTGGGAGCGAAGAGACGGTTAGACGGAAGGTGGAAGGTTGGGCGCGCGCGCCAAGTTCAAATGCACAGGAAGGCGACGCAGTAGGCAGCCCGGAAAGGGAGCCGGGTCCTAAAGCCCGGCGCAAGGAGACAGGAGGGTCCGGGGGGTCAGCGTCAGAAGAATCCCGGAAGGAAGAGACCCAGGGGGGCAGAGGGACCCAGAGAAGAACAGTCAGGCGGAAAAGGTGGAGCAGGGCTAGGATATTAAGTTGGTGTACGAGGGGCGGAGATTCAGACGGAGCTTCGCCGGTCTAGCTACTAGACGTAGAGTTGCACGCAGCAGCTTGAGAATGGAAACTGTAACTCAATAAAGACTTTTACTTAATGGCCGTTGGCTAGCGTGATCCTCTGTGAGCTGGGATCTGGAAGCAACCCTGACAGTAAGCTCCGTCACCAGAATTGTGGGCATCTACAGCCTCGAGGAGAGGAGAGAAGCAGGTGCCTACTAGCGAGCTCACGAACGGCAGCCGACATGACGGCTGAACAGCAGATAGCGGAACTCAGAGAAGCAGTGTCACAGCTGAATGCCGAGGCTCTCGCATCCAGGAAGAGAGAGGAGGACGCAGCTGCCGCCTACAGGGATCTCCAGGTCAGGTTGGAAGTGCTTACGAAGCAAGGGCAACAGACACCCAAACCAGAGGGGATTGGGTTGGGGAGACGCACAGGCGGTCTGGTCTCTCACTTCGATGGGAACCTGCAACAGTATCCCAATTTTAAAGCAGACGTACTGTGTGCACTGCAACTGCTGAGTAAAGATTTTAGAGATGAGCAAGAGAAAGTGGGATTCATCATGTCTTATTTGCATGGGGATGCCAGAGCATGGCTACGCAATTTGTGGAGGGATAACGATCCGGCGCTCCAAAATGCGAATGCCTTTATTAAAGCGATGGATGCGTGTTTTTTATCAAGCATTGACGTGGATCTTGCTAGGCAACAGATTCATGGACTGAAACAGGGAAGGGCCAGCGTACGGCAGTACCATGCCCGCTTTTTCGCCTTGGCCAGTGCCCTAGAATGGGACAGAGATTCGACTCCTGTAAGAGACCTGTTCTGGGAGGGATTACACAGCTCTGTGAAAGATGAAATTGCGAGGGGGGAGAGACCCCGAACCACCCAGGAGGTCGTGCAGAGGGCGCTGGCAGTGGGGGTGCGGCTGGAAGGACGTCCGTGGAGCAGGGACGAAGGGCGTGGAGGGCGCGAAACAGCCAGGGGCTCCTCCTTCTTTCCCAGAGAAGCAGCGCGTACGCAATCCACGCCTCCGCCAGGAGGAGGAGCTGAACCTATGGAGGTTGGAGGTGCCAGGGCTCAGTCAGCAACCAGAGCCCTAGCACCAGCAGCAGTGAAAGCGAAGCCTCCTAGAGGGAACAGGAAGTGTTACGTCTGTGAGGAGCCAGGGCATATGGCGAAAGAGTGTCCCCAGAGGCTCAACAAGCTCACTGCAGCCTCAGCAATGGTGACTGCAGCAACGCAGCAAGGAGGACCACAGCAGGGAAACGACGCAGTCTGGCTGGAGGAAGAGGCACTGGGGCCCAGCCAGACGTGTTAATGATGCAGTCCCCAGAGATTTTACAGCCCGTGAACCCCCTCCCGCCCAAACCAGTGGTGAGGCTCACCGCATCGCTCCAGCTGCCCAATGGCATCACCATGGACGTGCCAATCACCATTGACTCAGGCAGCAATGCGGACTTTATAGGGCAGGACTTTGTCAACAAGCATGCTATACAGTTGCTGCCGGCCACACTGCCCCTGCAGGTTGTCACGGTGGACGGCAGGGAGCTGCTAGGGGGGCAAGTGGTGCAGCAAACGCCACCAATGGTGATGCGACTTGGGAATCACAAAGAAGTCATAAGCTTCAACGTCACTCAATTATCGGACACGCCCATTGTGTTGGGCATGAGTTGGCTGGACAAGCACAGCCCAACGCTGGCTTGGTACCAGAGGCAGCTGACCTTCGGCTCTTCTTTTTGTGCTGAACACTGCATCGTGCCCAGGCAGGAAGGAGAGGAAGAGGAGTCACAGCTGCTGCTAGGCACGCTGCAAGCGATTCCCCACAAGTACGCAGAATTTTTGGAAGTTTTCTGCGAGAAGGAGGCAGACCGGCTACCACCTCACAGGCCATATGACTGCAAGATTGACCTGCTGCCAGGAGCGGCGCTGCCTAAGGGGAGACTGTATTCCATGTCAGAAGACGAACTGCAAGAACTCAAGGAGTTCATAGATCATAATTTGGAGCGCGGTTTCATCCGGGAGTCCAAGGCAGCGGGAGGCAGTCCGGTGTTCTTCGTTAAGAAGCGGGATACGCCCCAAAAGAGACTTGTAGTGGATTACAGGATCTTGAACAGTGTGACTAAGCCATCGGACTTCCCCATGCCCCGAATTGACGACCTCCTCGCAAAGGTGCGGAAGGGCAGAGTGTTCACCAAGTTGGACCTGCGAGGGGCGTACAACCTCATTCGCATGCGGGAGGGAGATGAGTGGAAAACAGCCATGTTCACGCCACTGGGGACCTACGAATATAGAGTTATGCCGTTTGGATTGCAAAATGGCGCCCACGTTTTTCAAGCATTCATGCATCACGTGTTGGCGGGACTTCTCTACAAGACGTGCGTCTGTTTCTTAGATGACATCCTGATCTTTTCGGAGTCGCAACAGGAGCATGACAAACACGTCAAGGAAGTGCTGAACAGGCTAAAGCAACATAGGCTCTACGCCAAGCTGGAGAAGTGCCAATTTGACGTGACGGAGGTGGATTTTCTGGGCTACAAGCTGTCTGACAAGGGGCTCGCCATGGACAGCGCCAAGGTTCGAGCGGTGTTGGATTGGAAGAGCCCACGCAACCGGAAGGAGGTCCAACGGTTTGTCGGCTTTGCGAACTTCTATCGCAAGTTTATCAAGGGCTTCGCTATGCAGACGGCGGCCATCACTGACACGCTTAGCTCCAAGAAATAGAAGTTCATTTGGACAGAGCAGGCGGAACAGTCCTTTCAGGCACTCAAGCGTCTCTTCGCGTCGGAAGAGCAGCTGCTTCACGTCAACCCCAGCAAGCCGATGAGGGTGGAGACAGACGCCTCGGACAGAGCCGTGGGGGCGGTCCTGCTGCAGAAAGACCCGCAAGGGGTGTGGCGACCGGGAGCGTTTTACTCCAGGAAGCTCAGCAAGTCCGAGCAGAACTACACCATATGGGACAGGGAGTTGCTGGCCATTCATGCAGCGTTCAAGGCGTGGAGGCACTTTCTGATCGGCGCCAAGCACACGGTGCAGGTTTGCACGGACCACAAGAACCTAGAGCACTGGCGCACGGCACAGTTCCTGAACCAGAGGCAGATACGTTGGGCTGAGTTCTTTGCGAACTTCGACTTCCGAATAGAGTATGTCCCGGGGGACACCAACATCATGGCGGACGCTCTCTCTCGTAAGCCACAGTATCTGGAGGACGCAACGCCAGCGGCCGCCATGCACATCTTCGCACCAACAGTGTGGGCGTGCGCCGCGGCAACCGTGGACCTGGAGGCGGTGCGACGAGCGTTGCAGGGGGACTCCTTCGCACAAGCAAAGATGGCAGAGGTGCAAAGGGGCAAGGCAGCGGCCGACGGTTTCCAGCTAAGAGATGGATTGCTCATCCGTAAAGGGGCCATCTACGTGCCGGGAGACGAACTTCGCGCCAAGGTGCTGCAGCAGCTGCACGACGCGCCCACGGCTGGGCACTTCGGCAAGGAGAAGACGGTGGAATTAGTCGCCAGGGATTTCTGGTGGCCTGGAATGAGAGGGGAGGTCGCGGACTACGTGGCGAGGTGTGACACCTGCCAGAGGGCGAAGCCAGTGCATAGACCGCCGGCCGGACTGTTGGAACCGCTGCAAACTCCGGTCGAACCTTGGGAGAGAGTGGCCCTGGACTTTGTCACGGATCTGCCCAGCTCGAGGGGCAAGACGGCAGTGCTGGTGGTGGTGGACCTGTTTTCCAAGATGGCACATTTCATTCCGTGTGCGAAGGTGACCACGGCGGAGCAAACCGCCAAACTGTTCATAGACCACGTGTTCAAGGTTCACGGTCTGCCACGGTCTATTCTGTCCGACCGGGGGCGGCAGTTCATCTCGAATTTCTGGCAGAAGCTGATGGGCTTCCTGAACGTCAAGATCAACCTGGCGTCGGCGAGACACCCGCAGACCAACGGGCAAGCCGAGCGGGTCAATGCCATCATGCAGCAGTACTTGAGGTGTTATGCAAATCAACAGCCTGCGACGTGGGTGGATTACCTGCCGCTCGCCGAGTTCGCCTACAACAACACGAAGCACGTGTCCACGGGGATCACGCCGTTCTTCGCCAACAACGGGAGGCACCCCAGAACTTTTCCGGGACTGGAAAGGCTGGGGGAGGGGGAGCCGCAGACGGCAGATGCGTTCGCGTCGGAGCTGCAGGAAGTCCACGATCAGCTGAGGCGCCACCTGGAGCTGGCCAAGCACGCATACAAGGTACAAGCGGACAAAAGTAGAAGGGTTGGCGAAGAGCTCCACGTGGGCGACTGGGTCTGGTTAGCAGCCCACGCACTGCCGGCCAGGTCGTTGGCCAAGAAGAAACTAGGGCATAAGCAACTGGGGCCCTATCAAGTCGAAGAGCAGATCAACCCGGTGGCCTTCAGGCTGGCGCTTCCGGAGGGTTCCAGAATGCATCCGGTGTTCCACAGATCGGTGCTCACTCCCTACAAGGCACCGCACAGGTTTCAGGAACCCGGAACGGCGCCGAGTCCGGTCAGAGACAGAACAGGGCGCGCAGGAGGGGCACAGAAGGAGCGCATCAACGAAGTCACAGAGATTTTGGATTCCAGATGGGGGGAAGAAGGGGTAGAATACTTTCTCGCCAAGGAGGGCACCCCGGCCAGTGCGAACAGCTGGGTGCCGGGCTACGCCTTGGACGAACCTCTGCTCAAAGACGAGTTTCATGCCCTCTTCCCACATAGACCAATGCCAGCAGACTTTTTCGACGACTGGCTTTTCACGCCCACGCTTTCGGCCAGCACGTTCCGGGGGTTCGACTCGGACGAGGACCCGACACGAGACGTCCGTTCCCCGGAGGGGTCACCCTCGGGATCTGCCTCAGAACCCTCGTATTGGTGGGACGACAGACCAGAGGAGCAGTGGCGCAGGAAGTGGCAAGAAGGTCCAGGACGAGCAACGCCGCCAGGAGGAAGTGAGGGAGAGACGGACATGGACGTTTTCGGGGACGACCCTGGTTTCGAGCACGGCGGCACAGAGATGGAAGCAGAGGTGACCGTCGTCGACGAGAGCAGGGAGGAAGAACCGGAAGACTTCGGAAGGAGGACCGCTACGGGAAGCGAACGGTACCCGACATTCGTCCCCTTGACACAGCAGCACCCAACTCCAGCACCGGAAGGAGGGGAAGGGGGAGTGGGGGGCTTCGAGGGGGGGATGGATGTCAGGGGTTCAGGAGCAGAGGCAAGGGCAAGGGAGGAAACAGAGAGCGAAGGGGAGGAGGCAGAAGAAAAGATGAGCGATGACGACGACCCGAGATCTCCGAGCCTTTCCAGTGAATCGGAGGATTCACAGAAAGGAGCACCAGTGGCCAGGGCAAGGGGGGAGTTTAGGGGGGCACCCCAGGAAGATAGAGCCAGAGGGGACTCAGAGGAGAGCAGTTGGAGATCGGGACCAGCGTCACCGCCAGAGAACAGAGAAGAGGAAGGGAGCCAGGGGGCAAGCGCTGGCAGCTCACAACAGGAGGGAGGGCACGAGTCAGGAGTGGCCACACCTCCATCTGGGAGCGAAGAGACGGTTAGACGGAAGGTGGAAGGTTGGGCGCGCGCGCCAAGTTCAAATGCACAGGAAGGCGACGCAGTAGGCAGCCCGGAAAGGGAGCCGGGTCCTAAAGCCCGGCGCAAGGAGACAGGAGGGTCCGGGGGGTCAGCGTCAGAAGAATCCCGGAAGGAAGAGACCCAGGGGGGCAGAGGGACCCAGAGAAGAACAGTCAGGCGGAAAAGGTGGAGCAGGGCTAGGATATTAAGTTGGTGTACGAGGGGCGGAGATTCAGACGGAGCTTCGCCGGTCTAGCTACTAGACGTAGAGTTGCACGCAGCAGCTTGAGAATGGAAACTGTAACTCAATAAAGACTTTTACTTAATGGCCGTTGGCTAGCGTGATCCTCTGTGAGCTGGGATCTGGAAGCAACCCTGACAATGGGGATGCCAGAGCATGGCTGCGCAATTTGTGGAGGGATAACGATCCGGCGCTCCAAAATGCGAATGCCTTTATTAAAGCGATGGATGCGTGTTTTTTATCAAGCATTGACGTAGATCTTGCTAGGCAACAGATTCATGGACTGAAACAGGGAAGGGCCAGCGTACGGCAGTACCATGCCCGCTTTTTCGCCTTGGCCAGTGCCCTAGAATGGGACAGAGATTCGACTCCTGTAAGAGACCTGTTCTGGGAGGGATTACACAGCTCTGTGAAAGATGAAATTGCGAGGGGGGAGAGACCCCGAACCACCCAGGAGGTCGTGCAGAGGGCGCTGGCAGTGGGGGTGCGGCTGGAAGGACGTCCGTGGAGCAGGGACGAAGGGCGTGGAGGGCGCGAAACAGCCAGGGGCTCCTCCTTCTTTCCCAGAGAAGCAGCGCGTACGCAATCCACGCCTCCGCCAGGAGGAGGAGCTGAACCTATGGAGGTTGGAGGTGCCAGGGCTCAGTCAGCAACCAGAGCCCTAGCACCAGCAGCAGTGAAAGCAAAGCCTCCTAGAGGGAACAGGAAGTGTTACGTCTGTGAGGAGCCAGGGCATATGGCGAAAGAGTGTCCCCAGAGGCTCAACAAGCTCACTGCAGCCTCAGCAATGGTGACTGCAGCAACGCAGCAAGGAGGACCACAGCAGGGAAACGACGCAGTCTGGCTGGAGGAAGAGGCACTGGGGCCCAGCCAGACGTGTTAATGATGCAGTCCCCAGAGATTTTACAGCCCGTGAACCCCCTCCCGCCCAAACCAGTGGTGAGGCTCACCGCATCGCTCCAGCTGCCCAATGGCATCACCATGGACGTGCCAATCACCATTGACTCAGGCAGCAATGCGGACTTTATAGGGCAGGACTTTGTCAACAAGCATGCTATACAGTTGCTGCCGGCCACACTGCCCCTGCAGGTTGTCACGGTGGACGGCAGGGAGCTGCTAGGGGGGCAAGTGGTGCAGCAAACGCCACCAATGGTGATGCGACTTGGGAATCACAAAGAAGTCATTAGCTTCAACGTCACTCAATTATCGGACACGCCCATTGTGTTGGGCATGAGTTGGCTGGACAAGCACAGCCCAACGCTGGCTTGGTACCAGAGGCAGCTGACCTTCGGCTCTTCCTTTTGTGCTGAACACTGCATCGTGCCCAGGCAGGAAGGAGAGGAAGAGGAGTCACAGCTGCTGCTAGGCACGCTGCAAGCGATTCCCCACAAGTACGCAGAATTTTTGGAAGTTTTCTGCGAGAAGGAGGCAGACCGGCTACCACCTCACAGGCCATATGACTGCAAGATTGACCTGCTGCCAGGGGCGGCGCTGCCTAAGGGGAGACTGTATTCCATGTCAGAGGACGAACTGCAAGAACTCAAGGAGTTCATAGATCATAATTTGGAGCGCGGCTTCATCCGGGAGTCCAAGGCAGCGGGAGGCAGTCCGGTGTTCTTCGTTAAGAAGCGGGATACGCCCCAAAAGAGACTTGTAGTGGATTACAGGATCTTGAACAGTGTGACTAAGCCATCGGACTTCCCCATGCCCCGAATTGACGACCTCCTCGCAAAGGTGCGGAAGGGCAGAGTGTTCACCAAGTTGGACCTGCGAGGGGCGTACAACCTCATTCGCATGCGGGAGGGAGATGAGTGGAAAACAGCCATGTTCACGCCACTGGGGACCTACGAATATAGAGTTATGCCGTTTGGATTGCAAAATGGCGCCCACGTTTTTCAAGCATTCATGCATCACGTGTTGGCGGAACTTCTCTACAAGACGTGCGTCTGTTTCTTAGATGACATCCTGATCTTTTCGGAGTCGCAACAGGAGCATGACAAACACGTCAAGGAAGTGCTGAACAGGCTAAAGCAACATAGGCTCTACGCCAAGCTGGAGAAGTGCCAATTTGACGTGACGGAGGTGGATTTTCTGGGCTACAAGCTGTCTGACAAGGGGCTCGCCATGGACAGCGCCAAGGTTCAAGCGGTGTTGGATTGGAAGAGCCCGCGCAACCGGAAGGAGGTCCAACGGTTTGTCGGCTTTGCGAACTTCTATCGCAAGTTTATCAAGGGCTTCGCTATGCAGACGGCGGCCATCACTGACACGCTTAGCTCCAAGAAAAAGAAGTTCATTTGGACAGAGCAGGCGGAACAGTCCTTTCAGGCACTCAAGCGTCTCTTCGCGTCGGAAGAGCAGCTGCTTCACGTCAACCCCAGCAAGCCGATGAGGGTGGAGACAGACGCCTCGGACAGAGCCGTGGGGGCGGTCCTGCTGCAGAAAGACCCGCAAGGGGTGTGGCGACCGGGAGCGTTTTACTCCAGGAAGCTCAGCAAGTCCGAGCAGAACTACACCATATGGGACAGGGAGTTGCTGGACCATTCATTTAGTTTCCAGCTAAGAGATGGATTGCTCATCCGTAAAGGGGCCATCTACGTGCCGGGAGACGAACTTCGCGCCAAGGTGCTGCAGCAGCTGCACGACGCGCCCACCGCAGGGCACTTTGGCAAAGAAAAGACTGTCGAACTCGTAGCCAGAGACTTTTGGTGGCCCAAGATGCGGGGGGAAGTAGCGGATTACGTCTCGAGATGTGACACCTGCCAAAGGGCCAAGTCAGTTCACAGACCGCCGGCGGGATTGCTGGAACCGCTGCAGACACCGTCTGAACCGTGGGAGAGGGTGGCCCTGGACTTCGTCACGGATCTGCCCAGCTCGAGGGGAAAGACAGCAGTGCTAGTGGTGGTGGACATGTTTACTAAGATGGCACACTTCATTCCGTGTGCGAAGGTAGCCACGGCAGAGCAGACCGCCAAACTGTTCATAGACCACGTGTTCAAGGTCCACGGTCTGCCACGGTCTATTCTTTCCGACCGGGGGCGACAGTTCATCTCGAACTTCTGGCAGAAGCTGATGGGCATTCTGAACGTCAAAGTCAATTTGGCGTCGGCGAGACACCCGCAGACCAACGGACAAGCGGAGAGGGTCAACGCCGTCATGCAGCAGTACCTAAGATGCTACGCCAACCAGCAGCCCACGACATGGGTGGACTACCTGCCGCTCGCCGAGTTCGCTTACAACAATACGAAGCACGTGTCGACGGGGGTGACGCCGTTCTTCGCCAACAACGGGAGGCATCCCAGAACCTTCCCGGGTTTAGAGAGAGTGGGGGAGGGGGAGCCACAGGCAGCGGAAGCCTTAGCGTCAGAGTTGCAGGAAGTCCACGAACAGCTCAGGAGGCAGCTAGAACTAGCAAAGCACGCATACAAGGTGCAGGCCGACAGACACAGAAGAGTTGGGGAAGACATACAGGTGGGTGACTGGGTCTGGCTAGCAGCGCAAGCAGTGCCGACCAGATCATTAGCTAAAAAGAAGCTAGGACATAAGCAGCTAGGACCTTACCAAGTCCAGGCGCAGGTCAATCCAGTGGCCTTCCGGTTGGCTCTTCCGGAGGGTTCCAGAATGCATCCGGTGTTCCATAGATCGGTGCTCACGCCCTACAAAGCACCTCATAGGTTTCAGGAGCCAGACACAGCACCAGACCAGAGCAGTGAAGGGCCCAGAGTGAGGGGGCCGCCTAGGAAGGGACACATCAATGAGGTCACAGAGATTTTGGACTCCAGATGGGGGGAAGAGGGAGTAGAATATTTCCTAGCCAGAGAGGGTACCCCGGCCAGTGCCAACAGCTGGGTACCGGACTATGCCTTGGAGGAACCGCTGCTCAAAGAGGAGTTTCATGCCCTCTTCCCGCACAGGCCCATGCCAGCAGAGTATTTCGATGACTGGCTTTTCACACCCACTCTTTCAGCCAGCACATTCCTGGGGTTCGACTCGGACGAGGAACAGGCACCAGTCCCCAGCTCTCAGGTGGGTTCGCCACCGGGGTCTGCCTCAGACCACTCGTATTGGTGGGACGATCAACCAGAGGAGCAGTGGCGCAGGAAGTGGCTGAGGGGTCCTTGGATGGGACCACCCGAAGAGGGGGAGAGGGGCGAGACGGACATGGACGTGTTGGGGGACAACGTGGGGTTCGAGCATGAAGACAGAGAGATGGAAGCAGAGGAGAGCGACGTTGACGAGTACATGGGGGATGAACTGTATCCGGCAAGCACCCCCGCGACGACGGAGCACCCAGTACCCGCACCGGAAGGAGGGGAGGGGGGAAGGGGGGGCTTCGAGGGGGGGATGGATGTCAGGGGTTCAGGAGCAGAGGGACAGGAGAGGGAGGAAGTAGAGACCGAGGGAGAGGAATCTGAGGGAGAAGTCAGCGAGGGTAGCCATCCGAGGTCTCTAAGTCTCTCCAGTGAATCAGAGGATTCACAGAAAGGGGCCCCAGTGGTCAGAGCCAGGGGGTTGCCAGAGGGAACACCCCAGGAAGGAGGGGCCAGAGGGGACTCAGAGAGCAGCAGCTGGAAATCGGGACCAACTTTCCCACCGGAGAGCAGTAAGGGGGAGGAGTCCCAAACATCGGCAGCAGGCAGCCTTCCGTCAGCGGAAGGAAATGAGTCAGGGGTAGCCACGCCTGCATCAGAGAGCGAGGTAACGGTCAAAAGGAAGGTCAGGGGCAGCGCGCGCGCGCCAAGTTCAAATGTACAGGAGGGGGGCGCAATGGGCAGTCCGGAGAGAGAGCCGGGTCCCAAAGCCCGCCGGAGAGAAGGGGAGGAGTCCGAAGGGTCCGCTTCCGAGGCATCCCGGAAAGAAGGCACCCAGGGGGGTAGTAGGACCCAGAGGAGGAAGGAGAAACGTAGAAGGTGGAGTAAGGCTAGAGTCTTAAGCTGGTGTACAGGGGGCGGAGACTCAGACGAGGCTTCGCTGGTCTAGGGTTTAGACGTAGAGACGCACGCTAGTGTTTGGAAATGGAAACTAAATGCCAATAAAGACTTCTGTACAGTTCTAATGGCTAGCGTTGGTCTTCTGTGAGCTGAGACCGGGAGGCAGTCTCTGACAGTAAGTTTATCAAGGGCTTCGCTATGCAGACGGCGGCCATCACTGACACGCTTAGCTCCAAGAAAAAGAAGTTCATTTGGACAGAGCAGGCGGAACAGTCCTTTCAGGCACTCAAGCGTCTCTTCGCGTCGGAAGAGCAGCTGCTTCACGTCAACCCCAGCAAGCCGATGAGGGTGGAGACAGACGCCTCGGACAGAGCCGTGGGGGCGGTCCTGCTGCAGAAAGACCCGCAAGGGGTGTGGCGACCGGGAGCGTTTTACTCCAGGAAGCTCAGCAAGTCCGAGCAGAACTACACCATATGGGACAGGGAGTTGCTGGCCATTCATGCAGCGTTCAAGGCGTGGAGGCACTTTCTGATCGGCGCCAAGCACACGGTGCAGGTTTGCACGGACCACAAGAACCTAGAGCACTGGCGCACGGCACAGTTCCTGAACCAGAGGCAGATACGTTGGGCTGAGTTCTTTGCGAACTTCGACTTCCGAATAGAGTATGTCCCGGGGGACACCAACATCATGGCGGACGCTCTCTCTCGTAAGCCACAGTATCTGGAGGACGCAACGCCAGCGGCCGCCATGCACATCTTCGCACCAACAGTGTGGGCGTGCGCCGCGGCAACCGTGGACCTGGAGGCGGTGCGACGAGCGTTGCAGGGGGACTCCTTCGCACAAGCAAAGATGGCAGAGGTGCAAAGGGGCAAGGCAGCGGCCGGCGGTTTCCAGCTAAGAGATGGATTGCTCATCCGTAAAGGGGCCATCTACGTGCCGGGAGACGAACTTCGCGCCAAGGTGCTGCAGCAGCTGCACGACGCGCCCACGGCTGGGCACTTCGGCAAGGAGAAGACGGTGGAATTAGTCGCCAGGGATTTCTGGTGGCCTGGAATGAGAGGGGAGGTCGCGGACTACGTGGCGAGGTGTGACACCTGCCAGAGGGCGAAGCCAGTGCATAGACCGCCGGCCGGACTGTTGGAACCGCTGCAAACTCCGGTCGAACCTTGGGAGAGAGTGGCCCTGGACTTTGTCACGGATCTGCCCAGCTCGAGGGGCAAGACGGCAGTGCTGGTGGTGGTGGACCTGTTTTCCAAGATGGCACATTTCATTCCGTGTGCGAAGGTGACCACGGCGGAGCAAACCGCCAAACTGTTCATAGACCACGTGTTCAAGGTTCACGGTCTGCCACGGTCTATTCTGTCCGACCGGGGGCGGCAGTTCATCTCGAATTTCTGGCAGAAGCTGATGGGCTTCCTGAACGTCAAGATCAACCTGGCGTCGGCGAGACACCCGCAGACCAACGGGCAAGCCGAGCGGGTCAATGCCATCATGCAGCAGTACTTGAGGTGTTATGCAAATCAACAGCCTGCGACGTGGGTGGATTACCTGCCACTCGCCGAGTTCGCCTACAACAACACGAAGCACGTGTCCACGGGGATCACGCCGTTCTTCGCCAACAACGGGAGGCACCCCAGAACTTTTCCGGGACTGGAAAGGCTGGGGGAGGGGGAGCCGCAGACGGCAGATGCGTTCGCGTCGGAGCTGCAGGAAGTCCACGATCAGCTGAGGCGCCACCTGGAGCTGGCCAAGCACGCATACAAGGTACAAGCGGACAAAAGTAGAAGGGTTGGCGAAGAGCTCCACGTGGGCGACTGGGTCTGGTTAGCAGCCCACGCACTGCCGGCCAGGTCGTTGGCCAAGAAGAAACTAGGGCATAAGCAACTGGGGCCCTATCAAGTCGAAGAGCAGATCAACCCGGTGGCCTTCAGGCTGGCGCTTCCGGAGGGTTCCAGAATGCATCCGGTGTTCCACAGATCGGTGCTCACTCCCTACAAGGCACCGCACAGGTTTCAGGAACCCGGAACGGCGCCGAGTCCGGTCAGAGACAGAACAGGGCGCGCAGGAGGGGCACAGAAGGAGCGCATCAACGAAGTCACAGAGATTTTGGATTCCAGATGGGGGGAAGAAGGGGTAGAATACTTTCTCGCCAAGGAGGGCACCCCGGCCAGTGCGAACAGCTGGGTGCCGGGCTACGCCTTGGACGAACCTCTGCTCAAAGACGAGTTTCATGCCCTCTTCCCACATAGACCAATGCCAGCAGACTTTTTCGACGACTGGCTTTTCACGCCCACGCTTTCGGCCAGCACGTTCCGGGGGTTCGACTCGGACGAGGACCCGACACGAGACGTCCGTTCCCCGGAGGGGTCGCCCTCGGGATCTGCCTCAGAACCCTCGTATTGGTGGGACGACAGACCAGAGGAGCAGTGGCGCAGGAAGTGGCAAGAAGGTCCAGGACGAGCAACGCCGCCAGGAGGAAGTGAGGGAGAGACGGACATGGACGTTTTCGGGGACGACCCTGGTTTCGAGCACGGCGGCACAGAGATGGAAGCAGAGGTGACCGTCGTCGACGAGAGCAGGGAGGAAGAAGCGGAAGACTTCGGAAGGAGGCCCGCTACGGGAAGCGAACGGTACCCGACATTCGTCCCCTTGACACAGCAGCACCCAACTCCAGCACCGGAAGGAGGGGAAGGGGGAGTGGGGGGCTTCGAGGGGGGGATGGATGTCAGGGGTTCAGGAGCAGAGGCAAGGGCAAGGGAGGAAACAGAGAGCGAAGGGGAGGAGGCAGAAGAAAAGATGAGCGATGACGACGACCCGAGATCTCCGAGCCTTTCCAGTGAATCGGAGGATTCACAGAAAGGAGCACCAGTGGCCAGGGCAAGGGGGGAGTTTAGGGGGGCACCCCAGGAAGATAGAGCCAGAGGGGACTCAGAGGAGAGCAGTTGGAGATCGGGACCAGCGTCACCGCCAGAGAACAGAGAAGAGGAAGGGAGCCAGGGGGCAAGCGCTGGCAGCTCACAACAGGAGGGAGGGCACGAGTCAGCAGTGGCCACACCTCCATCTGGGAGCGAAGAGACGGTTAGACGGAAGGTGGAAGGTTGGGCGCGCGCGCCAAGTTCAAATGCACAGGAAGGCGACGCAGTAGGCAGCCCGGAAAGAGAGCCGGGTCCTAAAGCCCGGCGCAAAGAGACAGGAGGGTCCGGGGGGTCAGCGTCAGAAGAATCCCGGAAGGAAGAGACCCAGGGGGGCAGAGGGACCCAGAGAAGAACAGTCAGGCGGAAAAGGTGGAGCAGGGCTAGGATATTAAGTTGGTGTACGAGGGGCGGAGATTCAGACGGAGCTTCGCCGGTCTAGCTACTAGACGTAGAGTTGCACGCAGCAGCTTGAGAATGGAAACTGTAACTCAATAAAGACTTTTACTTAATGACCGTTGGCTAGCGTGATCCTCTGTGAGCTGGGATCTTGAAGCAACCCTGACAGCAACATTAACCCAGAAATCGCAAAGTGTATGTAATGAGACCCAAATGAAAAAACACCGTCTTTTCGCTACCATATGCGCAGAAAGAAGACGAATAAGCTTTCATTGCGCTTACTTCCAATTGTTGCTTTTCGGATTAGAATGCACATTCACCCAAAAATCACGCAGTGAAATGTTTGTTATCAGCCCAAATTAAGCATACGTGTTTTGGTTCCATCTCAATAGAAACAAGACGAAGAAGCTGGGATTTTGTCATTCGGTGTTCATTCACCAACAAATAGCAAAGCAAACTGTAGTAAGCTAAAACAGAGCAAAACAGGTTGTTTTGCGTTCCAGCTACATCGAAATAAGAATCTTGGATGTCGCTTATTTCAAGTTGTGTTCTTTGGTGTTAATGCAACATTAGCCCAGAAATCGCAAAGTGTACGTAATGAGACCCAAATGATAAAACACCGTCTTTTCGCTACCATATGCGCAGAAAGAAGACGAATAAGCTTTCATTGCGCTTACTTCCAATTGTTGCTTTTCGGATTAGAATGCACATTCACCCAAAAATCACGCAGTGAAATGTTTGTTATCAGCCCAAATAAAGCATACGTGTTTTGGGTCCATCTCAATAGAAAAAAGACAAAGAAGCTGGGATTTTGTCATTCGGTGTTCATTCACCAACAAATAGCAAAGCAAACTGTAGTAAGCTAAAACAGAGCAAAACAGGTTGTTTTGCGTTCCAGCTACATCGAAACAAGAATCTTGGATGTCACTTATTTCAAGTTGTGTTCTTTGGTGTTAATGCAACATTAACCCAGAAATCGCAAAGTGTATGTAATGAGACCCAAATGACAAAACACCGTCTTTTCGCTACCATATGCGCAGAAAGAAGACGAATAAGCTTTCATTGCGCTTACTTCCAATTGTTGCTTTTCGGATTAGAAGGCACATTCACCCAAAAATCACGCAGTGAAATGTTTGTTATCAGCCCAAATTAAGCATACGTGTTTTGGTTCCATCTCAATAGAAACAAGACGAAGAAGCTGGGATTTTGTCATTCGGTGTTCATTCACCAACAAATAGCAAAGCAAACTGTAGTAAGCTAAAACAGAGCAAAACAGGTTGTTTTGCGTTCCAGCTACATCGAAACAAGCATCTTGGATGTCGCTTATTTCAAGTTGTGTTCTTTGGTGTTAATGGAACATTAACCAAGAAATCGCAAAGTGTACGTAATGAGACCCAAATGACAAAACACCGTCTTTTCGCTACCATATGCGCAGAAAGAAGACGAATAAGCTTTCATTGCGCTTACTTCCAATTGTTGCTTTTCGGATTAGAATGCACATTCACCCAAAAATCACGCAGTGAAATGTTTGTTATCAGCCCAAATTAAGCATACGTGTTTTGGTTCCATCTTAATAGAAACAAGACGAAGAAGCTGGGATTTTGTCATTCGGTGTTCATTCACCAACAAATAGCAAAGCAAACTGTAGTAAGCTAAAACAGAGCAAAACAGGTTGTTTTGCGTTCCAGCTACATCGAAACAAGAATCTTGGATGTCGCTTATTTCAAGTTGTGTTCTTTGGTGTTAATGCAACATTAACCCAGAAATCGCAAAGTGTACGTAATGAGACCCAAATGACAAAACACCGTCTTTTCGCTACCATATGCGCAGAAAGAAGACGAATAAGCTTTCATTGCGCTTACTTCCAATTGTTGCTTTTCGGATTAGAATACACATTCACCCAAAAATCACGCAGTGAAATGTTTGTTATCAGCCCAAATAAAGCATACGTGTTTTGGTTCCATCTCAATAGAAATAAGAAGAAGAAGCTGGGATTTTGTCATTCGGTGTTCATTCACCAACAAATAGCAAAGCAAACTGTAGTAAGCTAAAACAGAGCAAAACAGGTTGTTTTGCGTTCCAGCTACATCGAAACAAGAATCTTGGATGTCGCTTATTTCAAGTTGTGTTCTTTGGTGTTAATGCAACATTAACCCAGAAATCGCAAAGTATATTTAATTAGACCCAAATGAAAAAACACCGTCTTTTCGCTACCATATGCGCAGAAAGAAGTCGAATAAGCTTTCATTGCGCTTACTTCCAATTGTTGCTTTTCGGATTAGAAGGCACATTCACCCAAAAATCACGCAGTGAAATGTTTGTTATCAGCCCAAATTAAGCATACGTGTTTTGGTTCCATCTCAATAGAAACAAGACGAAGAAGCTGGGATTTTGTCATTCGGTGTTCATTCACCAAATAGCAAAGCAAACTGTAGTAAGCTAAAACAGAGCAAAACAGGTTGTTTTGCGTTCCAGCTACATCGAAACAAGAATCTTGGATGTCGCTTATTTCAAGTTGTGTTCTTTGGTGTTAATGCAACATTAACCCAGAAATCGCAAAGTGTACGTAATGAGACCCAAATGACAAAACACCGTCTTTTCGCTACCATATGCGCAGAAAGAAGACGAATAAGCTTTCATTGCGCTTACTTCCAATTGTTGCTTTTCGGATTAGAATGCACATTCACCCAAAAATCACGCAGTGAAATGTTTGTTATCAGCCCAAATTAAGCATACGTGTTTTGGTTCCATCTCAATAGACACAAGACGAAGAAGCTGGGATTTTGTCATTCGGTGTTCATTCACCAACAAATAGCAAAGCAAACTGTAGTAAGCTAAAACAGAGCAAAACAGGTTGTTTTGCGTTCCAGCTACATCGAAACAAGAATCTTGGATGTCGCTTATTTCAAGTTGTGTTCTTTGCTGTTAATGCAACATTAACCCAGAAATCGCAAAGTGTACGTAATGAGACCCAAATGACAAAACACCGTCTTTTCGCTACCATATGCGCAGAAAGAAGACGAATAAGCTTTCATTGCGCTTACTTCCAATTGTTGCTTTTCGGATTAGAATGCACATTCACCCAAAAATCACGCAGTGAAATGTTTGTTATCAGCCCAAATTAAGCATACGTGTTTTGGTTCCATCTCAATTGAAACAAGACGACGAAGTTGGAATTTTTTCATTCAGTGTTCATTCACCAACAAATAGCAAAGCAAACTGTAGTAAGCTAAAACAGAGCAAAACAGGTTGTTTTGCGTTCCAGCTACATCGAAACAAGAATCTTGGATGTCGCTTATTTCAAGTTGTGTTCTTTGGTGTTAATGCAACATTAACCCAGAAATCGCAAAGTGTATGTAATGAGACCCAAATGACAAAACACCGTCTTTTCGCTACCATATGGGCAGAAAGAAGTCGAATAAGCTTTCATTGCGCTTACTTCCAATTGTTGCTTTTCGGATTAGAACGCACATTCACCCAAAAATCACGCAGTGAAATGTTTGTTATCAGCCCAAATTAAGCATACGTGTTTTGGTTCCATCTCAATAGAAACAAGACGACGAAGCTGGAATTTTTTCATTCAGTGTTCATTCACCAACAAATAGCAAAGCAAACTGTAGTAAGCTAAAACAGAGCAAAACAGGTTGTTTTGCGTTCCAGCTACATCGAAACAAGAATCTTGGATGTCGCTTATTTCAAGTTGTGTTCTTTGGTGTTAATGCAACATTAACCCAGAAATCGCAAAGTGTATGTAATGAGACCCAAATGACAAAACACCGTCTTTTCGCTACCATATGCGCAGAAAGAAAACGAATAAGCTTTCATTGCGCTTACTTCCAATTGTTGCTTTTAGGATTAGAATGCACATTCACCCAAAAATCACGCAGTGAAATGTTTGTTATCAGCCCAAATTAAGCATACGTGTTTTGGTTCCATCTCAATAGAAACAAGACGAAGAAGCTGGGATTTTGTCATTCGGTGTTCATTCACCAACAAATAGCAAAGCAAACTGTAGTAAGCTAAAACAGAGCAAAACAGGTTGTTTTGCGTTCCAGCTACATCGAAACAAGAATCTTGGATGTCGCTTATTTCAAGTTGTGTTCTTTGGTGTTAATGCAACATTAACCCAGAAATCGCAAAGTGTACGTAATGAGACCCAAATGACAAAACACCGTCTTTTCGCTACCATATGCGCAGAAAGAAGACGAATAAGCTTTCATTGCGCTTACTTCCAATTGTTGCTTTTCGGATTAGAATGCACATTCACCCAAAAATCACGCAGTGAAATGTTTGTTATCAGCCCAAATTAAGCATACGTGTTTTGGTTCCATCTCAATAGAAACAAGACGAAGAAGCTGGGATTTTGTCATTCGGTGTTCATTCACCAACAAATAGCAAAGCAAACTGTAGTAAGCTAAAACAGAGCAAAACAGGTTGTTTTGCGTTCCAGCTACATCGAAATAAGAATCTTGGATGTCGCTTATTTCAAGTTGTGTTCTTTGGTGTTAATGCAACATTAGCCCAGAAATCGCAAAGTGTACGTAATGAGACCCAAATGATAAAACACCGTCTTTTCGCTACCATATGCGCAGAAAGAAGACGAATAAGCTTTCATTGCGCTTACTTCCAATTGTTGCTTTTCGGATTAGAATGCACATTCACCCAAAAATCACGCAGTGAAATGTTTGTTATCAGCCCAAATAAAGCATACGTGTTTTGGGTCCATCTCAATAGAAAAAAGACGAAGAAGCTGGGATTTTGTCATTCGGTGTTCATTCACCAACAAATAGCAAAGCAAACTGTAGTAAGCTAAAACAGAGCAAAACAGGTTGTTTTGCGTTCCAGCTACATCGAAACAAGAATCTTGGATGTCACTTATTTCAAGTTGTGTTCTTTGGTGTTAATGCAACATTAACCCAGAAATCGCAAAGTGTATGTAATGAGACCCAAATGACAAAACACCGTCTTTTCGCTACCATATGGGCAGAAAGAAGACGAATAAGCTTTCATTGCGCTTACTTCCAATTGTTGCTTTTCGGATTAGAAGGCACATTCACCCAAAAATCACGCAGTGAAATGTTTGTTATCAGCCCAAATTAAGCATACGTGTTTTGGTTCCATCTCAATAGAAACAAGACGAAGAAGCTGGGATTTTGTCATTCGGTGTTCATTCACCAACAAATAGCAAAGCAAACTGTAGTAAGCTAAAACAGAGCAAAACAGGTTGTTTTGCGTTCCAGCTACATCGAAACAAGCATCTTGGATGTCGCTTATTTCAAGTTGTGTTCTTTGGTGTTAATGGAACATTAACCAAGAAATCGCAAAGTGTACGTAATGAGACCCAAATGACAAAACACCGTCTTTTCGCTACCATATGCGCAGAAAGAAGACGAATAAGCTTTCATTGCGCTTACTTCCAATTGTTGCTTTTCGGATTAGAATGCACATTCACCCAAAAATCACGCAGTGAAATGTTTGTTATCAGCCCAAATTAAGCATACGTGTTTTGGTTCCATCTTAATAGAAACAAGACGAAGAAGCTGGGATTTTG
Organism: Podarcis muralis; assembly: GCF_964188315.1. NCBI lineage: Eukaryota > Metazoa > Chordata > Lepidosauria > Squamata > Lacertidae > Podarcis > Podarcis muralis. Next base: position 42,355,081 of record NC_135671.1, on the reverse strand, counting down.
TCATTCGGTGTTCATTCACCAACAAATAGCAAAGCAAACTGTAGTAAGCTAAAACAGAGCAAAACAGGTTGTTTTGCGTTCCAGCTACATCGAAACAAGAATCTTGGATGTCGCTTATTTCAAGTTGTGTTCTTTGGTGTTAATGCAACATTAACCCAGAAATCGCAAAGTGTACGTAATGAGACCCAAATGACAAAACACCGTCTTTTCGCTACCATATGCGCAGAAAGAAGACGAATAAGCTTTCATTGCGCTTACTTCCAATTGTTGCTTTTCGGATTAGAATACACATTCACCCAAAAATCACGCAGTGAAATGTTTGTTATCAGCCCAAATAAAGCATACGTGTTTTGGTTCCATCTCAATAGAAATAAGAAGAAGAAGCTGGGATTTTGTCATTCGGTGTTCATTCACCAACAAATAGCAAAGCAAACTGTAGTAAGCTAAAACAGAGCAAAACAGGTTGTTTTGCGTTCCAGCTACATCGAAACAAGAATCTTGGATGTCGCTTATTTCAAGTTGTGTTCTTTGGTGTTAATGCAACATTAACCCAGAAATCGCAAAGTGTATTTAATTAGACCCAAATGAAAAAACACCGTCTTTTCGCTACCATATGCGCAGAAAGAAGTCGAATAAGCTTTCATTGCGCTTACTTCCAATTGTTGCTTTTCGGATTAGAAGGCACATTCACCCAAAAATCACGCAGTGAAATGTTTGTTATCAGCCCAAATTAAGCATACGTGTTTTGGTTCCATCTCAATAGAAACAAGACGAAGAAGCTGGGATTTTGTCATTCGGTGTTCATTCACCAACAAATAGCAAAGCAAACTGTAGTAAGCTAAAACAGAGCAAAACAGGTTGTTTTGCGTTCCAGCTACATCGAAACAAGAATCTTGGATGTCGCTTATTTCAAGTTGTGTTCTTTGGTGTTAATGCAACATTAACCCAGAAATCGCAAAGTGTACGTAATGAGACCCAAATGACAAAACACCGTTGTCAGGGGTTCAGGAGCAGAGGGACAGGAGAGGGAGGAAGTAGAGACCGAGGGAGAGGAATCTGAGGGAGAAGTCAGCGAGGGTAGCCATCCGAGGTCTCTAAGTCTCTCCAGTGAATCAGAGGATTCACAGAAAGGGGCCCCAGTGGTCAGAGCCAGGGGGTTGCCAGAGGGAACACCCCAGGAAGGAGGGGCCAGAGGGGACTCAGAGAGCAGCAGCTGGAAATCGGGACCAACTTTCCCACCGGAGAGCAGTAAGGGGGAGGAGTCCCAAACATCGGCAGCAGGCAGCCTTCCGTCAGCGGAAGGACATGAGTCAGGGTTAGCCACGCCTGCATCAGAGAGCGAGGTAACGGTCAAAAGGAAGGTCAGGGGCAGCGCGCGCGCGCCAAGTTCAAATGTACAGGAGGGGGGCGCAATGGGCAGTCCGGAGAGAGAGCCGGGTCCCAAAGCCCGCCGGAGAGAAGGGGAGGAGTCCGAAGGGTCCGCTTCCGAGGCATCCCGGAAAGAAGGCACCCAGGGGGGTAGTAGGACCCAGAGGAGGAAGGAGAAACGTAGAAGGTGGAGTAAGGCTAGAGTCTTAAGCTGGTGTACAGGGGGCGGAGACTCAGACGAGGCTTCGCTGGTCTAGGGTTTAGACGTAGAGACGCACTGTCAGGGTTGCTTCAAGATCCTAGCTCACAGAGGATCACGCTAGCCAACGGTCATTGAGTAAAAGTCTTTATTGAGTTACAGTTTCCATTCTCAAGCTGCTGCGTGCAACCCTACGTCTAGTAGCTAGATCGGCGAAGCTCCGTCTGAATCTCCGCCCCTCGTACACCAACTTAATATCCTAGCCCTGCTCCACCTTTTCCGCCTGACTGTTCTTCTCTGGGTCCCTCTGCCCCCCTGGGTCTCTTCCTTCCGGGATTCTTCGGACGCTGACCCCCCGGACTCTCCTGTCTCCTTGCGCCGGGCTTTAGGACCCGGCTCTCTTTCCGGGCTGCCTACTGCGCCTCCTTCCTGTGCATTTGAACTTGGCGCGCGCGCCCAACCTTCCACCTTCCGTCTAACCGTTTCTTCGCTCCCAGATGGAGGTGTGGCCACCCCTGACTCGTGCCCTCCCTCCTGCTGTGAGCTGCCAGCGCTTGCCCCCTGGCTCCTTTCCTCTTCCCTGCTCTCTGGCGGTGACGCTGGACCCGATCTCCAACTGCTCTCCTCTGATTCCCCTCTGGCTCTATCTCCCTGGGGTGCCCCCCTAAACTCCCCCCTTGCCTTGGCCACTGGTGCTCCTTTCTGTGAATCCTCCGACTCACTGGAGAGACTCGGAGATCTCGGGTCGTCGTCATCGCTCATCCTTTCTTCTGCCTCCTCCCCTTCGCTCTCTGTTTCCTCCCTTGCCCTTGCCTCTGCTCCTGAACCCCTGACATCCATCCCCCCCTCGAAGCCCCCCACTCCCCCTTCCCCTCCTTCCGGTGCTGGAGCTGGGTGCTGCTGCGTCAAGGAGACGAATGTCGGGTACCGTTCGGTTCCCGTAGCGGGCCTCCCTCCGAAGTCTTCCGGTTCTTCCTCCCTTCTCTCGTCGACGACGGTCACCTCTGCTTCCATCTCTGTGCCGCCGTGCTCGAAACCTGGATCGTCCCCGAAAATGTCCATGTCCGTCTCTCCCTCGCTTCCTCCAGGCGGCGTTGCTCGGCCTGGACCTTCTTGCCACTTCCTGCGCCACTGTTCCTCTGGTTTGTCGTCCCACCAATACGAGGGTTCTGAGGCAGATCCCGAGGGCGACCCCTCCGGGGAACGGACGTCTCGTATCGGGTCCTCGTCCGAGTCGAACCCCCGGAACGTGCTGCCCGAAAGCGTGGGTGTGAAAAGCCAGTCGTCGAAAAAGTCTGCTGGCATCGGTCTATGTGGGAAGAGGGCATGAAACTCGTCTTTGAGCAGAGGTTCGTCCAAGGCGTAGTCCGGCACCCAACTGTTCGCACTGGCCGGGGTGCCCTCCCTGGCGAGAAAGTATTCTACCCCTTCTTCCCCCCATCTGGAATCCAAAATCTCTGTGACTTCGTTGATGCGCTCCTTCTGTGCCACTCCTGCGTGCCCTGTTCTGTCTCTGGCCGGACTCTGTGCCGTTCCGGGTTCCTGAAACCTGTGCGGTGCCTTGTAGGGAGTGAGCACCGATCTGTGGAATACCGGATGCATTCTGGAACCCTCCGGAAGCGCCAGCCTGAAGGCCACCGGGTTGACCTGCTCTTCGACTTGATAGGGCCCCAGTTGCTTATGCCCTAGTTTCTTCTTGGCCAACGACCTGGCCGGCACTGCGTGGGCTGCTAACCAGACCCAGTCCCCCACGTGTAGCTCTTCGCCAACCCTTCTGCGTTTGTCCGCTTGCACCTTGTACGCGTGCTTGGCCAGCTCCAGGTGGCGCCTCAGCTGATCGTGGACTTCCTGCAGTTCCGACGCGAACGCATCTGCCGTCTGCGGCTCCCCTTCCCCCAGCCTTTCCAGTCCCGGGAAGGTTCTGGGGTGCCTCCCGTTGTTGGCGAAGAACGGTGTGACCCCCGTGGACACGTGCTTCGTGTTGTTGTAAGCGAACTCGGCGAGCGGCAGGTAATCCACCCACGTCGCAGGCTGTTGATTTGCATAGCACCTCAAGTACTGCTGCATGATGGCATTGACCCGTTCTGCTTGCCCGTTGGTTTGCGGGTGTCTCGCCGACGCCAGGTTGATCTTGACGTTCAGGAAGCCCATCAGCCGCTGCCAGAAATTTGAGATGAACTGCCGCCCCCGGTCGGACAGAATAGACCGTGGCAGACCGTGAACCTTGAACACGTGGTCTATGAACAGTTTGGCGGTTTGTTCCGCCGTGGCCACCTTCGCACACGGAATGAAATGTGCCATCTTGGAGAACAAGTCCACCACCACCAGCACTGCCGTCTTGCCCCTCGAGCTGGGCAGATCCGTGACAAAGTCCAGGGCCACCCTCTCCCAAGGTTCGGCCGGAGTTTGGAGCGGTTCCAACAGTCCGGCCGGCGGTCTAAGCACTGGCTTCGCCCTCTGGCAGGTGTCACACCTCGCCACGTAGTCCGCGACCTCCCTTCTCATTCCAGGCCACCAGAAATCCCTGGCTACTAGTTCCACCGTCTTCTCCTTGCCGAAGTGCCCTGCAGTGGGCGCGTCGTGCAGCTGCTGCAGCACCGTGGCGCGAAGTTCGTCTCCCGGCACGTAGATGGCCCCTTTACGGATGAGCAATCCATCTCGTAGCTGGAAACCGTCGGCCGCTGCTTTGCCCCTGTGCACCTCTGAGATCTTTGCTTGCGCGAAGGAGTCCCCTTGCAACGCTCGTCGCACCGCCTCCAGATCCACGGTTGCCGCGGCGCACGCCCACACTGTTGGTGCGAAGATGTGCATGGCGGCCGCTGGCGTTGCTTCCTCCAGATACTGTGGCTTGCGGGAGAGAGCGTCCGCCATGATGTTGGTGTCCCCCGGGACATACTCTATTCGGAAGTCGAAGTTCGCAAAGAACTCAGCCCAACGTATCTGCCTCTGGTTCAGGAACTGTGCCGTGCGCCAGTGCTCTAGGTTCTTGTGGTCCGTGCAAACCTGCACCGTGTGCTTGGCGCCGATCAGAAAGTGCCTCCACGCCTTGAACGCTGCATGAATGGCCAGCAACTCCCTGTCCCATATGGTGTAGTTCTGCTCGGACTTGCTGAGCTTCCTGGAGTAAAACGCTCCCGGTCGCCACACCCCCTGCGGGTCTTTCTGCAGCAAGACCGCCCCCACGGCTCTGTCCGAGGCGTCAGTCTCCACCCTCATCGGCTTGCTGGGGTTGACATGAAGCAGCTGCTCTTCCGACGCGAAGAGACGCTTGAGTGCCTGAAAGGACTGTTCCGCCTGCTCTGTCCAAATGAACTTCTTTTTCTTGGAGCTAAGCGTGTCAGTGATGGCCGCCGTCTGCATAGCGAAGCCCTTGATAAACTTGCGATAGAAGTTCGCAAAGCCGACAAACCGTTGGACCTCCTTCCGGTTGCGCGGGCTCTTCCAATCCAACACCGCTCGAACCTTGGCGCTGTCCATGGCGAGCCCCTTGTCAGACAGCTTGTAGCCCAGAAAATCCACCTCCGTCACGTCAAATTGGCACTTCTCCAGCTTGGCGTAGAGCCTATGGTGCTTCAGCCTGTTCAGTACTTCCTTGACGTGTTTGTCATGCTCCTGTTGCGACTCCGAAAAGATCAGGATGTCATCTAAGAAACAGACGCACGTCTTGTAGAGAAGTCCCGCCAACACGTGATGCATGAATGCTTGAAAAACGTGGGAGCCATTTTGCAATCCAAAAGGCATAACTCTATATTCGTAGGTCCCCAGTGGCGTGAACATGGCTGTTTTCCACTCGTCTCCCTCCCGCATGCGAATGAGGTTGTACGCACCTCGCAGATCCAATTTGGTGAACACTCTGCCCTTCCGCACCTTTGCGAGGAGGTCGTCAATTCGGGGCATGGGGAAGTCCGACGGCTTAGTCACACTGTTCAAGGTCCTGTAATCCACTACGAGCCTCTTTTGGGGCGTATCCCGCTTCTTAACGAAGAACACCGGGCTGCCTCCCACCGCCTTGGACTCTCGGATGAAACCGCGCTCCAAATTATGATCTATGAACTCCTTGAGTTCTTGCAGCTCGTCCTCTGACATGGAATACAGTTTCCCCTTAGGCAGCGCCGCCCCTGGCAGCAGGTCAATCTTGCAGTCATATGGCCTGTGAGGGGGTAGCCTGTCTGCCTCCTTCTCGCAGAAAACTTCCAAAAATTCTGCGTACTTGTGGGGAATCGCTTGCAGCGTGCCTAGCAGTAGCTGTGACTCCTCTTCCTCTCCTTCCTGCCTGGGCACGATGCAGTGTTCAGCACAAAAGGAAGAGCCGAAGGTCAGCTGCCTCTGGTACCAAGCCAGCGTTGGGCTGTGTTTGTCCAGCCAACTCATGCCCAACACAATGGGCGTGTCCGACAATTGAGTGACGTTGAAGCTGATGACTTCTTGGTGATTCCCAAGTCGCATCACCATCGGTGGCGTCTGCTGCACCACTTGCCCTCCTAGCAGCTCCCTGCCATCCACCGTGACCACCTGCAGGGGCAGTGTGGCCGGCAGCAACTGTATAGCATGCTGGTTGACAAAGTCCTGCCCCATAAAGTCCGCATTGCTGCCTGAGTCAATGGTGATTGGCACGTCCATGGTGATGCCATTGGGCAGCTGGAGCGACGCGGTGAGCCTCACCACTGGTTTGGGCGGGAGGGGGTTCACGGGCTGTAAAATCGCTGGGGACTGCATCATTAATACGTCTGGCTGGGCCCCAGTGCCTCTTCCTCCAGCCAGACAGCGTCGTTTCCCTGCTGTGGTTCTCCTTGCTGCGTTGCTGCAGTCGCCATTGCTGAGGCTGCAGTGAGCTTGTGGAGCCTCTGGGGACACTCTTTCGCCATATGCCCTGGCTCCTCACAGACGTAACACTTCCTGTTCCCTCTAGGAGGCTTCGCTTTCACTGCTGCTGGTGCTAGGGCTCTGGTTGCTGACTGAGCCCTGGCACCTCCAACCTCCATCGGTTCAGCTCCTCCCCCTGGCGGAGGCGTGGATTGCGTACGTGCTGCTTCTCTGGGAAAGAAGGAGGAGCCCCTGGCTGGTTCGCGCCCTCCACGCCCTTCGTCCCTGCTCCACGGACGTCCTTCCAGCCGTACCCCCACTGCCAGCGCCCTCTGCACGACCTCCTGGGTGGTCCGGGGTCTCTCCCCCCTCGCAATCTCATCTTTTACAGAGCTGTTTAGTCCCTCCCAGAAAAGGTCTCTTACAGGGGTCGCATCTCTGTCCCATTCTAGGGCACTGGCCAAGGCGAAAAAGCGGGCATGGTACTGCCGTACGCTGGCCCTTCCTTGCTTCAGTCCATGAATCTGTTGCCGAGCAAGATCCACGTCAATGCTTGATAAAAAACACGCATCCATCGCTTTAATAAAGGCATTCGCATTTTGGAGCGCCGGATCGTTATCCCTCCATAAATTGCGCAGCCATGCTCTGGCATCCCCATGCAGATAAGACATGATGAACCCCACTTTCTCTTGCTCATCTCTAAAATCTTTACTCAGCAGTTGCAGTGCACACAGTACGTCTGCTTTAAAATTGGGATACTGTTGCAGGTTCCCATCGAAGTGAGAGACCAGACCGCCTGTGCGTCTCCCCAACCCAATCCCCTCTGGTTTGGGTGTCTGTTGCCCTTGCTTCGTAAGCACTTCCAACCTGACCTGGAGATCCCTGTAGGCGGCAGCTGCGTCCTCCTCTCTCTTCCTGGATGCGAGAGCCTCGGCATTCAGCTGTGACACTGCTTCTCTGAGTTCCGCTATCTGCTGTTCAGCCGTCATGTCGGCTGCCGTTCGTGAGCTCACTAGTAGGCATCTGCTTCTCTCCTCTCCTCGAGGCTGTAGATGCCCACAATACTGAGACGGAGCTTACTGTCAGGGTTGCTTCAAGATCCTAGCTCACAGAGGATCACGCTAGCCAACGGTCATTGAGTAAAAGTCTTTATTGAGTTACAGTTTCCATTCTCAAGCTGCTGCGTGCAACCCTACGTCTAGTAGCTAGATCGGCGAAGCTCCGTCTGAATCTCCGCCCCTCGTACACCAACTTAATATCCTAGCCCTGCTCCACCTTTTCCGCCTGACTGTTCTTCTCTGGGTCCCTCTGCCCCCCTGGGTCTCTTCCTTCCGGGATTCTTCGGACGCTGACCCCCCGGACTCTCCTGTCTCCTTGCGCCGGGCTTTAGGACCCGGCTCTCTTTCCGGGCTGCCTACTGCGCCTCCTTCCTGTGCATTTGAACTTGGCGCGCGCGCCCAACCTTCCACCTTCCGTCTAACCGTTTCTTCGCTCCCAGATGGAGGCGTGGCCACCCCTGACTCGTGCCCTCCCTCCTGCTGTGAGCTGCCAGCGCTTGCCCCCTGGCTCCTTTCCTCTTCCCTGCTCTCTGGCGGTGACGCTGGACCCGATCTCCAACTGCTCTCCTCTGATTCCCCTCTGGCTCTATCTCCCTGGGGTGCCCCCCTAAACTCCCCCCTTGCCTTGGCCACTGGTGCTCCTTTCTGTGAATCCTCCGACTCACTGGAGAGACTCGGAGATCTCGGGTCGTCGTCATCGCTCATCCTTTCTTCTGCCTCCTCCCCTTCGCTCTCTGTTTCCTCCCTTGCCCTTGCCTCTGCTCCTGAACCCCTGACACGCACGCTAGTGTTTGGAAATGGAAACTAAAAGCCAATAAAGACTTCTGTACAGTTCTAATGGCTAGCGTTGGTCTTCTGTGAGCTGAGACCGGGAGGCAGTCTCTGACAGTAAGCCTCGTCTCCAGTTATCATCGGTTTTCTTCGCCTCAAGCATCGCTAAGGAAGCGAGGCAGGGAGGGTGGAAGACTGGTGCCTTGCGAGCTCACAAGAGTCAGGCAAGATGACTACAGAACAGAAAATAGCTTCCCTGCAAGAAGCGGTGACGTTACTCAACGCTGAAATAATCGCATCCAGGAAGAGAGAGGAAGAAGCGGCAGCTGCATGCAGAGATCTTCAAGCCAGGTTGGAAGGGCTTGTAAAGCAGGGGATCCCAGCACCCAGGTCCGAGGGGATCGGTTTGGGGAAGAGAGGAGGCAGCATTGTATCTCATTTTGATGGGAATTTGCAGCAGTACCCCAATTTCCGAGCAGATGTGCTGTTTGCGCTGCAGCTGCTGGAAAGAGACTTTAGAGATGAGAGGGAAAAAGTGGGGTTTATTTTGTCTCATTTGCATGGGGACGCGAAATCATGGTTGCGCAACCTGTGGAGAGATAAGGATGCAGCGCTCCAAAGCGCAGATGCGTTCATTAAGGCGATGGACTCCTGTTTCTTATCCAAAATAGACCTGGACATTGCCCGGAGGGACATATTTGGGCTAAGACAAGGGAAAGCCAGCGTAAGGCAGTACCATTCCCGGTTTTTTGCATTGGTCAACGCGCTGAATTGGGATAAGGATTCTCCGCCGGTTAGAGACCTTTTTTGGGAGGGTCTGAATGCACAGATCAAGGATGAGATGGCAAGGGGAGAGAGACCCACCACCACTCAGCAAGTGGTTGAAAGAGCGTTGTCTATTGGGGTGAGGCAGGAAGAACGTCCGTGGAGCAAAGAAGAAGGGCGTTGGGGACGTTCACCAGCGAGAGTGCCCTCCCTCTTGTCCAGAGAGGCAGCGCGTGCGCAGTCCACGCCTCCACAGGGAGGGGGCGAGGAGCAGATGGAGATTGGCGGTGCTAGGGCTCACTCAGCTACCAGAGCCTTAACGCCGGGAGCAGTAAAATCGAAGCTGCCTAGAAGGAACAGGAAGTGTTATATATGTGAGAGTGCAGAGCACATGGCGAAAGAGTGTCCCCAGAGGAGTTTCAAGCACACTGCAGCTTCAGTGACAGTATTGGAAACAACTCAGCAGAGAGCACCACAGCAGGGAAACGACCAGGTCTGGCTGGAAGAGGAGGCACTGGGGCCCAGCCAGACGAGTCAGTGAGGAAGTCCCCAGAGATTTTGCAGCCCACAGACCCCCTCCCGCCCAAGCCAGTGGTGCAGCTAACCGCATCGCTTCAGCTGCCCAATGGACTCACCTTAGAAGTGCCTATTACAATTGACTCTGGCAGTAACGCAGACTTTATAGGATTGGAGTTCATTCAACAACACAACGTAGCATTACTGCCAGCCACACTGCCCCTGAAGGTTGTCACGGTGGATGGCAGGGAACTGCTAGGGGGGCAGGTGGTGCAGCAGACGCCGCCTATGGTGATGCAAATTGGGAATCACCGGGAAGTCATCAGTTTCAATGTCACCCAGCTGTCCGACACGCCTATAGTATTAGGCATGAGTTGGCTGCACAGGCACAGCCCAGCATTGGCGTGGTACCAGCGCCACCTGACTTTTGGCTCCTCCTACTGTGCAGAACACTGCATTATACCCAGCCCGGAAGGGGAAGAGGAGGACCCGCAGTTGCAGTTGGGCACGCTGCAAGCAGTACCCCACAAGTATGCGGAGTTTTTGGAGGTATTCTGCGAGAAGGAGGCGGACAAGCTACCCCCTCACAGACCCTATGATTGCAAGATTGACCTCCTGCCGGGGGCGACGCTGCCAACTGGGAAACTGTACTCCATGTCTGAGGATGAACTGCAGGAACTCAGGGAGTTCATAGATCACAATTTGAAGCGTGGGTTCATCCGGGAGTCGAAAGCGGTGGGAGGCAGTCCCGTATTCTTTGTGAAGAAGCGGGATACGCCCCAAAAAAGACTGGTGGTGGACTTCAGAATCTTGAATTCGAAAACCAAGCCCTCAGCTTTCCCCATGCCCAAGATAGACGACCTGCTCGCGACGGTGCGGAAAGGACGCGTTTTCACCAAGCTGGATCTACGTGGCGCGTACAACCTGATTCGCATGCGCGACGGAGACGAGTGGAAGACGGCCATGTTCACGCCACTGGGCACCTACGAATACAGAGTTATGCCCTTCGGATTACAAAATGGCTCTCACACTTTCCAAGCCTTTATGCATCACGTGCTGGCGGGGCTCCTTTACAAGAAGTGCGTATGCTTCCTGGACGACATCCTGATTTTTTCAGAATCGCGAGAGGCGCACGAGAGGGATGTCAGGGAAGTTCTGCAGAGACTGAAGGAGCACAGGCTGTACGCCAAACTGGAGAAGTGCCAGTTCGACGTGACGGAGGTGGATTTCCTGGGCTACAAGTTGTCGGACAAGGGGCTCGCCATGGACAGCGCCAAGGTTCGCGCAGTTTTGGACTGGAAGAGCCCACGCAATCGGAAGGAAGTCCAGCGGTTTGTCGGCTTTGCCAACTTTTACCGCAAGTTCATCAAGGGATTTGCCATGCAGACAGCGGCCATCACCGACACGCTCAGCTCCAAGAAGAAGAAATTCATCTGGACGGAGCAAGCGGAGCAGTCCTTTCAGAAACTCAAGCGTCTCTTCGCGTCCGAAGAGCAGCTGCTGCATGTGAATCCCAGCAGACCCATGAGGGTGGAGACAGACGCCTCAGACAGAGCCGTGGGAGCTGTCCTGTTGCAACAAGACCAGCAGGGGGACTGGAGGCCGTGCGCCTTCTACTCGAGGAAGCTCAGCAAGTCGGAGCAGAATTACACTATCTGGGACAGGGAGTTGCTAGCCATACATGCAGCATTCAAGGCATGGAGGCACTTCCTCATCGGAGCCAGACATACAGTGCAGGTCCACACGGACCACAAGAATCTGGAGTACTGGCGCACGGCTAGGTTCCTCAACCAGAGACACATTAGATGGGCAGAGTTCTTCGCGGACTTCGACTTCAAGATAGAGTACATCCCAGGCGACAGCAACGTGATGGCGGATGCATTGTCCAGAAAGCCGCAATACCTTGCGGAGGCGGCACCGTCGGCGGCCAAGCACATTTTCGCACCGGAAGCGTGGGCATGCGCGTCGGCAACCGTGGACCTGGACGCCGTACGTCGCGCGCTGCGGGAAGACCCCTTCGCACGGGCCAAGATGGAGGAGGTGCACAGGGGCACAGCGAGGGCCGACGAGTTCCAGATTCGCGATGGGTTGCTCCTCCACAAGGGAGCACTTTACGTGCCGGGAGATGACCTCCGCGCAAGGGTCCTGCAGCAGCTACACGACGCTCCCACCGCAGGGCACTTTGGCAAAGAAAAGACTGTCGAACTCGTAGCCAGAGACTTTTGGTGGCCCAAGATGCGGGGGGAAGTAGCGGATTACGTCTCGAGATGTGACACCTGCCAAAGGGCCAAGTCAGTTCACAGACCGCCGGCGGGATTGCTGGAACCGCTGCAGACACCGTCTGAACCGTGGGAGAGGGTGGCCCTGGACTTCGTCACGGATCTGCCCAGCTCGAGGGGAAAGACAGCAGTGCTAGTGGTGGTGGACATGTTTACTAAGATGGCACACTTCATTCCGTGTGCGAAGGTAGCCACGGCAGAGCAGACCGCCAAACTGTTCATAGACCACGTGTTCAAGGTCCACGGTCTGCCACGGTCTATTCTTTCCGACCGGGGGCGACAGTTCATCTCGAACTTCTGGCAGAAGCTGATGGGCATTCTGAACGTCAAAGTCAATTTGGCGTCGGCGAGACACCCGCAGACCAACGGACAAGCGGAGAGGGTCAACGCCGTCATGCAGCAGTACCTAAGATGCTACGCCAACCAGCAGCCCACGACATGGGTGGACTACCTGCCGCTCGCCGAGTTCGCTTACAACAATACGAAGCACGTGTCGACGGGGGTGACGCCGTTCTTCGCCAACAACGGGAGGCATCCCAGAACCTTCCCGGGTTTAGAGAGAGTGGGGGAGGGGGAGCCACAGGCAGCGGAAGCCTTAGCGTCAGAGTTGCAGGAAGTCCACGAACAGCTCAGGAGGCAGTTAGAACTAGCAAAGCACGCATACAAGGTGCAGGCCGACAGACACAGAAGAGTTGGGGAAGACATACAGGTGGGTGACTGGGTCTGGCTAGCAGCCCAAGCAGTGCCGACCAGATCATTAGCTAAGAAGAAGCTAGGACATAAGCAGCTAGGACCTTACCAAGTCCAGGCGCAGGTCAGTCCAGTGGCCTTCCGGTTGGCTCTTCCGGAGGGTTCCAGAATGCATCCGGTGTTCCATAGATCGGTGCTCACGCCCTACAAAGCACCTCATAGGTTTCAGGAGCCAGACACCGCACCAGACCAGAGCAGTGAAGGGCCCAGAGTGAGGGGGCCGCCTAGGAAGGGACACATCAATGAGGTCACAGAGATTTTGGACTCCAGATGGGGGGAAGAGGGAGTAGAATATTTCCTAGCCAGAGAGGGTACCCCGGCCAGTGCCAACAGCTGGGTACCGGACTATGCCTTGGAGGAACCGCTGCTCAAAGAGGAGTTTCATGCCCTCTTCCCGCACAGGCCCATGCCAGCAGAGTATTTCGATGACTGGCTTTTCACACCCACTCTTTCAGCCAGCACATTCCTGGGGTTCGACTCGGACGAGGAACAGGCACCAGTCCCCAGCTCTCAGGTGGGTTCGCCACCGGGGTCTGCCTCAGACCACTCGTATTGGTGGGACGATCAACCAGAGGAGCAGTGGCGCAGGAAGTGGCTGAGGGGTCCTTGGATGGGACCACCCGAAGAGGGGGAGAGGGGCGAGACGGACATGGACGTGTTGGGGGACAACGTGGGGTTCGAGCATGAAGACAGAGAGATGGAAGCAGAGGAGAGCGACGTTGACGAGTACATGGGGGATGAACTGTATCCGGCAAGCACCCCCGCGACGACGGAGCACCCAGTACCCGCACCGGAAGGAGGGGAGGGGGGAAGGGGGGGCTTCGAGGGGGGGATGGATGTCAGGGGTTCAGGAGCAGAGGGACAGGAGAGGGAGGAAGTAGAGACCGAGGGAGAGGAATCTGAGGGAGAAGTCAGCGAGGGTAGCCATCCGAGGTCTCTAAGTCTCTCCAGTGAATCAGAGGATTCACAGAAAGGGGCCCCAGTGGTCAGAGCCAGGGGGTTGCCAGAGGGAACACCCCAGGAAGGAGGGGCCAGAGGGGACTCAGAGAGCAGCAGCTGGAAATCGGGACCAACTTTCCCACCGGAGAGCAGTAAGGGGGAGGAGTCCCAAACATCGGCAGCAGGCAGCCTTCCGTCAGCGGAAGGACATGAGTCAGGGTTAGCCACGCCTGCATCAGAGAGCGAGGTAACGGTCAAAAGGAAGGTCAGGGGCAGCGCGCGCGCGCCAAGTTCAAATGTACAGGAGGGGGGCGCAATGGGCAGTCCGGAGAGAGAGCCGGGTCCCAAAGCCCGCCGGAGAGAAGGGGAGGAGTCCGAAGGGTCCGCTTCCGAGGCATCCCGGAAAGAAGGCACCCAGGGGGGTAGTAGGACCCAGAGGAGGAAGGAGAAACGTAGAAGGTGGAGTAAGGCTAGAGTCTTAAGCTGGTGTACAGGGGGCGGAGACTCAGACGAGGCTTCGCTGGTCTAGGGTTTAGACGTAGAGACGCACGCTAGTGTTTGGAAATGGAAACTAAAAGCCAATAAAGACTTCTGTACAGTTCTAATGGCTAGCGTTGGTCTTCTGTGAGCTGAGACCGGGAGGCAGTCTCTGACAACCGTCTTTTCGCTACCATATGCGCAGAAAGAAGACGAATAAGCTTTCATTGCGCTTACTTCCAATTGTTGCTTTTCGGATTAGAATGCACATTCACCCAAAAATCACGCAGTGAAATGTTTGTTATCAGCCCAAATTAAGCATACGTGTTTTGGTTCCATCTCAATAGAAACAAGACGAAGAAGCTGGGATTTTGTCATTCGGTGTTCATTCACCAACAAATAGCAAAGCAAACTGTAGTAAGCTAAAACAGAGCAAAACAGGTTGTTTTGCGTTCCAGCTACATCGAAACAAGAATCTTGGATGTGGCTTATTTCAAGTTGTGTTCTTTGGTGTTAATGCAACATTAACCCAGAAATCGCAAAGTGTATGTAATGAGACCCAAATGAAAAAACACCGTCTTTTCGCTACCATATGCGCAGAAAGAAGACGAATAAGCTTTCATTGCGCTTACTTCCAATTGTTGCTTTTCGGATTAGAATGCACATTCACCCAAAAATCACGCAGTGAAATGTTTGTTATCAGCCCAAATAAAGCATACGTGTTTTGGGTCCATCTCAATAGAAAAAAGACAAAGAAGCTGGGATTTTGTCATTCGGTGTTCATTCACCAACAAATAGCAAAGCAAACTGTAGTAAGCTAAAACAGAGCAAAACAGGTTGTTTTGCGTTCCAGCTACATCGAAACAAGAATCTTGGATGTCACTTATTTCAAGTTGTGTTCTTTGGTGTTAATGCAACATTAACCCAGAAATCGCAAAGTGTATGTAATGAGACCCAAATGACAAAACACCGTCTTTTCGCTACCATATGGGCAGAAAGAAGACGAATAAGCTTTCATTGCGCTTACTTCCAATTGTTGCTTTTCGGATTAGAAGGCACATTCACCCAAAAATCACGCAGTGAAATGTTTGTTATCAGCCCAAAAGCATACGTGTTTTGGTTCCATCTCAATAGAAACAAGACGAAGAAGCTGGGATTTTGTCATTCGGTGTTCATTCACCAACAAATAGCAAAGCAAACTGTAGTAAGCTAAAACAGAGCAAAACAGGTTGTTTTGCGTTCCAGCTACATCGAAACAAGCATCTTGGATGTCGCTTATTTCAAGTTGTGTTCTTTGGTGTTAATGGAACATTAACCAAGAAATCGCAAAGTGTACGTAATGAGACCCAAATGACAAAACACCGTCTTTTCGCTACCATATGCGCAGAAAGAAGACGAATAAGCTTTCATTGCGCTTACTTCCAATTGTTGCTTTTCGGATTAGAATGCACATTCACCCAAAAATCACGCAGTGAAATGTTTGTTATCAGCCCAAATTAAGCATACGTGTTTTGGTTCCATCTTAATAGAAACAAGACGAAGAAGCTGGGATTTTGTCATTCGGTGTTCATTCACCAACAAATAGCAAAGCAAACTGTAGTAAGCTAAAACAGAGCAAAACAGGTTGTTTTGCGTTCCAGCTACATCGAAACAAGAATCTTGGATGTCGCTTATTTCAAGTTGTGTTCTTTGGTGTTAATGCAACATTAACCCAGAAATCGCAAAGTGTACGTAATGAGACCCAAATGACAAAACACCGTCTTTTCGCTACCATATGCGCAGAAAGAAGACGAATAAGCTTTCATTGCGCTTACTTCCAATTGTTGCTTTTCGGATTAGAATGCACATTCACCCAAAAATCACGCAGTGAAATGTTTGTTATCAGCCCAAATAAAGCATACGTGTTTTGGTTCCATCTCAATAGAAACAAGAAGAAGAAGCTGGGATTTTGTCATTTGTTGTTCATTCACCAACAAATAGCAAAGCAAACTGTAGTAAGCTAAAACAGAGCAATACAGGTTGTTTTGCGTTCCAGCTACATCGAAACAAGAATCTTGGATGTCGCTTATTTCAAGTTGTGTTCTTTGGTGTTAATGCAACATTAACCCAGAAATCGCAAAGTGTACGTAATGAGACCCAAATGACAAAACACCGTCTTTTCGCTACCATATGCGCAGAAAGAAGACGAATAAGCTTTCATTGCGCTTACTTCCAATTGTTGCTTTTCGGATTAGAATGCACATTCACCCAAAAATCACGCAGTGAAATGTTTGTTATCAGCCCAAATAAAGCATACGTGTTTTGGGTCCATCTCAATAGAAAAAAGACGAAGAAGCTGGGATTTTGTCATTCGGTGTTCATTCACCAAAAAATAGCAAAGCAAACTGTAGTAAGCTAAAACAGAGCAAAACAGGTTGTTTTGCGTTCCAGCTACATCGAAACAAGAATCTTGGATGTCACTTATTTCAAGTTGTGTTCTTTGGTGTTAATGCAACATTAACCCAGAAATCGCAAAGTGTATGTAATGAGACCCAAATGACAAAACACCGTCTTTTCGCTACCATATGGGCAGAAAGAAGACGAATAAGCTTTCATTGCGCTTACTTCCAATTGTTGCTTTTTGGATTCGAATGCACATTCACCCAAAAACCACGCAGTGAAATGTTTGTTATCAGCCCAAATTAAGCATACGTGTTTTGGTTCTATCTCAACAGAAACAAGACGAAGAAGCTGGGATTTTTTCATTGGGTGTTCATTCACCAACAAATAGCAAAGCAAAAGTGTAGTAAGCTAAAACAGAGCAAAACAGGTTGTTTTGCGTTCCAGCTACATCGAAACAAGAATCTTGGATGTCGCTTATTTCAAGTTGTGTTCTTTGGTGTTAATGCAACATTAACCCAGAAATCGCAAAGTGTATGTAATGAGACCCAAATGACAAAACACCGTACTTTCGCTACCATATGCGCAGAAAGAAGACGAATAAGCTTTGATTGCGCTTACTTGCAATTGTTGCTTTTCAGATTCGAATGCACATTCACCCAAAAATCACGCAGTGTAATGTTTGTTATCAGCCCAAATTAAGCATACGTGTTTTGGTTCCATCTCAATAGAAACAAGACGAAGAAGCTGGGATTTTTTCATTGGGTGTTCATTCACCAACAAATAGCAAAGCAAAAGTGTAGTAAGCTAAAAGAGCAAAACAGGTTGTTTTGCGTTCCAGCTACATCGAAACAAGAATCTTGGATGTCGCTTATTTCAAGTTGTGTTCTTTGGTGTTAATGCAACATTAACCCAGAAATCGCAAAGTGTATGTAATGAGACCCAAATGACAAAACACCGTACTTTCGCTACCATATGCGCAGAAAGAAGACGAATAAGCTTTCATTGCGCTTACTTCCAATTGTTGCTTTTCAGATTCGAATGCACATTCACCCAAAAATCACGCAGTGTAATGTTTGTTATCAGCCCAAATTAAGCATACGTGTTTTGGTTCTATCTCAACCGAAACAAGACGAAGAAGCTGGGATTTTTTCATTGGGTGTTCATTCACCAACAAATAGCAAAGCAAAGTGTAGTAAGCGAAAACAGAGCAAAACAGGTTGTTTTGCGTTCCAGCTACATCGAAACAAGAATCTTGGATGTGGCTTATTTCAAGTTGTGTTCTTTGGTGTTAATGCAACATTAACCCAGAAATCGCAAAGTGTATGTAATGAGACCCAAATGAAAAAACACCGTCTTTTCGCTACCATATGCGCAGAAAGAAGACGAATAAGCTTTCATTGCGCTTACTTCCAATTGTTGCTTTTCGGATTAGAATGCACATTCACCCAAAAATCACGCAGTGAAATGTTTGTTATCAGCCCAAATAAAGCATACGTGTTTTGGGTCCATCTCAATAGAAAAAAGACAAAGAAGCTGGGATTTTGTCATTCGGTGTTCATTCACCAACAAATAGCAAAGCAAACTGTAGTAAGCTAAAACAGAGCAAAACAGGTTGTTTTGCGTTCCAGCTACATCGAAACAAGAATCTTGGATGTCACTTATTTCAAGTTGTGTTCTTTGGTGTTAATGCAACATTAACCCAGAAATCGCAAAGTGTATGTAATGAGACCCAAATGACAAAACACCGTCTTTTCGCTACCATATGGGCAGAAAGAAGACGAATAAGCTTTCATTGCGCTTACTTCCAATTGTTGCTTTTCGGATTAGAAGGCACATTCACCCAAAAATCACGCAGTGAAATGTTTGTTATCAGCCCAAAAGCATACGTGTTTTGGTTCCATCTCAATAGAAACAAGACGAAGAAGCTGGGATTTTGTCATTCGGTGTTCATTCACCAACAAATAGCAAAGCAAACTGTAGTAAGCTAAAACAGAGCAAAACAGGTTGTTTTGCGTTCCAGCTACATCGAAACAAGCATCTTGGATGTCGCTTATTTCAAGTTGTGTTCTTTGGTGTTAATGGAACATTAACCAAGAAATCGCAAAGTGTACGTAATGAGACCCAAATGACAAAACACCGTCTTTTCGCTACCATATGCGCAGAAAGAAGACGAATAAGCTTTCATTGCGCTTACTTCCAATTGTTGCTTTTCGGATTAGAATGCACATTCACCCAAAAATCACGCAGTGAAATGTTTGTTATCAGCCCAAATTAAGCATACGTGTTTTGGTTCCATCTTAATAGAAACAAGACGAAGAAGCTGGGATTTTGTCATTCGGTGTTCATTCACCAACAAATAGCAAAGCAAACTGTAGTAAGCTAAAACAGAGCAAAACAGGTTGTTTTGCGTTCCAGCTACATCGAAACAAGAATCTTGGATGTCGCTTATTTCAAGTTGTGTTCTTTGGTGTTAATGCAACATTAACCCAGAAATCGCAAAGTGTACGTAATGAGACCCAAATGACAAAACACCGTCTTTTCGCTACCATATGCGCAGAAAGAAGACGAATAAGCTTTCATTGCGCTTACTTCCAATTGTTGCTTTTCGGATTAGAATGCACATTCACCCAAAAATCACGCAGTGAAATGTTTGTTATCAGCCCAAATAAAGCATACGTGTTTTGGTTCCATCTCAATAGAAACAAGAAGAAGAAGCTGGGATTTTGTCATTTGTTGTTCATTCACCAACAAATAGCAAAGCAAACTGTAGTAAGCTAAAACAGAGCAATACAGGTTGTTTTGCGTTCCAGCTACATCGAAACAAGAATCTTGGATGTCGCTTATTTCAAGTTGTGTTCTTTGGTGTTAATGCAACATTAACCCAGAAATCGCAAAGTGTACGTAATGAGACCCAAATGACAAAACACCGTCTTTTCGCTACCATATGCGCAGAAAGAAGACGAATAAGCTTTCATTGCGCTTACTTCCAATTGTTGCTTTTCGGATTAGAATGCACATTCACCCAAAAATCACGCAGTGAAATGTTTGTTATCAGCCCAAATAAAGCATACGTGTTTTGGGTCCATCTCAATAGAAAAAAGACGAAGAAGCTGGGATTTTGTCATTCGGTGTTCATTCACCAACAAATAGCAAAGCAAACTGTAGTAAGCTAAAACAGAGCAAAACAGGTTGTTTTGCGTTCCAGCTACATCGAAACAAGAATCTTGGATGTCACTTATTTCAAGTTGTGTTCTTTGGTGTTAATGCAACATTAACCCAGAAATCGCAAAGTGTATGTAATGAGACCCAAATGACAAAACACCGTCTTTTCGCTACCATATGGGCAGAAAGAAGACGAATAAGCTTTCATTGCGCTTACTTCCAATTGTTGCTTTTTGGATTCGAATGCACATTCACCCAAAAACCACGCAGTGAAATGTTTGTTATCAGCCCAAATTAAGCATACGTGTTTTGGTTCTATCTCAACAGAAACAAGACGAAGAAGCTGGGATTTTTTCATTGGGTGTTCATTCACCAACAAATAGCAAAGCAAAAGTGTAGTAAGCTAAAACAGAGCAAAACAGGTTGTTTTGCGTTCCAGCTACATCGAAACAAGAATCTTGGATGTCGCTTATTTCAAGTTGTGTTCTTTGGTGTTAATGCAACATTAACCCAGAAATCGCAAAGTGTATGTAATGAGACCCAAATGACAAAACACCGTACTTTCGCTACCATATGCGCAGAAAGAAGACGAATAAGCTTTGATTGCGCTTACTTGCAATTGTTGCTTTTCAGATTCGAATGCACATTCACCCAAAAATCACGCAGTGTAATGTTTGTTATCAGCCCAAATTAAGCATACGTGTCAGGGGTTCAGGAGCAGAGGCAAGGGCAAGGGAGGAAACAGAGAGCGAAGGGGAGGAGGCAGAAGAAAGGATGAGCGATGACGACGACCCGAGATCTCCGAGTCTCTCCAGTGAGTCGGAGGATTCACAGAAAGGAGCACCAGTGGCCAAGGCAAGGGGGGAGTTTAGGGGGGCACCCCAGGGAGATAGAGCCAGAGGGGAATCAGAGGAGAGCAGTTGGAGATCGGGTCCAGCGTCACCGCCAGAGAGCAGGGAAGAGGAAAGGAGCCAGGGGGCAAGCGCTGGCAGCTCACAGCAGGAGGGAGGGCACGAGTCAGGGGTGGCCACACCTCCATCTGGGAGCGAAGAAACGGTTAGACGGAAGGTGGAAGGTTGGGCGCGCGCGCCAAGTTCAAATGCACAGGAAGGAGGCGCAGTAGGCAGCCCGGAAAGAGAGCCGGGTCCTAAAGCCTGGCGCAAGGAGACAGGAGAGTCCGGGGGGTCAGCGTCCGAAGAATCCCGGAAGGAAGAGACCCAGGGGGGCAGAGGGACCCAGAGAAGAACAGTCAGGCGGAAAAGGTGGAGCAGGGCTAGGATATTAAGTTGGTGTACGAGGGGCGGAGATTCAGACGGAGCTTCGCCGATCTAGCTACTAGACGTAGGGTTGCACGCAGCAGCTTGAGAATGGAAACTGTAACTCAATAAAGACTTTTACTTAATGACCGTTGGCTAGCGTGATCCTCTGTGAGCTAGGATCTTGAAGCAACCCTGACAGTAAGCTCCGTCTCTGTATTGTGGGCATCTACAGCCTCGAGGAGAGGAGAGAAGCAGGTGCCTACTAGTGAGCTCACGAACGGCAGCCGACATGACGGCTGAACAGCAGATAGCGGAACTCAGAGAAGCAGTGTCACAGCTGAATGCCGAGGCTCTCGCATCCAGGAAGAGAGAGGAGGACGCAGCTGCCGCCTACAGGGATCTCCAGGTCAGGTTGGAAGTGCTTACGAAGCAAGGGCAACAGACACCCAAACCAGAGGGGATTGGGTTGGGGAGACGCACAGGCGGTCTGGTTTCTCACTTCGATGGGAACCTGCAACAGTATCCCAATTTTAAAGCAGACGTACTGTGTGCACTGCAACTGCTGAGTAAAGATTTTAGAGATGAGCAAGAGAAAGTGGGGTTCATCATGTCTTATCTGCATGGGGATGCCAGAGCATGGCTGCGCAATTTATGGAGGGATAACGATCCGGCGCTCCAAAATGCGAATGCCTTTATTAAAGCGATGGATGCGTGTTTTTTATCAAGCATTGACGTGGATCTTGCTCGGCAACAGATTCATGGACTGAAGCAAGGAAGGGCCAGCGTACGGCAGTACCATGCCCGCTTTTTCGCCTTGGCCAGTGCCCTAGAATGGGACAGAGATGCGACCCCTGTAAGAGACCTTTTCTGGGAGGGACTAAACAGCTCTGTAAAAGATGAGATTGCGAGGGGGGAGAGACCCCGGACCACCCAGGAGGTCGTGCAGAGGGCGCTGGCAGTGGGGGTACGGCTGGAAGGACGTCCGTGGAGCAGGGACGAAGGGCGTGGAGGGCGCGAACCAGCCAGGGGCTCCTCCTTCTTTCCCAGAGAAGCAGCACGTACGCAATCCACGCCTCCGCCAGGGGGAGGAGCTGAACCGATGGAGGTTGGAGGTGCCAGGGCTCAGTCAGCAACCAGAGCCCTAGCACCAGCAGCAGTGAAAGCGAAGCCTCCTAGAGGGAACAGGAAGTGTTACGTCTGTGAGGAGCCAGGGCATATGGCGAAAGAGTGTCCCCAGAGGCTCCACAAGCTCACTGCAGCCTCAGCAATGGCGACTGCAGCAACGCAGCAAGGAGAACCACAGCAGGGAAACGACGCTGTCTGGCTGGAGGAAGAGGCACTGGGGCCCAGCCAGACGTATTAATGATGCAGTCCCCAGAGATTTTACAGCCCGTGAACCCCCTCCCGCCCAAACCAGTGGTGAGGCTCACCGCGTCGCTCCAGCTGCCCAATGGCATCACCATGGACGTGCCAATCACCATTGACTCAGGCAGCAATGCGGACTTTATGGGGCAGGACTTTGTCAACCAGCATGCTATACAGTTGCTGCCGGCCACACTGCCCCTGCAGGTGGTCACGGTGGATGGCAGGGAGCTGCTAGGAGGGCAAGTGGTGCAGCAGACGCCACCGATGGTGATGCGACTTGGGAATCACCAAGAAGTCATCAGCTTCAACGTCACTCAATTGTCGGACACGCCCATTGTGTTGGGCATGAGTTGGCTGGACAAACACAGCCCAACGCTGGCTTGGTACCAGAGGCAGCTGACCTTCGGCTCTTCCTTTTGTGCTGAACACTGCATCGTGCCCAGGCAGGAAGGAGAGGAAGAGGAGTCACAGCTACTGCTAGGCACGCTGCAAGCGATTCCCCACAAGTACGCAGAATTTTTGGAAGTTTTCTGCGAGAAGGAGGCAGACAGGCTACCCCCTCACAGGCCATATGACTGCAAGATTGACCTGCTGCCAGGGGCGGCGCTGCCTAAGGGGAAACTGTATTCCATGTCAGAAGACGAGCTGCAAGAACTCAAGGAGTTCATAGACCATAATTTGGAGCGCGGTTTCATCCGAGAGTCCAAGGCGGTGGGAGGCAGCCCGGTGTTCTTCGTTAAGAAGCGGGATACGCCCCAAAGGAGGCTCGTAGTGGATTACAGGACCTTGAACAGTGTGACTAAGCCGTCGGACTTCCCCATGCCCCGAATTGACGACCTCCTCGCAAAGGTGCGGAAGGGCAGAGTGTTCACCAAATTGGATCTGCGAGGTGCGTACGACCTCATTCGCATGCGGGAGGGTGACGAGTGGAAAACAGCCATGTTCACGCCACTGGGGACCTACGAATATAGAGTTATGCCTTTTGGATTGCAAAATGGCTCCCACGTTTTTCAAGCATTCATGCATCACGTGTTGGCGGGACTTCTCTACAAGACGTGCGTCTGTTTCTTAGATGACATCCTGATCTTTTCGGAGTCGCAACAGGAGCATGACAAACACGTCAAGGAAGTGCTGAACAGGCTAAAGCACCATAGGCTCTACGCCAAGCTGGAGAAGTGCCAATTTGACGTGACGGAGGTGGATTTTCTGGGCTACAAGCTGTCTGACAAGGGGCTCGCCATGGACAGCGCCAAGGTTCGAGCGGTGTTGGATTGGAAGAGCCCGCGCAACCGGAAGGAGGTCCAACGGTTTGTCGGCTTTGCGAACTTCTATCGCAAGTTTATCAAGGGCTTCGCTATGCAGACGGCGGCCATCACTGACACGCTTAGCTCCAAGAAAAAGAAGTTCATTTGGACAGAGCAGGCGGAACAGTCCTTTCAGGCACTCAAGCGTCTCTTCGCGTCGGAAGAGCAGCTGCTTCATGTCAACCCCAGCAAGCCGATGAGGGTGGAGACTGACGCCTCGGACAGAGCCGTGGGGGCGGTCCTGCTGCAGAAAGACCCGCAGGGGGTGTGGCGACCGGGAGCGTTTTACTCCAGGAAGCTCAGCAAGTCCGAGCAGAACTACACCATATGGGACAGGGAGTTGCTGGCCATTCATGCAGCGTTCAAGGCGTGGAGGCACTTTCTGATCGGCGCCAAGCACACGGTGCAGGTTTGCACGGACCACAAGAACCTAGAGCACTGGCGCACGGCACAGTTCCTGAACCAGAGGCAGATACGTTGGGCTGAGTTCTTTGCGAACTTCGACTTCCGAATAGAGTATGTCCCGGGGGACACCAACATCATGGCGGACGCTCTCTCCCGCAAGCCACAGTATCTGGAGGAAGCAACGCCAGCGGCCGCCATGCACATCTTCGCACCAACAGTGTGGGCGTGCGCCGCGGCAACCGTGGATCTGGAGGCGGTGCGACGAGCGTTGCAAGGGGACTCCTTCGCGCAAGCAAAGATCTCAGAGGTGCACAGGGGCAAAGCAGCGGCCGACGGTTTCCAGCTACGAGATGGATTGCTCATCCGTAAAGGGGCCATCTACGTGCCGGGAGACGAACTTCGCGCCACGGTGCTGCAGCAGCTGCACGACGCGCCCACTGCAGGGCACTTCGGCAAGGAGAAGACGGTGGAACTAGTAGCCAGGGATTTCTGGTGGCCTGGAATGAGAAGGGAGGTCGCGGACTACGTGGCGAGGTGTGACACCTGCCAGAGGGCGAAGCCAGTGCTTAGACCGCCGGCCGGACTGTTGGAACCGCTCCAAACTCCGGCCGAACCTTGGGAGAGGGTGGCCCTGGACTTTGTCACGGATCTGCCCAGCTCGAGGGGCAAGACGGCAGTGCTGGTGGTGGTGGACTTGTTCTCCAAGATGGCACATTTCATTCCGTGTGCGAAGGTGGCCACGGCGGAACAAACCGCCAAACTGTTCATAGACCACGTGTTCAAGGTTCACGGTCTGCCACGGTCTATTCTGTCCGACCGGGGGCGGCAGTTCATCTCAAATTTCTGGCAGCGGCTGATGGGCTTCCTGAACGTCAAGATCAACCTGGCGTCGGCGAGACACCCGCAAACCAACGGGCAAGCAGAACGGGTCAATGCCATCATGCAGCAGTACTTGAGGTGCTATGCAAATCAACAGCCTGCGACGTGGGTGGATTACCTGCCGCTCGCCGAGTTCGCTTACAACAACACGAAGCACGTGTCCACGGGGGTCACACCGTTCTTCGCCAACAACGGGAGGCACCCCAGAACCTTCCCGGGACTGGAAAGGCTGGGGGAAGGGGAGCCGCAGACGGCAGATGCGTTCGCGTCGGAACTGCAGGAAGTCCACGATCAGCTGAGGCGCCACCTGGAGCTGGCCAAGCACGCATACAAGGTACAAGCGGACAAACGCAGAAGGGTTGGCGAAGAGCTACACGTGGGGGACTGGGTCTGGTTAGCAGCCCACGCAGTGCCGGCCAGGTCGTTGGCCAAGAAGAAACTAGGGCATAAGCAACTGGGGCCCTATCAAGTCGAAGAGCAGGTCAACCCGGTGGCCTTCAGGCTGGCGCTTCCGGAGGGTTCCAGAATGCATCCGGTATTCCACAGATCGGTGCTCACTCCCTACAAGGCACCGCACAGGTTTCAGGAACCCGGAACGGCACAGAGTCCGGCCAGAGACAGAACAGGGCACGCAGGAGTGGCACAGAAGGAGCGCCTCAACGAAGTCACAGAGATTTTGGATTCCAGATGGGGGGAAGAAGGGGTAGAATACTTTCTCGCCAGGGAGGGCACCCCGGCCAGTGCGAACAGTTGGGTGCCGGACTACGCCTTGGACGAACCTCTGCTCAAAGACGAGTTTCATGCCCTCTTCCCACATAGACCGATGCCAGCAGACTTTTTCGACGACTGGCTTTTCACACCCACGCTTTCGGGCAGCACGTTCCGGGGGTTCGACTCGGACGAGGACCCGATACGAGACGTCCGTTCCCCGGAGGGGTCGCCCTCGGGATCTGCCTCAGAACCCTCGTATTGGTGGGACGACAAACCAGAGGAACAGTGGCGCAGGAAGTGGCAAGAAGGTCCAGGACGAGCAACGCCGCCTGGAGGAAGCGAGGGAGAGACGGACATGGACATTTTCGGGGACGATCCAGGTTTCGAGCACGGCGGCACAGAGATGGAAGCAGAGGTGACCGTCGTCGACGAGAGAAGGGAGGAAGAACCGGAAGACTTCGGAGGGAGGCCCGCTACGGGAACCGAACGGTACCCGACATTCGTCTCCTTGACGCAGCAGCACCCAGCTCCAGCACCGGAAGGAGGGGAAGGGGGAGTGGGGGGCTTCGAGGGGGGGATGGATGTCAGGGGTTCAGGAGCAGAGGCAAGGGCAAGGGAGGAAACAGAGAGCGAAGGGGAGGAGGCAGAAGAAAGGATGAGCGATGACGACGACCCGAGATCTCCGAGTCTCTCCAGTGAGTCGGAGGATTCACAGAAAGGAGCACCAGTGGCCAAGGCAAGGGGGGAGTTTAGGGGGGCACCCCAGGGAGATAGAGCCAGAGGGGAATCAGAGGAGAGCAGTTGGAGATCGGGTCCAGCGTCACCGCCAGAGAGCAGGGAAGAGGAAAGGAGCCAGGGGGCAAGCGCTGGCAGCTCACAGCAGGAGGGAGGGCACGAGTCAGGGGTGGCCACACCTCCATCTGGGAGCGAAGAAACGGTTAGACGGAAGGTGGAAGGTTGGGCGCGCGCGCCAAGTTCAAATGCACAGGAAGGAGGCGCAGTAGGCAGCCCGGAAAGAGAGCCGGGTCCTAAAGCCCGGCGCAAGGAGACAGGAGAGTCCGGGGGGTCAGCGTCCGAAGAATCCCGGAAGGAAGAGACCCAGGGGGGCAGAGGGACCCAGAGAAGAACAGTCAGGCGGAAAAGGTGGAGCAGGGCTAGGATATTAAGTTGGTGTACGAGGGGCGGAGATTCAGACGGAGCTTCGCCGATCTAGCTACTAGACGTAGGGTTGCACGCAGCAGCTTGAGAATGGAAACTGTAACTCAATAAAGACTTTTACTTAATGACCGTTGGCTAGCGTGATCCTCTGTGAGCTAGGATCTTGAAGCAACCCTGACAATACGTGTTTTGGTTCCATCTCAATAGAAACAAGACGAAGAAGCTGGGATTTTTTCATTGGGTGTTCATTCACCAACAAATAGCAAAGCAAAAGTGTAGTAAGCTAAAAGAGCAAAACAGGTTGTTTTGCGTTCCAGCTACATCGAAACAAGAATCTTGGATGTCGCTTATTTCAAGTTGTGTTCTTTGGTGTTAATGCAACATTAACCCAGAAATCGCAAAGTGTATGTAATGAGACCCAAATGACAAAACACCGTACTTTCGCTACCATATGCGCAGAAAGAAGACGAATAAGCTTTCATTGCGCTTACTTCCAATTGTTGCTTTTCAGATTCGAATGCACATTCACCCAAAAATCACGCAGTGTAATGTTTGTTATCAGCCCAAATTAAGCATACGTGTTTTGGTTCTAGCTCAACCGAAACAAGACGAAGAAGCTGGGATTTTTTCATTGGGTGTTCATTCACCAACAAATAGCAAAGCAAAGTGTAGTAAGCGAAAACAGAGCAAAACAGGTTGTTTTGCGTTCCAGCTACATCGAAACAAGAATCTTGGATGTCGCTTATTTCAAGTTGTGTTCTTTGGTGTTAATGCAACATTAACCCAGAAATCGCAAAGTGTATGTGTCAGGGGTTCAGGAGCAGAGGGACAGGAGAGGGAGGAAGTAGAGACCGAGGGAGAGGAATCTGAGGGAGAAGTCAGCGAGGGTAGCCATCCGAGGTCTCCAAGTCTCTCCAGTGAATCAGAGGATTCACAGAAAGGGGCCCCAGTGGTCAGAGCCAGGGGGTTGCCAGAGGGAACACCCCAGGAAGGAGGGGCCAGAGGGGACTCAGAGAGCAGCAGCTGGAAATCGGGACCAACTTTCCCACCGGAGAGCAGTAAGGGGGAGGAGTCCCAAACATCGGCAGCAGGCAGCCTTCCGTCAGCGGAAGGACATGAGTCAGGGTTAGCCACGCCTGCATCAGAGAGCGAGGTAACGGTCAAAAGGAAGGTCAGGGGCAGCGCGCGCGCGCCAAGTTCAAACGTACAGGAGGGGGGCGCAATGGGCAGTCCGGAGAGAGAGCCGGGTCCCAAAGCCCGCCGGAGAGAAGGGGAGGAGTCCGAAGGGTCCGCTTCCGAGGCATCCCGGAAAGAAGGCACCCAGGGGGGTAGTAGGACCCAGAGGAGGAAGGAGAAACGTAGAAGGTGGAGTAAGGCTAGAGTCTTAAGCTGGTGTACAGGGGGCGGAGACTCAGACGAGGCTTCGCTGGTCTAGGGTTTAGACGTAGAGACGCACGCTAGTGTTTGGAAATGGAAACTAAATGCCAATAAAGACTTCTGTACAGTTCTAATGGCTAGCGTTGGTCTTCTGTGAGCTGAGACCGGGAGGCAGTCTCTGACAGTATGTAATGAGACCCAAATGACAAAACACCGTCTTTTCGCTACCATATGCGCAGAAAGAAGACGAATAAGCTTTGATTGCGCTTACTTCCAATTGTTGCTTTTTGGATACGAATGGACATTCACCCAAAAACCACGCAGTGAAATGTTTGTTATCAGCCCAAATTAAGCATACGTGTTTTGGCTCTATCTCAACAGAAACAAGACGAAGAAGCTGGGATTTTTTCATTGGGTGTTCATTCACCAACAAATAGCAAAGCAAAAGTGTAGTAAGCTAAAACAGAGCAAAACAGGTTGTTTTGCGTTCCAGCTACATCGAAACAAGAATCTTGGATGTCGCTTATTTCAAGTTCTTTGGTGTTAATGCAACATTAACCCAGAAATCGCAAAGTGTATGTAATGAGACCCAAATGACAAAACACCGTCTTTTCGCTACCATATGCGCAGAAAGAAGACGAATAAGCTTTGATTGCGCTTACTTGCAATTGTTGCTTTTCGGATTCGAATGCACATTCACCCAAAAATCACGCAGAGAAATGTTTGTTATCAGCCCAAATTAAGCATACGTGTTTTGGTTCCATCTCAATAGAAACAAGACGAAGAAGCTGGGATTTTTTCATTGGGTGTTCATTCACCAACAAATAGCAAAGCAAAAGTGTAGTAAGCTAAAAGAGCAAAACAGGTTGTTTTGCGTTCCAGCTACATCGAAACAAGAATCTTGGATGTCGCTTATTTCAAGTTGTGTTCTTTGGTGTTAATGCAAAATTAACCCAGAAATCGCAAAGTGTATGTAATGAGACCCAAATGACAAAACACCGTCTTTTCGCTACCATATGCGCAGAAAGAAGACGAATAAGCTTTGATTGCGCTTACTTCCAATTGTTGCTTTTTGGATTCGAATGCACATTCACCCAAAAACCACGCAGTGAAATGTTTGTTATCAGCCCAAATTAAGCATACGTGTTTTGGTTCTATCTCAACAGAAACAAGACGAAGAAGCTGGGATTTTTTCATTGGGTGTTCATTCACCAACAAATAGCAAAGCAAAAGTGTAGTAAGCTAAAACAGAGCAAAACAGGTTGTTTTGCATTCCAGCTACATCGAAACAAGAATCTTGGATGTCGCTTATTTCAAGTTGTGTTCTTTGGTGTTAATGCAACATTAACCCAGAAATCGCAAAGTGTATGTAATGAGACCCAAATGACAAAACACCGTACTTTCGCTACCATATGCGCAGAAAGAAGACGAATAAGCTTTGATTGCGCTTACTTGCAATTGTTGCTTTTCGGATTCGAATGCACATTCACCCAAAAATCACGCAGAGAAATGTTTGTTATCAGCCCAAATTAAGCATACGTGTTTTGGTTCCATCTCAATAGAAACAAGACGAAGAAGCTGGGATTTTTTCATTGGGTGTTCATTCACCAACAAATAGCAAAGCAAAAGTGTAGTAAGCTAAAAGAGCAAAACAGGTTGTTTTGCGTTCCAGCTACATCGAAACAAGAATCTTGGATGTCGCTTATTTCAAGTTGTGTTCTTTGGTGTTAATGCAAAATTAACCCAGAAATCGCAAAGTGTATGTAATGAGACCCAAATGACAAAACACCGTCTTTTCGCTACCATATGCGCAGAAAGAAGACGAATAAGCTTTGATTGCGCTTACTTCCAATTGTTGCTTTTTGGATTCGAATGCACATTCACCCAAAAACCACGCAGTGAAATGTTTGTTATCAGCCCAAATTAAGCATACGTGTTTTGGTTCTATCTCAACAGAAACAAGACGAAGAAGCTGGGATTTTTTCATTGGGTGTTCATTCACCAACAAATAGCAAAGCAAAAGTGTAGTAAGCTAAAACAGAGCAAAACAGGTTGTTTTGCATTCCAGCTACATCGAAACAAGAATCTTGGATGTCGCTTATTTCAAGTTGTGTTCTTTGGTGTTAATGCAACATTAACCCAGAAATCGCAAAGTGTATGTAATGAGACCCAAATGACAAAACACCGTCTTTTCGCTACCATATGCGCAGAAAGAAGACGAATAAGCTTTGATTGCGCTTACTTCCAATTGTTGCTTTTTGGATTCGAATGCACATTCACCCAAAAACCACGCAGTGAAATGTTTGTTATCAGCCCAAATTAAGCATACGTGTTTTGGTTCTATCTCAACAGAAACAAGACGAAGAAGCTGGGATTTTTTCATTGGGTGTTCATTCACCAACAAATAGCAAAGCAAAAGTGTAGTAAGCTAAAACAGAGCAAAACAGGTTGTTTTGCATTCCAGCTACATCGAAACAAGAATCTTGGATGTCGCTTATTTCAAGTTGTGTTCTTTGGTGTTAATGCAACATTAACCCAGAAATCGCAAAGTGTATGTAATGAGACCCAAATGACAAAACACCGTACTTTCGCTACCATATGCGCAGAAAGAAGACGAATAAGCTTTGATTGCGCTTACTTGCAATTGTTGCTTTTCAGATTCGAATGCACATTCACCCAAAAATCACGCAGTGTAATGTTTGTTATCAGCCCAAATTAAGCATACGTGTCAGGGTTGCTTCAAGATCCTAGCTCACAGAGGATCACGCTAGCCAACGGTCATTAAGTAAAAGTCTTTATTGAGTTACAGTTTCCATTCTCAAGCTGCTGCGTGCAACCCTACGTCTAGTAGCTAGATCGGCGAAGCTCCGTCTGAATCTCCGCCCCTCGTACACCAACTTAATATCCTAGCCCTGCTCCACCTTTTCCGCCTGACTGTTCTTCTCTGGGTCCCTCTGCCCCCCTGGGTCTCTTCCTTCCGGGATTCTTCGGACGCTGACCCCCCGGACTCTCCTGTCTCCTTGCGCCGGGCTTTAGGACCCGGCTCTCTTTCCGGGCTGCCTACTGCGCCTCCTTCCTGTGCATTTGAACTTGGCGCGCGCGCCCAACCTTCCACCTTCCGTCTAACCGTTTCTTCGCTCCCAGATGGAGGTGTGGCCACCCCTGACTCGTGCCCTCCCTCCTGCTGTGAGCTTCCAGCGCTTGCCCCCTGGCTCCTTTCCTCTTCCCTGCTCTCTGGCGGTGACGCTGGACCCGATCTCCAACTGCTCTCCTCTGATTCCCCTCTGGCTCTATCTCCCTGGGGTGCCCCCCTAAACTCCCCCCTTGCCTTGGCCACTGGTGCTCCTTTCTGTGAATCCTCCGACTCACTGGAGAGACTCGGAGATCTCGGGTCGTCGTCATCGCTCATCCTTTCTTCTGCCTCCTCCCCTTCGCTCTCTGTTTCCTCCCTTGCCCTTGCCTCTGCTCCTGAACCCCTGACATCCATCCCCCCCTCGAAGCCCCCCACTCCCCCTTCCCCTCCTTCCGGTGCTGGAGCTGGGTGCTGCTGCGTCAAGGAGACGAATGTCGGGTACCGTTCGGTTCCCGTAGCGGGCCTCCCTCCGAAGTCTTCCGGTTCTTCCTCCCTTCTCTCGTCGACGACGGTCACCTCTGCTTCCATCTCTGTGCCGCCGTGCTCGAAACCTGGATCGTCCCCGAAAATGTCCATGTCCGTCTCTCCCTCGCTTCCTCCAGGCGGCGTTGCTCGGCCTGGACCTTCTTGCCACTTCCTGCGCCACTGTTCCTCTGGTTTGTCGTCCCACCAATACGAGGGTTCTGAGGCAGATCCCGAGGGCTACCCCTCCGGGGAACGGACGTCTCGTATCGGGTCCTCGTCCGAGTCGAACCCCCGGAACGTGCTGCCCGAAAGCGTGGGTGTGAAAAGCCAGTCGTCGAAAAAGTCTGCTGGCATCGGTCTATGTGGGAAGAGGGCATGAAACTCGTCTTTGAGCAGAGGTTCGTCCAAGGCGTAGTCCGGCACCCAACTGTTCGCACTGGCCGGGGTGCCCTCCCTGGCGAGAAAGTATTCTACCCCTTCTTCCCCCCATCTGGAATCCAAAATCTCTGTGACTTCGTTGATGCGCTCCTTCTGTGCCACTCCTGCGTGCCCTGTTCTGTCTCTGGCCGGACTCTGTGCCGTTCCGGGTTCCTGAAACCTGTGCGGTGCCTTGTAGGGAGTGAGCACCGATCTGTGGAATACCGGATGCATTCTGGAACCCTCCGGAAGCGCCAGCCTGAAGGCCACCGGGTTGACCTGCTCTTCGACTTGATAGGGCCCCAGTTGCTTATGCCCTAGTTTCTTCTTGGCCAACGACCTGGCCGGCACTGCGTGGGCTGCTAACCAGACCCAGTCCCCCACGTGTAGCTCTTCGCCAACCCTTCTGCGTTTGTCCGCTTGTACCTTGTATGCGTGCTTGGCCAGCTCCAGGTGGCGCCTCAGCTGCTCGTGGACTTCCTGCAGTTCCGACGCGAACGCATCTGCCGTCTGCGGCTCCCCTTCCCCCAGCCTTTCCAGTCCCGGGAAGGTTCTGGGGTGCCTCCCGTTGTTGGCGAAGAACGGTGTGACCCCCGTGGACACGTGCTTCGTGTTGTTGTAAGCGAACTCGGCGAGCGGCAGGTAATCCACCCACGTCGCAGGCTGTTGATTTGCATAGCACCTCAAGTACTGCTGCATGATGGCATTGACCCGTTCTGCTTGCCCGTTGGTTTGCGGGTGTCTCGCCGACGCCAGGTTGATCTTGACGTTCAGGAAGCCCATCAGCCGCTGCCAGAAATTTGAGATGAACTGCCGCCCCCGGTCGGACAGAATAGACCGTGGCAGACCGTGAACCTTGAACACGTGGTCTATGAACAGTTTGGCGGTTTGTTCCGCCGTGGCCACCTTCGCACACGGAATGAAATGTGCCATCTTGGAGAACAAGTCCACCACCACCAGCACTGCCGTCTTGCCCCTCGAGCTGGGCAGATCCGTGACAAAGTCCAGGGCCACCCTCTCCCAAGGTTCGGCCGGAGTTTGGAGCGGTTCCAACAGTCCGGCCGGCGGTCTAAGCACTGGCTTCGCCCTCTGGCAGGTGTCACACCTCGCCACGTAGTCCGCGACCTCCCTTCTCATTCCAGGCCACCAGAAATCCCTGGCTACTAGTTCCACCGTCTTCTCCTTGCCGAAGTGCCCTGCAGTGGGCGCGTCGTGCAGCTGCTGCAGCACCGTGGCGCGAAGTTCGTCTCCCGGCACGTAGATGGCCCCTTTACGGATGAGCAATCCATCTCGTAGCTGGAAACCGTCGGCCGCTGCTTTGCCCCTGTGCACCTCTGAGATCTTTGCTTGCGCGAAGGAGTCCCCTTGCAACGCTCGTCGCACCGCCTCCAGATCCACGGTTGCCGCGGCGCACGCCCACACTGTTGGTGCGAAGATGTGCATGGCGGCCGCTGGCGTTGCTTCCTCCAGATACTGTGGCTTGCGGGAGAGAGCGTCCGCCATGATGTTGGTGTCCCCCGGGACATACTCTATTCGGAAGTCGAAGTTCGCAAAGAACTCAGCCCAACGTATCTGCCTCTGGTTCAGGAACTGTGCCGTGCGCCAGTGCTCTAGGTTCTTGTGGTCCGTGCAAACCTGCACCGTGTGCTTGGCGCCGATCAGAAAGTGCCTCCACGCCTTGAACGCTGCATGAATGGCCAGCAACTCCCTGTCCCATATGGTGTAGTTCTGCTCGGACTTGCTGAGCTTCCTGGAGTAAAACGCTCCCGGTCGCCACACCCCCTGCGGGTCTTTCTGCAGCAGGACCGCCCCCACGGCTCTGTCCGAGGCGTCAGTCTCCACCCTCATCGGCTTGCTGGGGTTGACATGAAGCAGCTGCTCTTCCGACGCGAAGAGACGCTTGAGTGCCTGAAAGGACTGTTCCGCCTGCTCTGTCCAAATGAACTTCTTTTTCTTGGAGCTAAGCGTGTCAGTGATGGCCGCCGTCTGCATAGCGAAGCCCTTGATAAACTTGCGATAGAAGTTCGCAAAGCCGACAAACCGTTGGACCTCCTTCCGGTTGCGCGGGCTCTTCCAATCCAACACCGCTCGAACCTTGGCGCTGTCCATGGCGAGCCCCTTGTCAGACAGCTTGTAGCCCAGAAAATCCACCTCCGTCACGTCAAATTGGCACTTCTCCAGCTTGGCGTAGAGCCTATGTTGCTTTAGCCTGTTCAGCACGTCCTTGACGTGTTTGTCATGCTCCTGTTGCGACTCCGAAAAGATCAGGATGTCATCTAAGAAACAGACGCACGTCTTGTAGAGAAGTCCCGCCAACACGTGATGCATGAATGCTTGAAAAACGTGGGAGCCATTTTGCAATCCAAAAGGCATAACTCTATATTCGTAGGTCCCCAGTGGCGTGAACATGGCTGTTTTCCACTCGTCACCCTCCCGCATGCGAATGAGGTTGTACGCACCTCGCAGATCCAATTTGGTGAACACTCTGCCCTTCCGCACCTTTACGAGGAGGTCGTCAATTCGGGGCATGGGGAAGTCCGACGGCTTAGTCACACTGTTCAAGGTCCTGTAATCCACTACGAGCCTCTTTTGGGGCGTATCCCGCTTCTTAACGAAGAACACCGGGCTGCCTCCCACCGCCTTGGACTCTCGGATGAAACCGCGCTCCAAATTATGATCTATGAACTCCTTGAGTTCTTGCAGCTCGTCCTCTGACATGGAATACAGTTTCCCCTTAGGCAGCGCCGCCCCTGGCAGCAGGTCAATCTTGCAGTCATATGGCCTGTGAGGGGGTAGCCTGTCTGCCTCCTTCTCGCAGAAAACTTCCAAAAATTCTGCGTACTTGTGGGGAATCGCTTGCAGCGTGCCTAGCAGTAGCTGTGACTCCTCTTCCTCTCCTTCCTGCCTGGGCACGATGCAGTGTTCAGCACAAAAGGAAGAGCCGAAGGTCAGCTGCCTCTGGTACCAAGCCAGCGTTGGGCTGTGTTTGTCCAGCCAACTCATGCCCAACACAATGGGCGTGTCCGACAATTGAGTGACGTTGAAGCTGATGACTTCTTGGTGATTCCCAAGTCGCATCACCATCGGTGGCGTCTGCTGCACCACTTGCCCTCCTAGCAGCTCCCTGCCATCCACCGTGACCACCTGCAGGGGCAGTGTGGCCGGCAGCAACTGTATAGCATGCTGGTTGACAAAGTCCTGCCCCATAAAGTCCGCATTGCTGCCTGAGTCAATGGTGATTGGCACGTCCATGGTGATGCCATTGGGCAGCTGGAGCGACGCGGTGAGCCTCACCACTGGTTTGGGCGGGAGGGGGTTCACGGGCTGTAAAATCTCTGGGGACTGCATCATTAATACGTCTGGCTGGGCCCCAGTGCCTCTTCCTCCAGCCAGACAGCGTCGTTTCCCTGCTGTGGTTCTCCTTGCTGCGTTGCTGCAGTCGCCATTGCTGAGGCTGCAGTGAGCTTGTGGAGCCTCTGGGGACACTCTTTCGCCATATGCCCTGGCTCCTCACAGACGTAACACTTCCTGTTCCCTCTAGGAGGCTTCGCTTTCACTGCTGCTGGTGCTAGGGCTCTGGTTGCTGACTGAGCCCTGGCACCTCCAACCTCCATCGGTTCAGCTCCTCCCCCTGGCGGAGGCGTGGATTGCGTACGTGCTGCTTCTCTGGGAAAGAAGGAGGAGCCCCTGGCTGGTTCGCGCCCTCCACGCCCTTCGTCCCTGCTCCACGGACGTCCTTCCAGCCGTACCCCCACTGCCAGCGCCCTCTGCACGACCTCCTGGGTGGTCCGGGGTCTCTCCCCCCTCGCAATCTCATCTTTTACAGAGCTGTTTAGTCCCTCCCAGAAAAGGTCTCTTACAGGGGTCGCATCTCTGTCCCATTCTAGGGCACTGGCCAAGGCGAAAAAGCGGGCATGGTACTGCCGTACGCTGGCCCTTCCTTGCTTCAGTCCATGAATCTGTTGCCGAGCAAGATCCACGTCAATGCTTGATAAAAAACACGCATCCATCGCTTTAATAAAGGCATTCGCATTTTGGAGCGCCGGATCGTTATCCCTCCATAAATTGCGCAGCCATGCTCTGGCATCCCCATGCAGATAAGACATGATGAACCCCACTTTCTCTTGCTCATCTCTAAAATCTTTACTCAGCAGTTGCAGTGCACACAGTACGTCTGCTTTAAAATTGGGATACTGTTGCAGGTTCCCATCGAAGTGAGAGACCAGACCGCCTGTGCGTCTCCCCAACCCAATCCCCTCTGGTTTGGGTGTCTGTTGCCCTTGCTTCGTAAGCACTTCCAACCTGACCTGGAGATCCCTGTAGGCGGCAGCTGCGTCCTCCTCTCTCTTCCTGGATGCGAGAGCTTCGGCATTCAGCTGTGACACTGCTTCTCTGAGTTCCGCTATCTGCTGTTCAGCCGTCATGTCGGCTGCCGTTCGTGAGCTCACTAGTAGGCACCTGCTTCTCTCCTCTCCTCGAGGCTGTAGATGCCCACAATACTGAGACGGAGCTTACTGTCAGGGTTGCTTCAAGATCCTAGCTCACAGAGGATCACGCTAGCCAACGGTCATTAAGTAAAAGTCTTTATTGAGTTACAGTTTCCATTCTCAAGCTGCTGCGTGCAACCCTACGTCTAGTAGCTAGATCGGCGAAGCTCCGTCTGAATCTCCGCCCCTCGTACACCAACTTAATATCCTAGCCCTGCTCCACCTTTTCCGCCTGACTGTTCTTCTCTGGGTCCCTCTGCCCCCCTGGGTCTCTTCCTCCCGGGATTCTTCGGACGCTGACCCCCCGGACTCTCCTGTCTCCTTGCGCCGGGCTTTAGGACCCGGCTCTCTTTCCGGGCTGCCTACTGCGCCTCCTTCCTGTGCATTTGAACTTGGCGCGCGCGCCCAACCTTCCACCTTCCGTCTAACCGTTTCTTCGCTCCCAGATGGAGGTGTGGCCACCCCTGACTCGTGCCCTCCCTCCTGCTGTGAGCTTCCAGCGCTTGCCCCCTGGCTCCTTTCCTCTTCCCTGCTCTCTGGCGGTGACGCTGGACCCGATCTCCAACTGCTCTCCTCTGATTCCCCTCTGGCTCTATCTCCCTGGGGTGCCCCCCTAAACTCCCCCCTTGCCTTGGCCACTGGTGCTCCTTTCTGTGAATCCTCCGACTCACTGGAGAGACTCGGAGATCTCGGGTCGTCGTCATCGCTCATCCTTTCTTCTGCCTCCTCCCCTTCGCTCTCTGTTTCCTCCCTTGCCCTTGCCTCTGCTCCTGAACCCCTGACAATACGTGTTTTGGTTCCATCTCAATAGAAACAAGACGAAGAAGCTGGGATTTTTTCATTGGGTGTTCATTCACCAACAAATAGCAAAGCAAAAGTGTAGTAAGCTAAAAGAGCAAAACAGGTTGTTTTGCGTTCCAGCTACATCGAAACAAGAATCTTGGATGTCGCTTATTTCAAGTTGTGTTCTTTGGTGTTAATGCAACATTAACCCAGAAATCGCAAAGTGTATGTAATGAGACCCAAATGACAAAACACCGTCTTTTCGCTACCATATGCGCAGAAAGAAGACGAATAAGCTTTGATTGCGCTTACTTGCAATTGTTGCTTTTCAGATTCGAATGCACATTCACCCAAAAATCACGCAGTGTAATGTTTGTTATCAGCCCAAATTAAGCATACGTGTTTTAGTTCCATCTCAATAGAAACAAGACGAAGAAGCTGGGATTTTTTCATTGGGTGTTCATTCACCAACAAATAGCAAAGCAAACTGTAGTAAGCTAAAACAGAGCAATACAGGTTGTTTTGCGTTCCAGCTACATCGAAACAAGAATCTTGGATGTCGCTTATTTCAAGTTGTGTTCTTTGGTGTTAATGCAACATTAACCCAGAAATCGCAAAGTGTACGTAATGAGACCCAAATGACAAAACACCGTCTTTTCGCTACCATATGCGCAGAAAGAAGACGAATAAGCTTTCATTGCGCTTACTTCCAATTGTTGCTTTTCGGATTAGAATGCACATTCACCCAAAAATCACGCAGTGAAATGTTTGTTATCAGCCCAAATTAAGCATACGTGTTTTGGTTCCATCTCAATAGAAACAAGACGAAGAAGCTGGGATTTTGTCATTCGGTGTTCATTCACCAACAAATAGCAAAGCAAACTGTAGTAAGCTAAAACAGAGCAAAACAGGTTGTTTTGCATTCCAGCTACATCGAAACAAGAATCTTGGATGTCGCTTATTTCAAGTTGTGTTCTTTGGTGTTAATGCAACATTAACCCAGAAATCGCAAAGTGTATGTAATGAGACCCAAATGACAAAACACCGTACTTTCGCTACCATATGCGCAGAAAGAAGACGAATAAGCTTTGATTGCGCTTACTTGCAATTGTTGCTTTTCGGATTCGAATGCACATTCACCCAAAAATCACGCAGAGAAATGTTTGTTATCAGCCCAAATTAAGCATACGTGTTTTGGTTCCATCTCAATAGAAACAAGACGAAGAAGCTGGGATTTTTTCATTGGGTGTTCATTCACCAACAAATAGCAAAGCAAAAGTGTAGTAAGCTAAAAGAGCAAAACAGGTTGTTTTGCGTTCCAGCTACATCGAAACAAGAATCTTGGATGTCGCTTATTTCAAGTTGTGTTCTTTGGTGTTAATGCAACATTAACCCAGAAATCGCAAAGTGTATGTAATGAGACCCAAATGACAAAACACCGTCTTTTCGCTACCATATGCGCAGAAAGAAGACGAATAAGCTTTGATTGCGCTTACTTCCAATTGTTGCTTTTTGGATTCGAATGCACATTCACCCAAAAACCACGCAGTGAAATGTTTGTTATCAGCCCAAATTAAGCATACGTGTTTTGGTTCTATCTCAACAGAAACAAGACGAAGAAGCTGGGATTTTTTCATTGGGTGTTCATTCACCAACAAATAGCAAAGCAAAAGTGTAGTAAGCTAAAACAGAGCAAAACAGGTTGTTTTGCATTCCAGCTACATCGAAACAAGAATCTTGGATGTCGCTTATTTCAAGTTGTGTTCTTTGGTGTTAATGCAACATTAACCCAGAAATCGCAAAGTGTATGTAATGAGACCCAAATGACAAAACACCGTACTTTCGCTACCATATGCGCAGAAAGAAGACGAATAAGCTTTGATTGCTGTCAGGGTTGCTTCAAGATCCTAGCTCACAGAGGATCACGCTAGCCAACGGTCATTAAGTAAAAGTCTTTATTGAGTTACAGTTTCCATTCTCAAGCTGCTGCGTGCAACCCTACGTCTAGTAGCTAGATCGGCGAAGCTCCGTCTGAATCTCCGCCCCTCGTACACCAACTTAATATCCTAGCCCTGCTCCACCTTTTCCGCCTGACTGTTCTTCTCTGGGTCCCTCTGCCCCCCTGGGTCTCTTCCTTCCGGGATTCTTCGGACGCTGACCCCCCGGACTCTCCTGTCTCCTTGCGCCGGGCTTTAGGACCCGGCTCTCTTTCCGGGCTGCCTACTGCGCTTCCTTCCTGTGCATTTGAACTTGGCGCGCGCGCCCAACCTTCCACCTTCCGTCTAACCGTTTCTTCGCTCCCAGATGGAGGTGTGGCCACCCCTGACTCGTGCCCTCCCTCCTGCTGTGAACTGCCAGCGCTTCCCCCCTGGCTCCTTTCCTCTTCCCTGTTCTCTGGCGGTGACGCTGGACCCGATCTCCAACTGCTCTCCTCTGATTCCCCTCTGGCTCTATCTCCCTGGGGTGCCCCCCTAAACTCCCCCCTTGCCTTGGCCGCTGGTGCTCCTTTCTGTGAATCCTCCGACTCACTGGAGAGACTCGGAGATCTCGGGTCGTCGTCATCGCTCATCCTTTCTTCTGCCTCCTCCCCTTCGCTCTCTGTTTCCTTCCTTGCCCTTGCCTCTGCTCCTGAACCCCTGACATCCATCCCCCCCTCGAAGCCCCCCACTCCCCCTTCCCCTCCTTCCGGTGCTGGAGCTGGGTGCTGCTGCGTCAAGGAGACGAATGTCGGGTACCGTTCGGTTCCCGTAGCGGGCCTCCCTCCGAAGTCTTCCGGTTCTTCCTCCCTTCTCTCGTCGACGACGGTCACCTCTGCTTCCATCTCTGTGCCGCCGTGCTCGAAACCTGGATCGTCCCCGAAAATGTCCATGTCCGTCTCTCCCTCGCTTCCTCCAGGCGGCGTTGCTCGGCCTGGACCTTCTTGCCACTTCCTGCGCCACTGTTCCTCTGGTTTGTCGTCCCACCAATACGAGGGTTCTGAGGCAGATCCCGAGGGCGACCCCTCCGGGGAACGGACGTCTCGTATCGGGTCCTCGTCCGAGTCGAACCCCCGGAACGTGCTGCCCGAAAGCGTGGGTGTGAAAAGCCAGTCGTCGAAAAAGTCTGCTGGCATCGGTCTATGTGGGAAGAGGGCATGAAACTCGTCTTTGAGCAGAGGTTCGTCCAAGGCGTAGTCCGGCACCCAACTGTTCGCACTGGCCGGGGTGCCCTCCCTGGCGAGAAAGTATTCTACCCCTTCTTCCCCCCATCTGGAGTCCAAAATCTCTGTGACTTCGTTGATGCGCTCCTTCTGTGCCACTCCTGCGTGCCTTGGTCTGTCTCTGGCCGGACTCTGCGCCGTTCCGGGTTCCTGAAACCTGTGCGGTGCCTTGTAGGGAGTGAGCACCGATCTGTGGAATACCGGATGCATTCTGGAACCCTCCGGAAGCGCCAGCCTGAAGGCCACCGGGTTGACCTGCTCTTCGATTTGATAGGGCCCCAGTTGCTTATGCCCTAGTTTCTTCTTGGCCAACGACCTGGCCGGCACTGCGTGGGCTGCTAACCAGACCCAGTCCCCCACGTGTAGCTCTTCGCCAACCCTTCTGCGTTTGTCCGCTTGTACCTTGTATGCGTGCTTGGCCAGTTCCAGGTGGCGCCTCAGCTGATCGTGGACTTCCTGCAGTTCCGACGCGAACGCATCTGCCGTCTGCGGCTCCCCTTCCCCCAGCCTTTCCAGTCCCGGGAAGGTTCTGGGGTGCCTCCCGTTGTTGGCGAAGAACGGTGTGACCCCCGTGGACACGTGCTTCGTGTTGTTGAAAGCGAACTCGGCGAGCGGCAGGTAATCCACCCATGTCGCAGGCTGTTGATTTGCATAACACCTCAAGTACTGCTGCATGATGGCATTGACCCGCTCTGCTTGCCCGTTGGTTTGCGGGTGTCTCGCCGACGCCAGGTTGATCTTGACGTTCAGGAAGCCCATCAGCCGCTGCCAGAAATTTGAGATGAACTGCCGCCCCCGGTCGGACAGAATAGACCGTGGCAGACCGTGAACCTTGAACACGTGGTCTATGAACAGTTTGGCGGTTTGTTCCGCCGTGGCCACCTTCGCACACGGAATGAAATGTGCCATCTTGGAGAACAAGTCCACCACCACCAGCACTGCCGTCTTGCCCCTGGAGCTGGGCAGATCCGTGACAAAGTCCAGGGCCACCCTCTCCCAAGGTTCGGCCGGAGTTTGCAGCGGTTCCAACAGTCCGGCCGGCGGTCTAAGCACTGGCTTCGCCCTCTGGCAGGTGTCACACCTCGCCACGTAGTCCGCGACCTCCCTTCTCATTCCAGGCCACCAGAAATCCCTGGCTACTAGTTCCACCGTCTTCTCCTTGCCGAAGTGCCCTGCAGTGGGCGCGTCGTGCATCTGCTGCAGCACCTTGGCGCGAAGTTCGTCTCCCGGCACGTAGATGGCCCCTTTACGGATGAGCAATCCATCTCTCAGCTGGAAACCGTCGGCCGCTGCTTTGCCCCTTTGCACCTCTGAGATCTTCGCTTGCGCGAAGGAGTCCCCCTGCAACGCTCGTCGCACCGCCTCCAGATCCACGGTTGCCGCGGCGCACGCCCACACTGTTGGTGCGAAGATGTGCATGGCGGCCGCTGGCGTTGCTTCCTCCAGATACTGTGGCTTGCGGGAGAGAGCGTCCGCCATGATGTTGGTGTCCCCCGGGACATACTCTATTCGGAAGTCGAAGTTCGCAAAGAACTCAGCCCAACGTATCTGCCTTTGGTTCAGGAACTGTGCCGTGCGCCAGTGCTCTAGGTTCTTGTGGTCCGTGCAAACCTGCACCGTGTGCTTGGCGCCGATCAGAAAGTGCCTCCACGCCTTGAACGCTGCATGAATGGCCAGCAACTCCCTGTCCCATATGGTGTAGTTCTGCTCGGACTTGCTGAGCTTCCTGGAGTAAAACGCTCCCGGTCGCCACACCCCCTGCGGGTCTTTCTGCAGCAGGACCGCCCCCACGGCTCTGTCCGAGGCGTCAGTCTCCACCCTCATCGGCTTGCTGGGGTTGACATGAAGCAGCTGCTCTTCCGACGCGAAGAGACGCTTGAGTGCCTGAAAGGACTGTTCCGCCTGCTCTGTCCAAATGAACTTCTTTTTCTTGGAGCTAAGCGTGTCAGTGATGGCCGCCGTCTGCATAGCGAAGCCCTTGATAAACTTGCGATAGAAGTTCGCAAAGCCGACAAACCGTTGGACCTCCTTCCGGTTGCGCGGGCTCTTCCAATCCAACACCGCTCGAACCTTGGCGCTGTCCATGGCGAGCCCCTTGTCAGACAGCTTGTAGCCCAGAAAATCCACCTCCGTCACGTCAAATTGGCACTTCTCCAGCTTGGCGTAGAGCCTATGGTGCTTCAGCCTGTTCAGTACTTCCTTGACGTGTTTGTCATGCTCCTGTTGCGACTCCGAAAAGATCAGGATGTCATCTAAGAAACAGACGCACGTCTTGTAGAGAAGTCCCGCCAACACGTGATGCATGAATGCTTGAAAAACGTGGGAGCCATTTTGCAATCCAAAAGGCATAACTCTATATTCGTAGGTCCCCAGTGGCGTGAACATGGCTGTTTTCCACTCGTCTCCCTCCCGCATGCGAATGAGGTTGTACGCACCTCGCAGATCCAATTTGGTGAACACTCTGCCCTTCCGCACCTTTGCGAGGAGGTCGTCAATTCGGGGCATGGGGAAGTCCGACGGCTTAGTCACACTGTTCAAGGTCCTGTAATCCACTACGAGCCTCTTTTGGGGCGTATCCCGCTTCTTAACGAAGAACACCGGGCTGCCTCCCACCGCCTTGGACTCTCGGATGAAACCGCGCTCCAAATTATGATCTATGAACTCCTTGAGTTCTTGCAGCTCGTCCTCTGACATGGAATACAGTCTCCCCTTAGGCAGCGCCGCCCCTGGCAGCAGGTCAATCTTGCAGTCATATGGCCTGTGAGGGGGTAGCCTGTCTGCCTCCTTCTCGCAGAAAACTTCCAAAAATTCTGCGTACTTGTGGGGAATCGCTTGCAGTGTGCCTAGCAGTAGCTGTGACTCCTCTTCCTCTCCTTCCTGCCTGGGCACGATGCAGTGTTCAGCACAAAAGGAAGAGCCGAAGGTTAGCTGCCTCTGGTACCAAGCCAGCGTTGGGCTGTGTTTGTCCAGCCAACTCATGCCCAACACAATGGGCGTGTCCGACAATTGAGTGACGTTGAAGCTGATGACTTCTTGGTGATTCCCAAGTCGCATCACCATCGGTGGCGTCTGCTGCACCACTTGCCCTCCTAGCAGCTCCCTGCCATCCACCGTGACCATCTGCAGGGGCAGTGTGGCCGGCAGCAACTGTATAGCATGCTGGTTGACAAAGTCCTGCCCCATAAAGTCCGCATTGCTGCCTGAGTCAATGGTGATTGGCACGTCCATGGTGATGCCATTGGGCAGCTGGAGCGACGCGGTGAGCCTCACCACTGGTTTGGGCGGGAGGGGGTTCACGGGCTGTAAAATCTCTGGGGACTGCATCATTAATACGTCTGGCTGGGCCCCAGTGCCTCTTCCTCCAGCCAGACAGCGTCGTTTCCCTGCTGTGGTTCTCCTTGCTGCGTTGCTGCAGTCGCCATTGCTGAGGCTGCAGTGAGCTTGTGGAGCCTCTGGGGACACTCTTTCGCCATATGCCCTGGCTCCTCACAGACGTAACACTTCCTTTTT
The DNA here is from genome assembly GCF_964188315.1 of Podarcis muralis. Taxonomy (NCBI): domain Eukaryota; kingdom Metazoa; phylum Chordata; class Lepidosauria; order Squamata; family Lacertidae; genus Podarcis; species Podarcis muralis. The sequence continues at coordinate 42,311,160 of NC_135671.1, read as the reverse complement.
TTTTTTTTTTTTTTTTAAAGAATTTTTATTGGTTTTACAAAATTTTAAAAACAAACAAACACTTAAAAAGACATACCAACACGTATAATTTCATAATGTTTTTCATAAACCTCTTTTCTGAGACTCCCCCATACCCCCTCCTTTCTGCATCCCAATGTCCATAGTTTTATAGCAACTCCCAATTGTTACTTTCCAACCTCTATCCTTAGTTATCTCTATAGTCTGACCTTATATCACTGTATCCCTTTGTTCTTGAAAACCATAACACTCTAACATTCATCAAGTTTATAATAGTCCTTAAGATAACTTTTAAATTTTCTCCATTCTTCTTCCACCGTCTCTTTTCCTTGGTCACGGATTCTGCCTGTCATCTCGGCCAGTGTCATATAGTCCATCACTTTCATCTGCCATTCTTCCAGAGTGGGTAGATCTTGTGTCTTCCAATATTTTGCGATAAGTATTCTTGCTGCTGTTGTAGCATACATAAAGAAAGTTCTATCTCTCTTTAACACCAATTGGCCGACAATACCCAGGAGAAAGGCCTCTGGTTTTTTAAGGAAAGTACTTTTAAGTACCTTTTTCATTTCATTGTAAATCATTTCCCAGAAAGCCTTGATCTTCGGGCATGTCCACCAAAGGTGATAAAAGGTACCTTCATTCTCTTTACATTTCCAACATTTGTTATCGGGCAAATGGTAAATTTTTGCAAGCTTGACTGGGGTCATGTACCACCTGTAAATCATTTTCATTATGTTTTCTCTTAAGGCATTACATGCCGTAAACTTAACACCGGTGGTCCATAACTGTTCCCAGTCAGCAAACATAATGTCATGGCCAATATCTTGTGCCCATTTAATCATAGCTGATTTCACCGTTTCGTCCTGTGTATTCCATTTCAGCAACAAGTTATACATTCTTGATAAATTCTTAGAATTGGGTTCTAACAGTTCAGTCTCTAGTTTTGATTTTTCCACCTGAAAGCCAATTTTCCTATCCTGTTTGAAAAGCTCCATTATTTGATGATATTGAAGCCAATTTTGTACTTTATGTTTCAATTTCTCATAACTTTGTAATTTCCACTTGTCTCCGTCCTGTTCCAAGATTTCCCAATACTTCGGCCATCCGACCTCCATATTGAGTTTCTTTACTGCTTTAGCCTCCACTGGTGACACCCATCTCGGGGTTTTGTTTTCCAACAAATCTTTATATCTTGTCCATACATTAAACAATGCTTTTCTAACAATATGATTTTTAAAGGTACTATGCAGCTCAGACGTAACACTTCCTGTTCCCTCTAGGAGGCTTCGCTTTCACTGCTGCTGGTGCCAGGGCTCTGGTTGCTGACTGAGCCCTGGCACCTCCAACCTCCATCGGTTCAGCTCCTCCCCCTGGCGGAGGCGTGGATTGCGTACGTGCTGCTTCTCTGGGAAAGAAGGAGGAGCCCCTGGCTGGTTCGCGCCCTCCACGCCCTTCGTCCCTGCTCCACGGACGTCCTTCCAGCCGTACCCCCACTGCCAGCGCCCTCTGCACGACCTCCTGGGTGGTCCGGGGTCTCTCCCCCCTCGCAATCTCATCTTTTACAGAGCTGTTTAGTCCCTCCCAGAAAAGGTCTCTTACAGGAGTCGCATCTCTGTCCCATTCTAGGGCACTGGCCAAGGCGAAAAAGCGGGCATGGTACTGCCGTACGCTGGCCCTTCCCTGCTTCAGTCCATGAATCTGTTGCCGAGCAAGATCCACGTCAATGCTTGATAAAAAACACGCATCCATCGCTTTAATAAAGGCATTCGCATTTTGGAGCGCCGGATCGTTATCCCTCCATAAATTGCGCAGCCATGCTCTGGCATCCCCATGCAGATAAGACATGATGAACCCCACTTTCTCTTGCTCATCTCTAAAATCTTTACTCAGCAGTTGCAGTGCACACAGTACGTCTGCTTTAAAATTGGGATACTGTTGCAGGTTCCCATCGAAGTGAGAGACCAGACCGCCTGTGCGTCTCCCCAACCCAATCCCCTCTGGTTTGGGTGTCTGTTGCCCTTGCTTCGTAAGCACTTCCAACCTGACCTGGAGATCCCTGTAGGCGGCAGCTGCGTCCTCCTCTCTCTTCCTGGATGCGAGAGCCTCGGCATTCAGCTGTGACACTGCTTCTCTGAGTTCCGCTATCTGCTGTTCAGCCGTCATGTCGGCTGCCGTTCGTGAGCTCACTCGTAGGCACCTGCTTCTCTCCTCTCCTCGAGGCTGTAGATGCCCACAATACGTGAGACGGAGCTTACTGTCAGGGTTGCTTCAAGATCCTAGCTCACAGAGGATCACGCTAGCCAACGGTCATTAAGTAAAAGTCTTTATTGAGTTACAGTTTCCATTCTCAAGCTGCTGCGTGCAACCCTACGTCTAGTAGCTAGATCGGCGAAGCTCCGTCTGAATCTCCGCCCCTCGTACACCAACTTAATATCCTAGCCCTGCTCCACCTTTTCCGCCTGACTGTTCTTCTCTGGGTCCCTCTGCCCCCCTGGGTCTCTTCCTTCCGGGATTCTTCGGACGCTGACCCCCCGGACTCTCCTGTCTCCTTGCGCCGGGCTTTAGGACCCGGCTCTCTTTCCGGGCTGCCTACTGCGCTTCCTTCCTGTGCATTTGAACTTGGCGCGCGCGCCCAACCTTCCACCTTCCGTCTAACCGTTTCTTCGCTCCCAGATGGAGGTGTGGCCACCCCTGACTCGTGCCCTCCCTCCTGCTGTGAACTGCCAGCGCTTCCCCCCTGGCTCCTTTCCTCTTCCCTGTTCTCTGGCGGTGACGCTGGACCCGATCTCCAACTGCTCTCCTCTGATTCCCCTCTGGCTCTATCTCCCTGGGGTGCCCCCCTAAACTCCCCCCTTGCCTTGGCCGCTGGTGCTCCTTTCTGTGAATCCTCCGACTCACTGGAGAGACTCGGAGATCTCGGGTCGTCGTCATCGCTCATCCTTTCTTCTGCCTCCTCCCCTTCGCTCTCTGTTTCCTTCCTTGCCCTTGCCTCTGCTCCTGAACCCCTGACAATTGCGCTTACTTGCAATTGTTGCTTTTCAGATTCGAATGCACATTCACCCAAAAATCACGCAGTGTAATGTTTGTTATCAGCCCAAATTAAGCATACGTGTTTTGGTTCCATCTCAATAGAAACAAGACGAAGAAGCTGGGATTTTTTCATTGGGTGTTCATTCACCAACAAATAGCAAAGCAAAAGTGTAGTAAGCTAAAAGAGCAAAACAGGTTGTTTTGCGTTCCAGCTACATCGAAACAAGAATCTTGGATGTCGCTTATTTGAAGTTGTGTTCTTTGGTGTTAATGCAACATTAACCCAGAAATCGCAAAGTGTATGTAATGAGACCCAAATGACAAAACACCGTCTTTTCGCTACCATATGCGCAGAAAGAAGACGAATAAGCTTTGATTGCGCTTACTTGCAATTGTTGCTTTTCAGATTCGAATGCACATTCACCCAAAAATCACGCAGTGTAATGTTTGTTATCAGCTGTCAGAGACTGCCTCCCGGTCTCAGCTCACAGAAGACCAACGCTAGCCATTAGAACTGTACAGAAGTCTTTATTGGCATTTAGTTTCCATTTCCAAACACTAGCGTGCGTCTCTACGTCTAAACCCTAGACCAGCGAAGCCTCGTCTGAGTCTCCGCCCCCTGTACACCAGCTTAAGACTCTAGCCTTACTCCACCTTCTACGTTTCTCCTTCCTCCTCTGGGTCCTACTACCCCCCTGGGTGCCTTCTTTCCGGGATGCCTCGGAAGCGGACCCTTCGGACTCCTCCCCTTCTCTCCGGCGGGCTTTGGGACCCGGCTCTCTCTCCGGACTGCCCATTGCGCCCCCCTCCTGTACATTTGAACTTGGCGCGCGCGCGCTGCCCCTGACCTTCCTTTTGACCGTTACCTCGCTCTCTGATGCAGGCGTGGCTAACCCTGACTCATGTCCTTCCGCTGACGGAAGGCTGCCTGCTGCCGATGTTTGGGACTCCTCCCCCTTACTGCTCTCCGGTGGGAAAGTTGGTCCCGATTTCCAGCTGCTGCTCTCTGAGTCCCCTCTGGCCCCTCCTTCCTGGGGTGTTCCCTCTGGCAACCCCCTGGCTCTGACCACTGGGGCCCCTTTCTGTGAATCCTCTGATTCACTGGAGAGACTTAGAGACCTCGGATGGCTACCCTCGCTGACTTCTCCCTCAGATTCCTCTCCCTCGGTCTCTACTTCCTCCCTCTCCTGTCCCTCTGCTCCTGAACCCCTGACATCAGCCCAAATTAAGCATACGTGTTTTAGTTCCATCTCAATAGAAACAAGACGAAGAAGCTGGGATTTTTTCATTGGGTGTTCATTCACCAACAAATAGCAAAGCAAACTGTAGTAAGCTAAAACAGAGCAATACAGGTTGTTTTGCGTTCCAGCTACATCGAAACAAGAATCTTGGATGTCGCTTATTTCAAGTTGTGTTCTTTGGTGTTAATGCAACATTAACCCAGAAATCGCAAAGTGTACGTAATGAGACCCAAATGACAAAACACCGTCTTTTCGCTACCATATGCGCAGAAAGAAGACGAATAAGCTTTCATTGCGCTTACTTCCAATTGTTGCTTTTCGGATTAGAATGCACATTCACCCAAAAATCACGCAGTGAAATGTTTGTTATCAGCCCAAATTAAGCATACGTGTTTTGGTTCCATCTCAATAGAAACAAGACGAAGAAGCTGGGATTTTGTCATTCGGTGTTCATTCACCAACAAATAGCAAAGCAAACTGTAGTAAGCTAAAACAGAGCAAAACAGGTTGTTTTGCGTTCCAGCTACATCGAAATAAGAATCTTGGATGTCGCTTATTTCAAGTTGTGTTCTTTGGTGTTAATGCAACATTAGCCCAGAAATCGCAAAGTGTACGTAATGAGACCCAAATGATAAAACACCGTCTTTTCGCTACCATATGCGCAGAAAGAAGACGAATAAGCTTTCATTGCGCTTACTTCCAATTGTTGCTTTTCGGATTAGAATGCACATTCACCCAAAAATCACGCAGTGAAATGTTTGTTATCAGCCCAAATAAAGCATACGTGTTTTGGGTCCATCTCAATAGAAAAAAGACGAAGAAGCTGGGATTTTGTCATTCGGTGTTCATTCACCAACAAATAGCAAAGCAAACTGTAGTAAGCTAAAACAGAGCAAAACAGGTTGTTTTGCGTTCCAGCTACATCGAAACAAGAATCTTGGATGTCACTTATTTCAAGTTGTGTTCTTTGGTGTTAATGCAACATTAACCCAGAAATCGCAAAGTGTATGTAATGAGACCCAAATGACAAAACACCGTCTTTTCGCTACCATATGGGCAGAAAGAAGACGAATAAGCTTTCATTGCGCTTACTTCCAATTGTTGCTTTTCGGATTAGAAGGCACATTCACCCAAAAATCACGCAGTGAAATGTTTGTTATCAGCCCAAATTAAGCATACGTGTTTTGGTTCCATCTCAATAGAAACAAGACGAAGAAGCTGGGATTTTGACATTCGGTGTTCATTCACCAACAAATAGCAAAGCAAACTGTAGTAAGCTAAAACAGAGCAAAACAGGTTGTTTTGCGTTCCAGCTACATCGAAACAAGCATCTTGGATGTCGCTTATTTCAAGTTGTGTTCTTTGGTGTTAATGGAACATTAACCAAGAAATCGCAAAGTGTACGTAATGAGACCCAAATGACAAAACACCGTCTTTTCGCTACCATATGCGCAGAAAGAAGACGAATAAGCTTTCATTGCGCTTACTTCCAATTGTTGCTTTTCGGATTAGAATGCACATTCACCCAAAAATCACGCAGTGAAATGTTTGTTATCAGCCCAAATTAAGCATACGTGTTTTGGTTCCATCTTAATAGAAACAAGACGAAGAAGCTGGGATTTTGTCATTCGGTGTTCATTCACCAACAAATAGCAAAGCAAACTGTAGTAAGCTAAAACAGAGCAAAACAGGTTGTTTTGCGTTCCAGCTACATCGAAACAAGAATCTTGGATGTCGCTTATTTCAAGTTGTGTTCTTTGGTGTTAATGCAACATTAACCCAGAAATCGCAAAGTGTACGTAATGAGACCCAAATGACAAAACACCGTCTTTTCGCTACCATATGCGCAGAAAGAAGACGAATAAGCTTTCATTGCGCTTACTTCCAATTGTTGCTTTTCGGATTAGAATGCACATTCACCCAAAAATCACGCAGTGAAATGTTTGTTATCAGCCCAAATTAAGCATACGTGTTTTGGTTCCATCTCAATAGAAACAAGACGAAGAAGCTGGGATTTTGTCATTCGGTGTTCATTCACCAACAAATAGCAAAGCAAACTGTAGTAAGCTAAAACAGAGCAAAACAGGTTGTTTTGCGTTCCAGCTACATCGAAATAAGAATCTTGGATGTCGCTTATTTCAAGTTGTGTTCTTTGGTGTTAATGCAACATTAGCCCAGAAATCGCAAAGTGTACGTAATGAGACCCAAATGATAAAACACCGTCTTTTCGCTACCATATGCGCAGAAAGAAGACGAATAAGCTTTCATTGCGCTTACTTCCAATTGTTGCTTTTCGGATTAGAATGCACATTCACCCAAAAATCACGCAGTGAAATGTTTGTTATCAGCCCAAATAAAGCATACGTGTTTTGGGTCCATCTCAATAGAAAAAAGACGAAGAAGCTGGGATTTTGTCATTCGGTGTTCATTCACCAACAAATAGCAAAGCAAACTGTAGTAAGCTAAAACAGAGCAAAACAGGTTGTTTTGCGTTCCAGCTACATCGAAACAAGAATCTTGGATGTCACTTATTTCAAGTTGTGTTCTTTGGTGTTAATGCAACATTAACCCAGAAATCGCAAAGTGTATGTAATGAGACCCAAATGACAAAACACCGTCTTTTCGCTACCATATGGGCAGAAAGAAGACGAATAAGCTTTCATTGCGCTTACTTCCAATTGTTGCTTTTCGGATTAGAAGTCACATTCACCCAAAAATCACGCAGTGAAATGTTTGTTATCAGCCCAAATTAAGCATACGTGTTGTGGTTCCATCTCAATAGAAACAAGACGAAGAAGCTGGGATTTTGACATTCGGTGTTCATTCACCAACAAATAGCAAAGCAAACTGTAGTAAGCTAAAACAGAGCAAAACAGGTTGTTTTGCGTTCCAGCTACATCGAAACAAGCATCTTGGATGTCGCTTATTTCAAGTTGTGTTCTTTGGTGTTAATGGAACATTAACCAAGAAATCGCAAAGTGTACGTAATGAGACCCAAATGACAAAACACCGTCTTTTCGCTACCATATGCGCAGAAAGAAGACGAATAAGCTTTCATTGCGCTTACTTCCAATTGTTGCTTTTCGGATTAGAATGCACATTCACCCAAAAATCACGCAGTGAAATGTTTGTTATCAGCCCAAATTAAGCATACGTGTTTTGGTTCCATCTTAATAGAAACAAGACGAAGAAGCTGGGATTTTGTCATTCGGTGTTCATTCACCAACAAATAGCAAAGCAAACTGTAGTAAGCTAAAACAGAGCAAAACAGGTTGTTTTGCGTTCCAGCTACATCGAAACAAGAATCTTGGATGTCGCTTATTTCAAGTTGTGTTCTTTGGTGTTAATGCAACATTAACCCAGAAATCGCAAAGTGTACGTAATGAGACCCAAATGACAAAACACCGTCTTTTCGCTACCATATGCGCAGAAAGAAGACGAATAAGCTTTCATTGCGCTTACTTCCAATTGTTGCTTTTCGGATTAGAATACACATTCACCCAAAAATCACGCAGTGAAATGTTTGTTATCAGCCCAAATAAAGCATACGTGTTTTGGTTCCATCTCAATAGAAATAAGAAGAAGAAGCTGGGATTTTGTCATTCGGTGTTCATTCACCAACAAATAGCAAAGCAAACTGTAGTAAGCTAAAACAGAGCAAAACAGGTTGTTTTGCGTTCCAGCTACATCGAAACAAGAATCTTGGATGTCGCTTATTTCAAGTTGTGTTCTTTGGTGTTAATGCAACATTAACCCAGAAATCGCAAAGTGTATTTAATTAGACCCAAATGAAAAAACACCGTCTTTTCGCTACCATATGCGCAGAAAGAAGTCGAATAAGCTTTCATTGCGCTTACTTCCAATTGTTGCTTTTCGGATTAGAAGGCACATTCACCTAAAAATCACGCAGTGAAATGTTTGTTATCAGCCCAAATTAAGCATACGTGTTTTGGTTCCATCTCAATAGAAACAAGACGAAGAAGCTGGGATTTTGTCATTCGGTGTTCATTCACCAACAAATAGCAAAGCAAACTGTAGTAAGCTAAAACAGAGCAAAACAGGTTGTTTTGCGTTCCAGCTACATCGAAACAAGAATCTTGGATGTCGCTTATTTCAAGTTGTGTTCTTTGGTGTTAATGCAACATTAACCCAGAAATCGCAAAGTGTACGTAATGAGACCCAAATGACAAAACACCGTCTTTTCGCTACCATATGCGCAGAAAGAAGACGAATAAGCTTTCATTGCGCTTACTTCCAATTGTTGCTTTTCGGATTAGAATGCACATTCACCCAAAAATCACGCAGTGAAATGTTTGTTATCAGCCCAAATTAAGCATACGTGTTTTGGTTCCATCTCAATAGAAACAAGACGAAGAAGCTGGGATTTTGTCATTCGGTGTTCATTCACCAACAAATAGCAAAGCAAACTGTAGTAAGCTAAAACAGAGCAAAACAGGTTGTTTTGCGTTCCAGCTACATCGAAACAAGAATCTTGGATGTGGCTTATTTCAAGTTGTGTTCTTTGGTGTTAATGCAACATTAACCCAGAAATCGCAAAGTGTATGTAATGAGACCCAAATGACAAAACACCGTCTTTTCGCTACCATATGGGCAGAAAGAAGACGAATAAGCTTTCATTGCGCTTACTTCCAATTGTTGCTTTTTGGATTAGAAGGCACATTCACCCAAAAATCACGCAGTGAAATGTTTGTTATCAGCCCAAAAGCATACGTGTTTTGGTTCCATCTCAATAGAAACAAGACGAAGAAGCTGGGATTTTGTCATTCGGTGTTCATTCACCAACAAATAGCAAAGCAAACTGTAGTAAGCTAAAACAGAGCAAAACAGGTTGTTTTGCGTTCCAGCTACATCGAAACAAGCATCTTGGATGTCGCTTATTTCAAGTTGTGTTCTTTGGTGTTAATGGAACATTAACCAAGAAATCGCAAAGTGTACGTAATGAGACCCAAATGACAAAACACCGTCTTTTCGCTACCATATGCGCAGAAAGAAGACGAATAAGCTTTCATTGCGCTTACTTCCAATTGTTGCTTTTCGGATTAGAATGCACATTCACCCAAAAATCACGCAGTGAAATGTTTGTTATCAGCCCAAATTAAGCATACGTGTTTTGGTTCCATCTTAATAGAAACAAGACGAAGAAGCTGGGATTTTGTCATTCGGTGTTCATTCACCAACAAATAGCAAAGCAAACTGTAGTAAGCTAAAACAGAGCAAAACAGGTTGTTTTGCGTTCCAGCTACATCGAAACAAGAATCTTGGATGTCGCTTATTTCAAGTTGTGTTCTTTGGTGTTAATGCAACATTAACCCAGAAATCGCAAAGTGTACGTAATGAGACCCAAATGACAAAACACCGTCTTTTCGCTACCATATGCGCAGAAAGAAGACGAATAAGCTTTCATTGCGCTTACTTCCAATTGTTGCTTTTCGGATTAGAATGCACATTCACCCAAAAATCACGCAGTGAAATGTTTGTTATCAGCCCAAATAAAGCATACGTGTTTTGGGTCCATCTCAATAGAAAAAAGACGAAGAAGCTGGGATTTTGTCATTCGGTGTTCATTCACCAACAAATAGCAAAGCAAACTGTAGTAAGCTAAAACAGAGCAAAACAGGTTGTTTTGCGTTCCAGCTACATCGAAACAAGAATCTTGGATGTCACTTATTTCAAGTTGTGTTCTTTGGTGTTAATGCAACATTAACCCAGAAATCGCAAAGTGTATGTAATGAGACCCAAATGACAAAACACCGTCTTTTCGCTACCATATGGGCAGAAAGAAGACGAATAAGCTTTCATTGCGCTTACTTCCAATTGTTGCTTTTTGGATTCGAATGCACATTCACCCAAAAACCACGCAGTGAAATGTTTGTTATCAGCCCAAATTAAGCATACGTGTTTTGGTTCTATCTCAACAGAAACAAGACGAAGAAGCTGGGATTTTTTCATTGGGTGTTCATTCACCAACAAATAGCAAAGCAAAAGTGTAGTAAGCTAAAACAGAGCAAAACAGGTTGTTTTGCGTTCCAGCTACATCGAAACAAGAATCTTGGATGTCGCTTATTTCAAGTTGTGTTCTTTGGTGTTAATGCAACATTAACCCAGAAATCGCAAAGTGTATGTAATGAGACCCAAATGACAAAACACCGTACTTTCGCTACCATATGCGCAGAAAGAAGACGAATAAGCTTTGATTGCGCTTACTTGCAATTGTTGCTTTTCAGATTCGAATGCACATTCACCCAAAAATCACGCAGTGTAATGTTTGTTATCAGCCCAAATTAAGCATACGTGTTTTGGTTCCATCTCAATAGAAACAAGACGAAGAAGCTGGGATTTTTTCATTGGGTGTTCATTCACCAACAAATAGCAAAGCAAAAGTGTAGTAAGCTAAAAGAGCAAATCAGGTTGTTTTGCGTTCCAGCTACATCGAAACAAGAATCTTGGATGTCGCTTATTTCAAGTTGTGTTCTTTGGTGTTAATGCAACTGTCAGGGTTGCTTCAAGATCCTAGCTCACAGAGGATCACGCTAGCCAACGGTCATTAAGTAAAAGTCTTTATTGAGTTACAGTTTCCATTCTCAAGCTGCTGCGTGCAACCCTACGTCTAGTAGCTAGATCGGCGTAGCTCCGTCTGAATCTCCGCCCCTCGTACACCAACTTAATATCCTAGCCCTGCTCCACCTTTTCCGCCTGACTGTTCTTCTCTGGGTCCCTCTGCCCCCCTGGGTCTCTTCTTTCCGGGATTCTTCGGACGCTGACCCCCCGGACTCTCCTGTCTCCTTGCGCCGGGCTTTAGGACCCGGCTCTCTTTCCGGGCTGCCTACTGCGCTTCCTTCCTGTGCATTTGAACTTGGCGCGCGCGCCCAACCTTCCACCTTCCGTCTAACCGTTTCTTCGCTCCCAGATGGAGGTGTGGCCACCCCTGACTCGTGCCCTCCCTCCTGCTGTGAGCTGCCAGCGCTTGCCCCCTGGCTCCTTTCCTCTTCCCTGTTCTCTGGCGGTGACGCTGGACCCGATCTCCAACTGCTCTCCTCTGATTCCCCTCTGGCTCTATCTCCCTGGGGTGCCCCCCTAAACTCCCCCCTTGCCTTGGCCACTGGTGCTCCTTTCTGTGAATCCTCCGACTCACTGGAGAGACTCGGAGATCTCGGGTCGTCGTCATCGCTCATCCTTTCTTCTGCCTCCTCCCCTTCGCTCTCTGTTTCCTTCCTTGCCCTTGCCTCTGCTCCTGAACCCCTGACATCCATCCCCCCCTCGAAGCCCCCCACTCCCCCTTCCCCTCCTTCCGGTGCTGGAGCTGGGTGCTGCTGCGTCAAGGAAACGAATGTCGGGTACCGTTCGGTTCCCGTAGCGGGCCTCCCTCCGAAGTCTTCCGGTTCTTCCTCCCTTCTCTCGTCGACGACGGTCACCTCTGCTTCCATCTCTGTGCCGCCGTGCTCGAAACCTGGATCGTCCCCGAAAATGTCCATGTCCGTCTCTCCCTCGCTTCCTCCAGGCGGCGTTGCTCGGCCTGGACCTTCTTGCCACTTCCTGCGCCACTGTTCCTCTGGTTTGTCGTCCCACCAATACGAGGGTTCTGAGGCAGATCCCGAGGGCGACCCCTCCGGGGAACGGACGTCTCGTATCGGGTCCTCGTCCGAGTCGAACCCCCGGAACGTGCTGCCCGAAAGCGTGGGTGTGAAAAGCCAGTCGTCGAAAAAGTCTGCTGGCATCGGTCTATGTGGGAAGAGGGCATGAAACTCGTCTTTGAGCAGAGGTTCGTCCAAGGCGTAGTCCGGCACCCAACTGTTCGCACTGGCCGGGGTGCCCTCCCTGGCGAGAAAGTATTCTACCCCTTCTTCCCCCCATCTGGAGTCCAAAATCTCTGTGACTTCGTTGATGCGCTCCTTCTGTGCCACTCCTGCGTGCCCTGGTCTGTCTCTGGCCGGACTCTGCGCCGTTCCGGGTTCCTGAAACCTGTGCGGTGCCTTGTAGGGAGTGAGCACCGATCTGTGGAATACCGGATGCATTCTGGAACCCTCCGGAAGCGCCAGCCTGAAGGCCACCGGGTTGACCTGCTCTTCGATTTGATAGGGCCCCAGTTGCTTATGCCCTAGTTTCTTCTTGGCCAACGACCTGGCCGGCACTGCGTGGGCTGCTAACCAGACCCAGTCCCCCACGTGTAGCTCTTCGCCAACCCTTCTGCGTTTGTCCGCTTGTACCTTGTATGCGTGCTTGGCCAGTTCCAGGTGGCGTCTCAGCTGATCGTGGACTTCCTGCAGTTCCGACGCGAACGCATCTGCCGTCTGCGGCTCCCCTTCCCCCAGCCTTTCCAGTCCCGGGAAGGTTCTGGGGTGCCTCCCGTTGTTGGCGAAGAACGGTGTGACCCCCGTGGACACGTGCTTCGTGTTGTTGTAAGCGAACTCGGCGAGCGGCAGGTAATCCACCCATGTCGCCGGCTGTTGATTTGCATAACACCTCAAGTACTGCTGCATGATGGCATTGACCCGCTCTGCTTGCCCGTTGGTTTGCGGGTGTCTCGCCGACGCCAGGTTGATCTTGACGTTCAGGAAGCCCATCAGCCGCTGCCAGAAATTTGAGATGAACTGCCGCCCCCGGTCGGACAGAATAGACCGTGGCAGACCGTGAACCTTGAACACGTGGTCTATGAACAGTTTGGCGGTTTGTTCCGCCGTGGCCACCTTCGCACACGGAATGAAATGTGCCATCTTGGAGAACAAGTCCACCACCACCAGCACTGCCGTCTTGCCCCTCGAGCTGGGCAGATCCGTGACAAAGTCCAGGGCCACCCTCTCCCAAGGTTCGGCCGGAGTTTGCAGCGGTTCCAACAGTCCGGCCGGCGGTCTAAGCACTGGCTTCGCCCTCTGGCAGGTGTCACACCTCGCCACGTAGTCCGCGACCTCCCTTCTCATTCCAGGCCACCAGAAATCCCTGGCTACTAGTTCCACCGTCTTCTCCTTGCCGAAGTGCCCTGCAGTGGGCGCGTCGTGCATCTGCTGCAGCACCTTGGCGCGAAGTTCGTCTCCCGGCACGTAGATGGCCCCTTTACGGATGAGCAATCCATCTCTCAGCTGGAAACCGTCGGCCGCTGCTTTGCCCCTTTGCACCTCTGAGATCTTTGCTTGCGCGAAGGAGTCCCCCTGCAACGCTCGTCGCACCGCCTCCAGATCCACGGTTGCCGCGGCGCACGCCCACACTGTTGGTGCGAAGATGTGCATGGCGGCCGCTGGCGTTGCTTCCTCCAGATACTGTGGCTTGCGGGAGAGAGCGTCCGCCATGATGTTGGTGTCCCCCGGGACATACTCTATTCGGAAGTCGAAGTTCGCAAAGAACTCAGCCCAACGTATCTGCCTTTGGTTCAGGAACTGTGCCGTGCGCCAGTGCTCTAGATTCTTGTGGTCCGTGCAAACCTGCACCGTGTGCTTGGCGCCGATCAGAAAGTGCCTCCACGCCTTGAACGCTGCATGAATGGCCAGCAACTCCCTGTCCCATATGGTGTAGTTCTGCTCGGACTTGCTGAGCTTCCTGGAGTAAAACGCTCCCGGTCGCCACACCCCCTGCGGGTCTTTCTGCAGCAGGACCGCCCCCACGGCTCTGTCCGAGGCGTCAGTCTCCACCCTCATCGGCTTGCTGGGGTTGACATGAAGCAGCTGCTCTTCCGACGCGAAGAGACGCTTGAGTGCCTGAAAGGACTGTTCCGCCTGCTCTGTCCAAATGAACTTCTTTTTCTTGGAGCTAAGCGTGTCAGTGATGGCCGCCGTCTGCATAGCGAAGCCCTTGATAAACTTGCGATAGAAGTTCGCAAAGCCGACAAACCGTTGGACCTCCTTCCGGTTGCGCGGGCTCTTCCAATCCAACACCGCTCGAACCTTGGCGCTGTCCATGGCGAGCCCCTTGTCAGACAGCTTGTAGCCCAGAAAATCCACCTCCGTCACGTCAAATTGGCACTTCTCCAGCTTGGCGTAGAGCCTATGGTGCTTCAGCCTGTTCAGTACTTCCTTGACGTGTTTGTCATGCTCCTGTTGCGACTCCGAAAAGATCAGGATGTCATCTAAGAAACAGACGCACGTCTTGTAGAGAAGTCCCGCCAACACGTGATGCATGAATGCTTGAAAAACGTGGGAGCCATTTTGCAATCCAAAAGGCATAATTCTATATTCGTAGGTCCCCAGTGGCGTGAACATGGCTGTTTTCCACTCGTCTCCCTCCCGCATGCGAATGAGGTTGTACGCACCTCGCAGATCCAATTTGGTGAACACTCTGCCCTTCCGCACCTTTGCGAGGAGGTCGTCAATTCGGGGCATGGGGAAGTCCGACGGCTTAGTCACACTGTTCAAGGTCCTGTAATCCACTACGAGCCTCTTTTGGGGCGTATCCCGCTTCTTAACGAAGAACACCGGGCTGCCTCCCACCGCCTTGGACTCTCGGATGAAACCGCGCTCCAAATTATGATCTATGAACTCCTTGAGTTCTTGCAGCTCGTCCTCTGACATGGAATACAGTCTCCCCTTAGGCAGCGCCGCCCCTGGCAGCAGGTCAATCTTGCAGTCATATGGCCTGTGAGGGGGTAGCCTGTCTGCCTCCTTCTCGCAGAAAACTTCCAAAAATTCTGCGTACTTGTGGGGAATCGCTTGCAGTGTGCCTAGCAGTAGCTGTGACTCCTCTTCCTCTCCTTCCTGCCTGGGCACGATGCAGTGTTCAGCACAAAAGGAAGAGCCGAAGGTCAGCTGCCTCTGGTACCAAGCCAGCGTTGGGCTGTGTTTGTCCAGCCAACTCATGCCCAACACAATGGGCGTGTCCGACAATTGAGTGACGTTGAAGCTGATGACTTCTTGGTGATTCCCAAGTCGCATCACCATCGGTGGCGTCTGCTGCACCACTTGCCCTCCTAGCAGCTCCCTGCCATCCACCGTGACCACCTGCAGGGGCAGTGTGGCCGGCAGCAACTGTATAGCATGCTGGTTGACAAAGTCCTGCCCCATAAAGTCCGCATTGCTGCCTGAGTCAATGGTGATTGGCACGTCCATGGTGATGCCATTGGGCAGCTGGAGCGACGCGGTGAGCCTCACCACTGGTTTGGGCGGGAGGGGGTTCACGGGCTGTAAAATCTCTGGGGACTGCATCATTAATACGTCTGGCTGGGCCCCAGTGCCTCTTCCTCCAGCCAGACAGCGTCGTTTCCCTGCTGTGGTTCTCCTTGCTGCGTTGCTGCAGTCGCCATTGCTGAGGCTGCAGTGAGCTTGTGGAGCCTCTGGGGACACTCTTTCGCCATATGCCCTGGCTCCTCACAGACGTAACACTTCCTGTTCCCTCTAGGAGGCTTCGCTTTCACTGCTGCTGGTGCCAGGGCTCTGGTTGCTGACTGAGCCCTGGCACCTCCAACCTCCATCGGTTCAGCTCCTCCCCCTGGCGGAGGCGTGGATTGCGTACGTGCTGCTTCTCTGGGAAAGAAGGAGGAGCCCCTGGCTGGTTCGCGCCCTCCACGCCCTTCGTCCCTGCTCCACGGACGTCCTTCCAGGCGTACCCCCACTGCCAGCGCCCTCTGCACGACCTCCTGGGTGGTCCGGGGTCTCTCCCCCCTCGCAATCTCATCTTTTACAGAGCTGTTTAGTCCCTCCCAGAAAAGGTCTCTTACCGGAGTCGCATCTCTGTCCCATTCTAGGGCACTGGCCAAGGCGAAAAAGCGGGCATGGTACTGCCGTACGCTGGCCCTTCCCTGCTTCAGTCCATGAATCTGTTGCCGAGCAAGATCCACGTCAATGCTTGATAAAAAACACGCATCCATCGCTTTAATAAAGGCATTCGCATTTTGGAGCGCCGGATCGTTATCCCTCCATAAATTGCGCAGCCATGCTCTGGCATCCCCATGCAGATAAGACATGATGAACCCCACTTTCTCTTGCTCATCTCTAAAATCTTTACTCAGCAGTTGCAGTGCACACAGTACGTCTGCTTTAAAATTGGGATACTGTTGCAGGTTCCCATCGAAGTGAGAGACCAGACCGCCTGTGCGTCTCCCCAACCCAATCCCCTCTGGTTTGGGTGTCTGTTGCCCTTGCTTCGTAAGCACTTCCAACCTGACCTGGAGATCCCTGTAGGCGGCAGCTGCGTCCTCCTCTCTCTTCCTGGATGCGAGAGCCTCGGCATTCAGCTGTGACACTGCTTCTCTGAGTTCCGCTATCTGCTGTTCAGCCGTCATGTCGGCTGCCGTTCGTGAGCTCACTCGTAGGCACCTGCTTCTCTCC
This sequence comes from Podarcis muralis, assembly GCF_964188315.1. Classification (NCBI taxonomy): domain Eukaryota; kingdom Metazoa; phylum Chordata; class Lepidosauria; order Squamata; family Lacertidae; genus Podarcis; species Podarcis muralis. The sequence continues at coordinate 42,294,602 of NC_135671.1, read as the reverse complement.
TCTCCTCGAGGCTGTAGATGCCCACAATACGTGAGACGGAGCTTACTGTCAGGGTTGCTTCAAGATCCTAGCTCACAGAGGATCACGCTAGCCAACGGTCATTAAGTAAAAGTCTTTATTGAGTTACAGTTTCCATTCTCAAGCTGCTGCGTGCAACCCTACGTCTAGTAGCTAGATCGGCGTAGCTCCGTCTGAATCTCCGCCCCTCGTACACCAACTTAATATCCTAGCCCTGCTCCACCTTTTCCGCCTGACTGTTCTTCTCTGGGTCCCTCTGCCCCCCTGGGTCTCTTCTTTCCGGGATTCTTCGGACGCTGACCCCCCGGACTCTCCTGTCTCCTTGCGCCGGGCTTTAGGACCCGGCTCTCTTTCCGGGCTGCCTACTGCGCTTCCTTCCTGTGCATTTGAACTTGGCGCGCGCGCCCAACCTTCCACCTTCCGTCTAACCGTTTCTTCGCTCCCAGATGGAGGTGTGGCCACCCCTGACTCGTGCCCTCCCTCCTGCTGTGAGCTGCCAGCGCTTGCCCCCTGGCTCCTTTCCTCTTCCCTGTTCTCTGGCGGTGACGCTGGACCCGATCTCCAACTGCTCTCCTCTGATTCCCCTCTGGCTCTATCTCCCTGGGGTGCCCCCCTAAACTCCCCCCTTGCCTTGGCCACTGGTGCTCCTTTCTGTGAATCCTCCGACTCACTGGAGAGACTCGGAGATCTCGGGTCGTCGTCATCGCTCATCCTTTCTTCTGCCTCCTCCCCTTCGCTCTCTGTTTCCTTCCTTGCCCTTGCCTCTGCTCCTGAACCCCTGACAGCAACATTAACCCAGAAATCGCAAAGTGTATGTAATGAGACCCAAATGACAAAACACCGTACTTTCGCTACCATATGCGCAGAAAGAAGACGAATAAGCTTTCATTGCGCTTACTTCCAATTGTTGCTTTTCAGATTCGAATGCACATTCACCCAAAAATCACGCAGTGTAATGTTTGTTATCAGCCCAAATTAAGCATACGTGTTTTGGTTCTATCTCAACCGAAACAAGACGAAGAAGCTGGGATTTTTTCATTGGGTGTTCATTCACCAACAAATAGCAAAGCAAAGTGTAGTAAGCGAAAACAGAGCAAAACAGGTTGTTTTGCGTTCCAGCTACATCGAAACAAGAATCTTGGATGTCGCTTATTTCAAGTTCTGTTCTTTGGTGTTAATGCAACATTAACCCAGAAATCGCAAAGTGTATGTAATGAGACCCAAATGACAAAACACCGTCTTTTCGCTACCATATGCGCAGAAAGAAGACGAATAAGCTTTGATTGCGCTTACTTCCAATTGTTGCTTTTTGGATACGAATGGACATTCACCCAAAAACCACGCAGTGAAATGTTTGTTATCAGCCCAAATTAAGCATACGTGTTTTGGCTCTATCTCAACAGAAACAAGACGAAGAAGCTGGGATTTTTTCATTGGGTGTTCATTCACCAACAAATAGCAAAGCAAAAGTGTAGTAAGCTAAAACAGAGCAAAACAGGTTGTTTTGCGTTCCAGCTACATCGAAACAAGAATCTTGGATGTCGCTTATTTCAAGTTCTTTGGTGTTAATGCAACATTAACCCAGAAATCGCAAAGTGTATGTAATGAGACCCAAATGACAAAACACCGTCTTTTCGCTACCATATGCGCAGAAAGAAGACGAATAAGCTTTGATTGCGCTTACTTGCAATTGTTGCTTTTCGGATTCGAATGCACATTCACCCAAAAATCACGCAGAGAAATGTTTGTTATCAGCCCAAATTAAGCATACGTGTTTTGGTTCCATCTCAATAGAAACAAGACGAAGAAGCTGGGATTTTTTCATTGGGTGTTCATTCACCAACAAATAGCAAAGCAAAAGTGTAGTAAGCTAAAAGAGCAAAACAGGTTGTTTTGCGTTCCAGCTACATCGAAACAAGAATCTTGGATGTCGCTTATTTCAAGTTGTGTTCTTTGGTGTTAATGCAAAATTAACCCAGAAATCGCAAAGTGTATGTAATGAGACCCAAATGACAAAACACCGTTGTCAGGGGTTCAGGAGCAGAGGCAAGGGCAAGGGAGGAAACAGAGAGCGAAGGGGAGGAGGCAGAAGAAAGGATGAGCGATGACGACGACCCGAGATCTCCGAGTCTCTCCAGTGAGTCGGAGGATTCACAGAAAGGAGCACCAGTGGCCAAGGCAAGGGGGGAGTTTAGGGGGGCACCCCAGGGAGATAGAGCCAGAGGGGAATCAGAGGAGAGCAGTTGGAGATCGGGTCCAGCGTCACCGCCAGAGAGCAGGGAAGAGGAAAGGAGCCAGGGGGCAAGCGCTGGCAGCTCACAGCAGGAGGGAGGGCACGAGTCAGGGGTGGCCACACCTCCATCTGGGAGCGAAGAAACGGTTAGACGGAAGGTGGAAGGTTGGGGGCGCGCGCCAAGTTCAAATGCACAGGAAGGAGGCGCAGTAGGCAGCCCGGAAAGAGAGCCGGGTCCTAAAGCCCGGCGCAAGGAGACAGGAGAGTCCGGGGGGTCAGCGTCCGAAGAATCCCGGAAGGAAGAGACCCAGGGGGGCAGAGGGACCCAGAGAAGAACAGTCAGGCGGAAAAGGTGGAGCAGGGCTAGGATATTAAGTTGGTGTACGAGGGGCGGAGATTCAGACGGAGCTTCGCCGATCTAGCTACTAGACGTAGGGTTGCACGCAGCAGCTTGAGAATGGAAACTGTAACTCAATAAAGACTTTTACTTAATGACCGTTGGCTAGCGTGATCCTCTGTGAGCTAGGATCTTGAAGCAACCCTGACAGTAAGCTCCGTCTCTGTATTGTGGGCATCTACAGCCTCGAGGAGAGGAGAGAAGCAGGTGCCTACTAGTGAGCTCACGAACGGCAGCCGACATGACGGCTGAACAGCAGATAGCGGAACTCAGAGAAGCAGTGTCACAGCTGAATGCCGAGGCTCTCGCATCCAGGAAGAGAGAGGAGGACGCAGCTGCCGCCTACAGGGATCTCCAGGTCAGGTTGGAAGTGCTTACGAAGCAAGGGCAACAGACACCCAAACCAGAGGGGATTGGGTTGGGGAGACGCACAGGCGGTCTGGTCTCTCACTTCGATGGGAACCTGCAACAGTATCCCAATTTTAAAGCAGACGTACTGTGTGCACTGCAACTGCTGAGTAAAGATTTTAGAGATGAGCAAGAGAAAGTGGGGTTCATCATGTCTTATCTGCATGGGGATGCCAGAGCATGGCTGCGCAATTTATGGAGGGATAACGATCCGGCGCTCCAAAATGCGAATGCCTTTATTAAAGCGATGGATGCGTGTTTTTTATCAAGCATTGACGTGGATCTTGCTCGGCAACAGATTCATGGACTGAAGCAAGGAAGGGCCAGCGTACGGCAGTACCATGCCCGCTTTTTCGCCTTGGCCAGTGCCCTAGAATGGGACAGAGATGCGACCCCTGTAAGAGACCTTTTCTGGGAGGGACTAAACAGCTCTGTAAAAGATGAGATTGCGAGGGGGGAGAGACCCCGGACCACCCAGGAGGTCGTGCAGAGGGCGCTGGCAGTGGGGGTACGGCTGGAAGGACGTCCGTGGAGCAGGGACGAAGGGCGTGGAGGGCGCGAACCAGCCAGGGGCTCCTCCTTCTTTCCCAGAGAAGCAGCACGTACGCAATCCACGCCTCCGCCAGGGGGAGGAGCTGAACCGATGGAGGTTGGAGGTGCCAGGGCTCAGTCAGCAACCAGAGCCCTAGCACCAGCAGCAGTGAAAGCGAAGCCTCCTAGAGGGAACAGGAAGTGTTACGTCTGTGAGGAGCCAGGGCATATGGCGAAAGAGTGTCCCCAGAGGCTCCACAAGCTCACTGCAGCCTCAGCAATGGCGACTGCAGCAACGCAGCAAGGAGAACCACAGCAGGGAAACGACGCTGTCTGGCTGGAGGAAGAGGCACTGGGGCCCAGCCAGACGTATTAATGATGCAGTCCCCAGAGATTTTACAGCCCGTGAACCCCCTCCCGCCCAAACCAGTGGTGAGGCTCACCGCGTCGCTTCAGCTGCCCAATGGCATCACCATGGACGTGCCAATCACCATTGACTCAGGCAGCAATGCGGACTTTATGGGGCAGGACTTTGTCAACCAGCATGCTATACAGTTGCTGCCGGCCACACTGCCCCTGCAGGTAGTCACGGTGGATGGCAGGGAGCTGCTAGGAGGGCAAGTGGTGCAGCAGACGCCACCGATGGTGATGCGACTTGGGAATCACCAAGAAGTCATCAGCTTCAACGTCACTTAATTGTCGGACACGCCCATTGTGTTGGGCATGAGTTGGCTGGACAAACACAGCCCAACGCTGGCTTGGTACCAGAGGCAGCTGACCTTCGGCTCTTCCTTTTGTGCTGAACACTGCATCGTGCCCAGGCAGGAAGGAGAGGAAGAGGAGTCACAGCTACTGCTAGGCACACTGCAAGCGATTCCCCACAAGTACGCAGAATTTTTGGAAGTTTTCTGCGAGAAGGAGGCAGACAGGCTACCCCCTCACAGGCCATATGACTGCAAGATTGACCTGCTGCCAGGGGCGGCGCTGCCTAAGGGGAAACTGTATTCCATGTCAGAGGACGAGCTGCAAGAACTCAAGGAGTTCATAGATCATAATTTGGAGCGCGGTTTCATCCGAGAGTCCAAGGCGGTGGGAGGCAGCCCGGTGTTCTTCGTTAAGAAGCGGGATACGCCCCAAAAGAGGCTCGTAGTGGATTACAGGACCTTGAACAGTGTGACTAAGCCGTCGGACTTCCCCATGCCCCGAATTGACGACCTCCTCGCAAAGGTGCGGAAGGGCAGAGTGTTCACCAAATTGGATCTGCGAGGTGCGTACAACCTCATTCGCATGCGGGAGGGTGACGAGTGGAAAACAGCCATGTTCACGCCACTGGGGACCTACGAATATAGAGTTATGCCTTTTGGATTGCAAAATGGCTCCCACGTTTTTCAAGCATTCATGCATCACGTGTTGGCGGGACTTCTCTACAAGACGTGCGTCTGTTTCTTAGATGACATCCTGATCTTTTCGGAGTCGCAACAGGAGCATGACAAACACGTCAAGGAAGTGCTGAACAGGCTAAAGCAACATAGGCTCTACGCCAAGCTGGAGAAGTGCCAATTTGACGTGACGGAGGTGGATTTTCTGGGCTACAAGCTGTCTGACAAGGGGCTCGCCATGGACAGCGCCAAGGTTCGAGCGGTGTTGGATTGGAAGAGCCCGCGCAACCGGAAGGAGGTCCAACGGTTTGTCGGCTTTGCGAACTTCTATCGCAAGTTTATCAAGGGCTTCGCTATGCAGACGGCGGCCATCACTGACACGCTTAGCTCCAAGAAAAAGAAGTTCATTTGGACAGAGCAGGCGGAACAGTCCTTTCAGGCACTCAAACGTCTCTTCGCGTCGGAAGAGCAGCTGCTTCATGTCAACCCCAGCAAGCCGATGAGGGTGGAGACTGACGCCTCGGACAGAGCCGTGGGGGCGGTCCTGCTGCAGAAAGACCCGCAGGGGGTGTGGCGACCGGGAGCGTTTTACTCCAGGAAGCTCAGCAAGTCCGAGCAGAACTACACCATATGGGACAGGGAGTTGCTGGCCATTCATGCAGCGTTCAAGGCGTGGAGGCACTTTCTGATCGGCGCCAAGCACACGGTGCAGGTTTGCACGGACCACAAGAACCTAGAGCACTGGCGCACGGCACAGTTCCTGAACCAGAGGCAGATACGTTGGGCTGAGTTCTTTGCGAACTTCGACTTCCGAATAGAGTATGTCCCGGGGGACACCAACATCATGGCGGACGCTCTCTCCCGCAAGCCACAGTATCTGGAGGAAGCAACGCCAGCGGCCGCCATGCACATCTTCGCACCAACAGTGTGGGCGTGCGCCGCGGCAACCGTGGATCTGGAGGCGGTGCGACGAGCGTTGCAAGGGGACTCCTTCGCGCAAGCAAAGATCTCAGAGGTGCACAGGGGCAAAGCAGCGGCCGACGGTTTCCAGCTACGAGATGGATTGCTCATCCGTAAAGGGGCCATCTACGTGCCGGGAGACGAACTTCGCGCCACGGTGCTGCAGCAGCTGCACGACGCGCCCACTGCAGGGCACTTCGGCAAGGAGAAGACGGTGGAACTAGTAGCCAGGGATTTCTGGTGGCCTGGAATGAGAAGGGAGGTCGCGGACTACGTGGCGAGGTGTGACACCTGCCAGAGGGCGAAGCCAGTGCTTAGACCGCCGGCCGGACTGTTGGAACCGCTCCAAACTCCGGCCGAACCTTGGGAGAGGGTGGCCCTGGACTTTGTCACGGATCTGCCCAGCTCGAGGGGCAAGACGGCAGTGCTGGTGGTGGTGGACTTGTTCTCCAAGATGGCACATTTCATTCCGTGTGCGAAGGTGGCCACGGCGGAACAAACCGCCAAACTGTTCATAGACCACGTGTTCAAGGTTCACGGTCTGCCACGGTCTATTCTGTCCGACCGGGGGCGGCAGTTCATCTCAAATTTCTGGCAGCGGCTGATGGGCTTCCTGAACGTCAAGATCAACCTGGCGTCGGCGAGACACCCGCAAACCAACGGGCAAGCAGAACGGGTCAATGCCATCATGCAGCAGTACTTGAGGTGCTATGCAAATCAACAGCCTGCGACGTGGGTGGATTACCTGCCGCTCGCCGAGTTCGCTTACAACAACACGAAGCACGTGTCCACGGGGGTCACACCGTTCTTCGCCAACAACGGGAGGCACCCCAGAACCTTCCCGGGACTGGAAAGGCTGGGGGAAGGGGAGCCGCAGACGGCAGATGCGTTCGCGTCGGAACTGCAGGAAGTCCACGATCAGCTGAGGCGCCACCTGGAGCTGGCCAAGCACGCATACAAGGTACAAGCGGACAAACGCAGAAGGGTTGGCGAAGAGCTACACGTGGGGGACTGGGTCTGGTTAGCAGCCCACGCAGTGCCGGCCAGGTCGTTGGCCAAGAAGAAACTAGGGCATAAGCAACTGGGGCCCTATCAAGTCGAAGAGCAGGTCAACCCGGTGGCCTTCAGGCTGGCGCTTCCGGAGGGTTCCAGAATGCATCCGGTATTCCACAGATCGGTGCTCACTCCCTACAAGGCACCGCACAGGTTTCAGGAACCCGGAACGGCACAGAAGGAGCGCATCAACGAAGTCACAGAGATTTTGGATTCCAGATGGGGGGAAGAAGGGGTAGAATACTTTCTCGCCAGGGAGGGCACCCCGGCCAGTGCGAACAGTTGGGTGCCGGACTACGCCTTGGACGAACCTCTGCTCAAAGACGAGTTTCATGCCCTCTTCCCACATAGACCGATGCCAGCAGACTTTTTCGACGACTGGCTTTTCACACCCACGCTTTCGGGCAGCACGTTCCGGGGGTTCGACTCGGACGAGGACCCGATACGAGACGTCCGTTCCCCGGAGGGGTCGCCCTCGGGATCTGCCTCAGAACCCTCGTATTGGTGGGACGACAAACCAGAGGAACAGTGGCGCAGGAAGTGGCAAGAAGGTCCAGGCCGAGCAACGCCGCCTGGAGGAAGCGAGGGAGAGACGGACATGGACATTTTCGGGGACGATCCAGGTTTCGAGCACGGCGGCACAGAGATGGAAGCAGAGGTGACCGTAGTCGACGAGAGAAGGGAGGAAGAACCGGAAGACTTCGGAGGGAGGCCCGCTACGGGAACCGAACGGTACCCGACATTCGTCTCCTTGACGCAGCAGCACCCAGCTCCAGCACCGGAAGGAGGGGAAGGGGGAGTGGGGGGCTTCGAGGGGGGGATGGATGTCAGGGGTTCAGGAGCAGAGGCAAGGGCAAGGGAGGAAACAGAGAGCGAAGGGGAGGAGGCAGAAGAAAGGATGAGCGATGACGACGACCCGAGATCTCCGAGTCTCTCCAGTGAGTCGGAGGATTCACAGAAAGGAGCACCAGTGGCCAAGGCAAGGGGGGAGTTTAGGGGGGCACCCCAGGGAGATAGAGCCAGAGGGGAATCAGAGGAGAGCAGTTGGAGATCGGGTCCAGCGTCACCGCCAGAGAGCAGGGAAGAGGAAAGGAGCCAGGGGGCAAGCGCTGGCAGCTCACAGCAGGAGGGAGGGCACGAGTCAGGGGTGGCCACACCTCCATCTGGGAGCGAAGAAACGGTTAGACGGAAGGTGGAAGGTTGGGGGCGCGCGCCAAGTTCAAATGCACAGGAAGGAGGCGCAGTAGGCAGCCCGGAAAGAGAGCCGGGTCCTAAAGCCCGGCGCAAGGAGACAGGAGAGTCCGGGGGGTCAGCGTCCGAAGAATCCCGGAAGGAAGAGACCCAGGGGGGCAGAGGGACCCAGAGAAGAACAGTCAGGCGGAAAAGGTGGAGCAGGGCTAGGATATTAAGTTGGTGTACGAGGGGCGGAGATTCAGACGGAGCTTCGCCGATCTAGCTACTAGACGTAGGGTTGCACGCAGCAGCTTGAGAATGGAAACTGTAACTCAATAAAGACTTTTACTTAATGACCGTTGGCTAGCGTGATCCTCTGTGAGCTAGGATCTTGAAGCAACCCTGACAACCGTCTTTTCGCTACCATATGCGCAGAAAGAAGACGAATAAGCTTTGATTGCGCTTACTTCCAATTGTTGCTTTTTGGATTCGAATGCACATTCACCCAAAAACCACGCAGTGAAATGTTTGTTATCAGCCCAAATTAAGCATACGTGTTTTGGTTCTATCTCAACAGAAACAAGACGAAGAAGCTGGGATTTTTTCATTGGGTGTTCATTCACCAACAAATAGCAAAGCAAAAGTGTAGTAAGCTAAAACAGAGCAAAACAGGTTGTTTTGCATTCCAGCTACATCGAAACAAGAATCTTGGATGTCGCTTATTTCAAGTTGTGTTCTTTGGTGTTAATGCAACATTAACCCAGAAATCGCAAAGTGTATGTAATGAGACCCAAATGACAAAACACCGTACTTTCGCTACCATATGCGCAGAAAGAAGACGAATAAGCTTTGATTGCGCTTACTTGCAATTGTTGCTTTTCGGATTCGAATGCACATTCACCCAAAAATCACGCAGAGAAATGTTTGTTATCAGCCCAAATTAAGCATACGTGTTTTGGTTCCATCTCAATAGAAACAAGACGAAGAAGCTGGGATTTTTTCATTGGGTGTTCATTCACCAACAAATAGCAAAGCAAAAGTGTAGTAAGCTAAAAGAGCAAAACAGGTTGTTTTGCGTTCCAGCTACATCGAAACAAGAATCTTGGATGTCGCTTATTTCAAGTTGTGTTCTTTGGTGTTAATGCAACATTAACCCAGAAATCGCAAAGTGTATGTAATGAGACCCAAATGACAAAACACCGTCTTTTCGCTACCATATGCGCAGAAAGAAGACGAATAAGCTTTGATTGCGCTTACTTCCAATTGTTGCTTTTTGGATTCGAATGCACATTCACCCAAAAACCACGCAGTGAAATGTTTGTTATCAGCCCAAATTAAGCATACGTGTTTTGGTTCTATCTCAACAGAAACAAGACGAAGAAGCTGGGATTTTTTCATTGGGTGTTCATTCACCAACAAATAGCAAAGCAAAAGTGTAGTAAGCTAAAACAGAGCAAAACAGGTTGTTTTGCATTCCAGCTACATCGAAACAAGAATCTTGGATGTCGCTTATTTCAAGTTGTGTTCTTTGGTGTTAATGCAACATTAACCCAGAAATCGCAAAGTGTATGTAATGAGACCCAAATGACAAAACACCGTACTTTCGCTACCATATGCGCAGAAAGAAGACGAATAAGCTTTGATTGCGCTTACTTGCAATTGTTGCTTTTCAGATTCGAATGCACATTCACCCAAAAATCACGCAGTGTAATGTTTGTTATCAGCCCAAATTAAGCATACGTGTTTTGGTTCCATCTCAATAGAAACAAGACGAAGAAGCTGGGATTTTTTCATTGGGTGTTCATTCACCAACAAATAGCAAAGCAAAAGTGTAGTAAGCTAAAAGAGCAAAACAGGTTGTTTTGCGTTCCAGCTACATCGAAACAAGAATCTTGGATGTCGCTTATTTCAAGTTGTGTTCTTTGGTGTTAATGCAACATTAACCCAGAAATCGCAAAGTGTATGTAATGAGACCCAAATGACAAAACACCGTCTTTTCGCTACCATATGCGCAGAAAGAAGACGAATAAGCTTTGATTGCGCTTACTTGCAATTGTTGCTTTTCAGATTCGAATGCACATTCACCCAAAAATCACGCAGTGTAATGTTTGTTATCAGCCCAAATTAAGCATACGTGTTTTAGTTCCATCTCAATAGAAACAAGACGAAGAAGCTGGGATTTTTTCATTGGGTGTTCATTCACCAACAAATAGCAAAGCAAACTGTAGTAAGCTAAAACAGAGCAATACAGGTTGTTTTGCGTTCCAGCTACATCGAAACAAGAATCTTGGATGTCGCTTATTTCAAGTTGTGTTCTTTGGTGTTAATGCAACATTAACCCAGAAATCGCAAAGTGTACGTAATGAGACCCAAATGACAAAACACCGTCTTTTCGCTACCATATGCGCAGAAAGAAGACGAATAAGCTTTCATTGCGCTTACTTCCAATTGTTGCTTTTCGGATTAGAATGCACATTCACCCAAAAATCACGCAGTGAAATGTTTGTTATCAGCCCAAATTAAGCATACGTGTTTTGGTTCCATCTCAATAGAAACAAGACGAAGAAGCTGGGATTTTGTCATTCGGTGTTCATTCACCAACAAATAGCAAAGCAAACTGTAGTAAGCTAAAACAGAGCAAAACAGGTTGTTTTGCATTCCAGCTACATCGAAACAAGAATCTTGGATGTCGCTTATTTCAAGTTGTGTTCTTTGGTGTTAATGCAACATTAACCCAGAAATCGCAAAGTGTATGTAATGAGACCCAAATGACAAAACACCGTACTTTCGCTACCATATGCGCAGAAAGAAGACGAATAAGCTTTGATTGCGCTTACTTGCAATTGTTGCTTTTCGGATTCGAATGCACATTCACCCAAAAATCACGCAGAGAAATGTTTGTTATCAGCCCAAATTAAGCATACGTGTTTTGGTTCCATCTCAATAGAAAAAAGACGAAGAAGCTGGGATTTTTTCATTGGGTGTTCATTCACCAACAAATAGCAAAGCAAAAGTGTAGTAAGCTAAAAGAGCAAAACAGGTTGTTTTGCGTTCCAGCTACATCGAAACAAGAATCTTGGATGTCGCTTATTTCAAGTTGTGTTCTTTGGTGTTAATGCAACATTAACCCAGAAATCGCAAAGTGTATGTAATGAGACCCAAATGACAAAACACCGTCTTTTCGCTACCATATGCGCAGAAAGAAGACGAATAAGCTTTGATTGCGCTTACTTCCAATTGTTGCTTTTTGGATTCGAATGCACATTCACCCAAAAACCACGCAGTGAAATGTTTGTTATCAGCCCAAATTAAGCATACGTGTTTTGGTTCTATCTCAACAGAAACAAGACGAAGAAGCTGGGATTTTTTCATTGGGTGTTCATTCACCAACAAATAGCAAAGCAAAAGTGTAGTAAGCTAAAACAGAGCAAAACAGGTTGTTTTGCATTCCAGCTACATCGAAACAAGAATCTTGGATGTCGCTTATTTCAAGTTGTGTTCTTTGGTGTTAATGCAACATTAACCCAGAAATCGCAAAGTGTATGTAATGAGACCCAAATGACAAAACACCGTACTTTCGCTACCATATGCGCAGAAAGAAGACGAATAAGCTTTGATTGCGCTTACTTGCAATTGTTGCTTTTCAGATTCGAATGCACATTCACCCAAAAATCACGCAGTGTAATGTTTGTTATCAGCCCAAATTAAGCATACGTGTTTTGGTTCCATCTCAATAGAAACAAGACGAAGAAGCTGGGATTTTTTCATTGGGTGTTCATTCACCAACAAATAGCAAAGCAAAAGTGTAGTAAGCTAAAAGAGCAAAACAGGTTGTTTTGCGTTCCAGCTACATCGAAACAAGAATCTTGGATGTCGCTTATTTGAAGTTGTGTTCTTTGGTGTTAATGCAACATTAACCCAGAAATCGCAAAGTGTATGTAATGAGACCCAAATGACAAAACACCGTCTTTTCGCTACCATATGCGCAGAAAGAAGACGAATAAGCTTTGATTGCGCTTACTTGCAATTGTTGCTTTTCAGATTCGAATGCACATTCACCCAAAAATCACGCAGTGTAATGTTTGTTATCAGCTGTCAGAGACTGCCTCCCGGTCTCAGCTCACAGAAGACCAACGCTAGCCATTAGAACTGTACAGAAGTCTTTATTGGCATTTAGTTTCCATTTCCAAACACTAGCGTGCGTCTCTACGTCTAAACCCTAGACCAGCGAAGCCTCGTCTGAGTCTCCGCCCCCTGTACACCAGCTTAAGACTCTAGCCTTACTCCACCTTCTACGTTTCTCCTTCCTCCTCTGGGTCCTACTACCCCCCTGGGTGCCTTCTTTCCGGGATGCCTCGGAAGCGGACCCTTCGGACTCCTCCCCTTCTCTCCGGCGGGCTTTGGGACCCGGCTCTCTCTCCGGACTGCCCATTGCGCCCCCCTCCTGTACATTTGAACTTGGCGCGCGCGCGCTGCCCCTGACCTTCCTTTTGACCGTTACCTCGCTCTCTGATGCAGGCGTGGCTAACCCTGACTCATGTCCTTCCGCTGACGGAAGGCTGCCTGCTGCCGATGTTTGGGACTCCTCCCCCTTACTGCTCTCCGGTGGGAAAGTTGGTCCCGATTTCCAGCTGCTGCTCTCTGAGTCCCCTCTGGCCCCTCCTTCCTGGGGTGTTCCCTCTGGCAACCCCCTGGCTCTGACCACTGGGGCCCCTTTCTGTGAATCCTCTGATTCACTGGAGAGACTTAGAGACCTCGGATGGCTACCCTCGCTGACTTCTCCCTCAGATTCCTCTCCCTCGGTCTCTACTTCCTCCCTCTCCTGTCCCTCTGCTCCTGAACCCCTGACATCAGCCCAAATTAAGCATACGTGTTTTAGTTCCATCTCAATAGAAACAAGACGAAGAAGCTGGGATTTTTTCATTGGGTGTTCATTCACCAACAAATAGCAAAGCAAACTGTAGTAAGCTAAAACAGAGCAATACAGGTTGTTTTGCGTTCCAGCTACATCGAAACAAGAATCTTGGATGTCGCTTATTTCAAGTTGTGTTCTTTGGTGTTAATGCAACATTAACCCAGAAATCGCAAAGTGTACGTAATGAGACCCAAATGACAAAACACCGTCTTTTCGCTACCATATGCGCAGAAAGAAGACGAATAAGCTTTCATTGCGCTTACTTCCAATTGTTGCTTTTCGGATTAGAATGCACATTCACCCAAAAATCACGCAGTGAAATGTTTGTTATCAGCCCAAATTAAGCATACGTGTTTTGGTTCCATCTCAATAGAAACAAGACAAAGAAGCTGGGATTTTGTCATTCGGTGTTCATTCACCAACAAATAGCAAAGCAAACTGTAGTAAGCTAAAACAGAGCAAAACAGGTTGTTTTGCGTTCCAGCTACATCGAAATAAGAATCTTGGATGTCGCTTATTTCAAGTTGTGTTCTTTGGTGTTAATGCAACATTAGCCCAGAAATCGCAAAGTGTACGTAATGAGACCCAAATGATAAAACACCGTCTTTTCGCTACCATATGCGCAGAAAGAAGACGAATAAGCTTTCATTGCGCTTACTTCCAATTGTTGCTTTTCGGATTAGAATGCACATTCACCCAAAAATCACGCAGTGAAATGTTTGTTATCAGCCCAAATAAAGCATACGTGTTTTGGGTCCATCTCAATAGAAAAAAGACAAAGAAGCTGGGATTTTGTCATTCGGTGTTCATTCACCAACAAATAGCAAAGCAAACTGTAGTAAGCTAAAACAGAGCAAAACAGGTTGTTTTGCGTTCCAGCTACATCGAAACAAGCATCTTGGATGTCACTTATTTCAAGTTGTGTTCTTTGGTGTTAATGCAACATTAACCCAGAAATCGCAAAGTGTATGTAATGAGACCCAAATGACAAAACACCGTCTTTTCGCTACCATATGCGCAGAAAGAAGACGAATAAGCTTTCATTGCGCTTACTTCCAATTGTTGCTTTTCGGATTAGAATGCACATTCACCCAAAAATCACGCAGTGAAATGTTTGTTATCAGCCCAAATTAAGCATACGTGTTTTGGTTCCATCTTAATAGAAACAAGACGAAGAAGCTGGGATTTTGTCATTCGGTGTTCATTCACCAACAAATAGCAAAGCAAACTGTAGTAAGCTAAAACAGAGCAAAACAGGTTGTTTTGCGTTCCAGCTACATCGAAACAAGAATCTTGGATGTCGCTTATTTCAAGTTGTGTTCTTTGGTGTTAATGCAACATTAACCCAGAAATCGCAAAGTGTACGTAATGAGACCCAAATGACAAAACACCGTCTTTTCGCTACCATATGCGCAGAAAGAAGACGAATAAGCTTTCATTGCGCTTACTTCCAATTGTTGCTTTTCGGATTAGAATGCACATTCACCCAAAAATCACGCAGTGAAATGTTTGTTATCAGCCCAAATAAAGCATACGTGTTTTGGTTCCATCTCAATAGAAACAAGAAGAAGAAGCTGGGATTTTGTCATTTGTTGTTCATTCACCAACAAATAGCAAAGCAAACTGTAGTAAGCTAAAACAGAGCAATACAGGTTGTTTTGCGTTCCAGCTACATCGAAACAAGAATCTTGGATGTCGCTTATTTCAAGTTGTGTTCTTTGGTGTTAATGCAACATTAACCCAGAAATCGCAAAGTGTACGTAATGAGACCCAAATGACAAAACACCGTCTTTTCGCTACCATATGCGCAGAAAGAAGACGAATAAGCTTTCATTGCGCTTACTTCCAATTGTTGCTTTTCGGATTAGAATGCACATTCACCCAAAAATCACGGAGTGAAATGTTTGTTATCAGCCCAAATTAAGCATACGTGTTTTGGTTCCATCTCAATAGAAACAAGACGAAGAAGCTGGGATTTTGTCATTCGGTGTTCATTCACCAACAAATAGCAAAGCAAACTGTAGTAAGCTAAAACAGAGCAAAACAGGTTGTTTTGCGTTCCAGCTACATCGAAACAAGAATCTTGGATGTGGCTTATTTCAAGTTGTGTTCTTTGGTGTTAATGCAACATTAACCCAGAAATCGCAAAGTGTATGTAATGAGACCCAAATGAAAAAACACCGTCTTTTCGCTACCATATGCGCAGAAAGAAGACGAATAAGCTTTCATTGCGCTTACTTCCAATTGTTGCTTTTCGGATTAGAATGCACATTCACCCAAAAATCACGCAGTGAAATGTTTGTTATCAGCCCAAATAAAGCATACGTGTCTTGGGTCCATCTCAATAGAAAAAAGACGAAGAAGCTGGGATTTTGTCATTCGGTGTTCATTCACCAACAAATAGCAAAGCAAACTGTAGTAAGCTAAAACAGAGCAAAACAGGTTGTTTTGCGTTCCAGCTACATCGAAACAAGAATCTTGGATGTCACTTATTTCAAGTTGTGTTCTTTGGTGTTAATGCAACATTAACCCAGAAATCGCAAAGTGTATGTAATGAGACCCAAATGACAAAACACCGTCTTTTCGCTACCATATGGGCAGAAAGAAGACGAATAAGCTTTCATTGCGCTTACTTCCAATTGTTGCTTTTTGGATTCGAATGCACATTCACCCAAAAACCACGCAGTGAAATGTTTGTTATCAGCCCAAATTAAGCATACGTGTTTTGGTTCTATCTCAACAGAAACAAGACGAAGAAGCTGGGATTTTTTCATTGGGTGTTCATTCACCAACAAATAGCAAAGCAAAAGTGTAGTAAGCTAAAACAGAGCAAAACAGGTTGTTTTGCGTTCCAGCTACATCGAAACAAGAATCTTGGATGTCGCTTATTTCAAGTTGTGTTCTTTGGTGTCAGGGTTGCTTCAAGATCCTAGCTCACAGAGGATCACGCTAGCCAACGGTCATTAAGTAAAAGTCTTTATTGAGTTACAGTTTCCATTCTCAAGCTGCTGCGTGCAACCCTACGTCTAGTAGCTAGATCGGCGAAGCTCCGTCTGAATCTCCGCCCCTCGTACACCAACTTAATATCCTAGCCCTGCTCCACCTTTTCCGCCTGACTGTTCTTCTCTGGGTCCCTCTGCCCCCCTGGGTCTCTTCCTTCCGGGATTCTTCGGACGCTGACCCCCCGGACTCTCCTGTCTCCTTGCGCCGGGCTTTAGGACCCGGCTCTCTTTCCGGGCTGCCTACTGCGCCTCCTTCCTGTGCATTTGAACTTGGCGCGCGCGCCCAACCTTCCACCTTCCGTCTAACCGTTTCTTCGCTCCCAGATGGAGGTGTGGCCACCCCTGACTCGTGCCCTCCCTCCTGCTGTGAGCTGCCAGCGCTTGCCCCCTGGCTCCTTTCCTCTTCCCTGCTCTCTGGCGGTGACGCTGGACCCGATCTCCAACTGCTCTCCTCTGATTCCCCTCTGGCTCTATCTCCCTGGGGTGCCCCCCTAAACTCCCCCCTTGCCTTGGCCACTGGTGCTCCTTTCTGTGAATCCTCCGACTCACTGGAGAGACTCGGAGATCTCGGGTCGTCGTCATCGCTCATCCTTTCTTCTGCCTCCTCCCCTTCGCTCTCTGTTTCCTCCCTTGCCCTTGCCTCTGCTCCTGAACCCCTGACATCCATCCCCCCCTCGAAGCCCCCCACTCCCCCTTCCCCTCCTTCCGGTGCTGGAGCTGGGTGCTGCTGCGTCAAGGAGACGAATGTCGGGTACCGTTCGGTTCCCGTAGCGGGCCTCCCTCCGAAGTCTTCCGGTTCTTCCTCCCTTCTCTCGTCGACGACGGTCACCTCTGCTTCCATCTCTGTGCCGCCGTGCTCGAAACCTGGATCGTCCCCGAAAATGTCCATGTCCGTCTGTCAGGGGTTCAGGAGCAGAGGCAAGGGCAAGGGAGGAAACAGAGAGCGAAGGGGAGGAGGCAGAAGAAAGGATGAGCGATGACGACGACCCGAGATCTCCGAGTCTCTCCAGTGAGTCGGAGGATTCACAGAAAGGAGCACCAGTGGCCAAGGCAAGGGGGGAGTTTAGGGGGGCACCCCAGGGAGATAGAGCCAGAGGGGAATCAGAGGAGAGCAGTTGGAGATCGGGTCCAGCGTCACCGCCAGAGAGCAGGGAAGAGGAAAGGAGCCAGGGGGCAAGCGCTGGCAGCTCACAGCAGGAGGGAGGGCACGAGTCAGGGGTGGCCACACCTCCATCTGGGAGCGAAGAAACGGTTAGACGGAAGGTGGAAGGTTGGGCGCGCGCGCCAAGTTCAAATGCACAGGAAGGAGGCGCAGTAGGCAGCCCGGAAAGAGAGCCGGGTCCTAAAGCCCGGCGCAAGGAGACAGGAGAGTCCGGGGGGTCAGCGTCCGAAGAATCCCGGAAGGAAGAGACCCAGGGGGGCAGAGGGACCCAGAGAAGAACAGTCAGGCGGAAAAGGTGGAGCAGGGCTAGGATATTAAGTTGGTGTACGAGGGGCGGAGATTCAGACGGAGCTTCGCCGATCTAGCTACTAGACGTAGGGTTGCACGCAGCAGCTTGAGAATGGAAACTGTAACTCAATAAAGACTTTTACTTAATGACTGTTGGCTAGCGTGATCCTCTGTGAGCTAGGATCTTGAAGCAACCCTGACAGTAAGCTCCGTCTCCGTATTGTGGGCATCTACAGCCTCGAGGAGAGGAGAGAAGCAGGTGCCTACTAGTGAGCTCACGAACGGCAGCCGACATGACGGCTGAACAGCAGATAGCGGAACTCAGAGAAGCAGTGTCACAGCTGAATGCCGAGGCTCTCGCATCCAGGAAGAGAGAGGAGGACGCAGCTGCCGCCTACAGGGATCTCCAGGTCAGGTTGGAAGTGCTTACGAAGCAAGGGCAACAGACACCCAAACCAGAGGGGATTGGGTTGGGGAGACGCACAGGCGGTCTGGTCTCTCACTTCGATGGGAACCTGCAACAGTATCCCAATTTTAAAGCAGACGTACTGTGTGCACTGCAACTGCTGAGTAAAGATTTTAGAGATGAGCAAGAGAAAGTGGGGTTCATCATGTCTTATCTGCATGGGGATGCCAGAGCATGGCTGCGCAATTTATGGAGGGATAACGATCCGGCGCTCCAAAATGCGAATGCCTTTATTAAAGCGATGGATGCGTGTTTTTTATCAAGCATTGACGTGGATCTTGCTCGACAACAGATTCATGGACTGAAGCAAGGAAGGGCCAGCGTACGGCAGTACCATGCCCGCTTTTTCGCCTTGGCCAGTGCCCTAGAATGGGACAGAGATGCGACCCCTGTAAGAGACCTTTTCTGGGAGGGACTAAACAGCTCTGTAAAAGATGAGATTGCGAGGGGGGAGAGACCCCGGACCACCCAGGAGGTCGTGCAGAGGGCGCTGGCAGTGGGGGTACGGCTGGAAGGACGTCCGTGGAGCAGGGACGAAGGGCGTGGAGGGCGCGAACCAGCCAGGGGCTCCTCCTTCTTTCCCAGAGAAGCAGCACGTACGCAATCCACGCCTCCGCCAGGGGGAGGAGCTGAACCGATGGAGGTTGGAGGTGCCAGGGCTCAGTCAGCAACCAGAGCCCTAGCACCAGCAGCAGTGAAAGCGAAGCCTCCTAGAGGGAACAGGAAGTGTTACGTCTGTGAGGAGCCAGGGCATATGGCGAAAGAGTGTCCCCAGAGGCTCCACAAGCTCACTGCAGCCTCAGCAATGGCGACTGCAGCAACGCAGCAAGGAGAACCACAGCAGGGAAACGACGCTGTCTGGCTGGAGGAAGAGGCACTGGGGCCCAGCCAGACGTATTAATGATGCAGTCCCCAGAGATTTTACAGCCCGCGAACCCCCTCCCGCCCAAACCAGTGGTGAGGCTCACCGCGTCGCTCCAGCTGCCCAATGGCATCACCATGGACGTGCCAATCACCATTGACTCAGGCAGCAATGCGGACTTTATGGGGCAGGACTTTGTCAACCAGCATGCTATACAGTTGCTGCCGGCCACACTGCCCCTGCAGGTGGTCACGGTGGATGGCAGGGAGCTGCTAGGAGGGCAAGTGGTGCAGCAGACGCCACCGATGGTGATGCGACTTGGGAATCACCAAGAAGTCATCAGCTTCAACGTCACTCAATTGTCGGACACGCCCATTGTGTTGGGCATGAGTTGGCTGGACAAACACAGCCCAACGCTGGCTTGGTACCAGAGGCAGCTGACCTTCGGCTCTTCCTTTTGTGCTGAACACTGCATCGTGCCCAGGCAGGAAGGAGAGGAAGAGGAGTCACAGGTACTGCTAGGCACGCTGCAAGCGATTCCCCACAAGTACGCAGAATTTTTGGAAGTTTTCTGCGAGAAGGAGGCAGACAGGCTACCCCCTCACAGGCCATATGACTGCAAGATTGACCTGCTGCCAGGGGCGGCGCTGCCTAAGGGGAAACTGTATTCCATGTCAGAGGACGAGCTGCAAGAACTCAAGGAGTTCATAGACCATAATTTGGAGCGCGGTTTCATCCGAGAGTCCAAGGCGGTGGGAGGCAGCCCGGTGTTCTTCGTTAAGAAGCGGGATACGCCCCAAAAGAGGCTCGTAGTGGATTACAGGACCTTGAACAGTGTGACTAAGCCGTCGGACTTCCCCATGCCCCGAATTGACGACCTCCTCGCAAAGGTGCGGAAGGGCAGAGTGTTCACCAAATTGGATCTGCGAGGTGCGTACAACCTCATTCGCATGCGGGAGGGTGACGAGTGGAAAACAGCCATGTTCACGCCACTGGGGACCTACGAATATAGAGTTATGCCTTTTGGATTGCAAAATGGCTCCCACGTTTTTCAAGCATTCATGCATCACGTGTTGGCGGGACTTCTCTACAAGACGTGCGTCTGTTTCTTAGATGACATCCTGATCTTTTCGGAGTCGCAACAGGAGCATGACAAACACGTCAAGGAAGTGCTGAACAGGCTAAAGCAACATAGGCTCTACGCCAAGCTGGAGAAGTGCCAATTTGACGTGACGGAGGTGGATTTTCTGGGCTACAAGCTGTCTGACAAGGGGCTCGCCATGGACAGCGCCAAGGTTCGAGCGGTGTTGGATTGGAAGAGCCCGCGCAACCGGAAGGAGGTCCAACGGTTTGTCGGCTTTGCGAACTTCTATCGCAAGTTTATCAAGGGCTTCGCTATGCAGACGGCGGCCATCACTGACACGCTTAGCTCCAAGAAAAAGAAGTTCATTTGGACAGAGCAGGCGGAACAGTCCTTTCAGGCACTCAAGCGTCTCTTCGCGTCGGAAGAGCAGCTGCTTCATGTCAACCCCAGCAAGCCGATGAGGGTGGAGACTGACGCCTCGGACAGAGCCGTGGGGGCGGTCCTGCTGCAGAAAGACCCGCAGGGGGTGTGGCGACCGGGAGCGTTTTACTCCAGGAAGCTCAGCAAGTCCGAGCAGAACTACACCATATGGGACAGGGAGTTGCTGGCCATTCATGCAGCGTTCAAGGCGTGGAGGCACTTTCTGATCGGCGCCAAGCACACGGTGCAGGTTTGCACGGACCACAAGAACCTAGAGCACTGGCGCACGGCACAGTTCCTGAACCAGAGGCAGATACGTTGGGCTGAGTTCTTTGCGAACTTCGACTTCCGAATAGAGTATGTCCCGGGGGACACCAACATCATGGCGGACGCTCTCTCCCGCAAGCCACAGTATCTGGAGGAAGCAACGCCAGCGGCCGCCATGCACATCTTCGCACCAACAGTGTGGGCGTGCGCCGCGGCAACCGTGGATCTGGAGGCGGTGCGACGAGCGTTGCAAGGGGACTCCTTCGCGCAAGCAAAGATCTCAGAGGTGCACAGGGGCAAAGCAGCGGCCGACGGTTTCCAGCTACGAGATGGATTGCTCATCCGTAAAGGGGCCATCTACGTGCCGGGAGACGAACTTCGCGCCACGGTGCTGCAGCAGCTGCACGACGCGCCCACTGCAGGGCACTTCGGCAAGGAGAAGACGGTGGAACTAGTAGCCAGGGATTTCTGGTGGCCTGGAATGAGAAGGGAGGTCGCGGACTACGTGGCGAGGTGTGACACCTGCCAGAGGGCGAAGCCAGTGCTTAGACCGCCGGCCGGACTGTTGGAACCGCTCCAAACTCCGGCCGAACCTTGGGAGAGGGTGGCCCTGGACTTTGTCACGGATCTGCCCAGCTCGAGGGGCAAGACGGCAGTGCTGGTGGTGGTGGACTTGTTCTCCAAGATGGCACATTTCATTCCGTGTGCGAAGGTGGCCACGGCGGAACAAACCGCCAAACTGTTCATAGACCACGTGTTCAAGGTTCACGGTCTGCCACGGTCTATTCTGTCCGACCGGGGGCGGCAGTTCATCTCAAATTTCTGGCAGCGGCTGATGGGCTTCCTGAACGTCAAGATCAACCTGGCGTCGGCGAGACACCCGCAAACCAACGGGCAAGCAGAACGGGTCAATGCCATCATGCAGCAGTACTTGAGGTGCTATGCAAATCAACAGCCTGCGACGTGGGTGGATTACCTGCCGCTCGCCGAGTTCGCTTACAACAACACGAAGCACGTGTCCACGGGGGTCACACCGTTCTTCGCCAACAACGGGAGGCACCCCAGAACCTTCCCGGGACTGGAAAGGCTGGGGGAAGGGGAGCCGCAGACGGCAGATGCGTTCGCGTCGGAACTGCAGGAAGTCCACGATCAGCTGAGGCGCCACCTGGAGCTGGCCAAGCACGCATACAAGGTACAAGCGGACAAACGCAGAAGGGTTGGCGAAGAGCTACACGTGGGGGACTGGGTCTGGTTAGCAGCCCACGCAGTGCCGGCCAGGTCGTTGGCCAAGAAGAAACTAGGGCATAAGCAACTGGGGCCCTATCAAATCGAAGAGCAGGTCAACCCGGTGGCCTTCAGGCTGGCGCTTCCGGAGGGTTCCAGAATGCATCCGGTATTCCACAGATCGGTGCTCACTCCCTACAAGGCACCGCACAGGTTTCAGGAACCCGGAACGGCACAGAGTCCGGCCAGAGACAGAACAGGGCACGCAGGAGTGGCACAGAAGGAGCGCATCAACGAAGTCACAGAGATTTTGGATTCCAGATGGGGGGAAGAAGGGGTAGAATACTTTCTCGCCAGGGAGGGCACCCCGGCCAGTGCGAACAGTTGGGTGCCGGACTACGCCTTGGACGAACCTCTGCTCAAAGACGAGTTTCATGCCCTCTTCCCACATAGACCGATGCCAGCAGACTTTTTCGACGACTGGCTTTTCACACCCACGCTTTCGGGCAGCACGTTCCGGGGGTTCGACTCGGACGAGGACCCGATACGAGACGTCCGTTCCCCGGAGGGGTCGCCCTCGGGATCTGCCTCAGAACCCTCGTATTGGTGGGACGACAAACCAGAGGAACAGTGGCGCAGGAAGTGGCAAGAAGGTCCAGGCCGAGCAACGCCGCCTGGAGGAAGCGAGGGAGAGACGGACATGGACATTTTCGGGGACGATCCAGGTTTCGAGCACGGCGGCACAGAGATGGAAGCAGAGGTGACCGTCGTCGACGAGAGAAGGGAGGAAGAACCGGAAGACTTCGGAGGGAGGCCCGCTACGGGAACCGAACGGTACCCGACATTCGTCTCCTTGACGCAGCAGCACCCAGCTCCAGCACCGGAAGGAGGGGAAGGGGGAGTGGGGGGCTTCGAGGGGGGGATGGATGTCAGGGGTTCAGGAGCAGAGGCAAGGGCAAGGGAGGAAACAGAGAGCGAAGGGGAGGAGGCAGAAGAAAGGATGAGCGATGACGACGACCCGAGATCTCCGAGTCTCTCCAGTGAGTCGGAGGATTCACAGAAAGGAGCACCAGTGGCCAAGGCAAGGGGGGAGTTTAGGGGGGCACCCCAGGGAGATAGAGCCAGAGGGGAATCAGAGGAGAGCAGTTGGAGATCGGGTCCAGCGTCACCGCCAGAGAGCAGGGAAGAGGAAAGGAGCCAGGGGGCAAGCGCTGGCAGCTCACAGCAGGAGGGAGGGCACGAGTCAGGGGTGGCCACACCTCCATCTGGGAGCGAAGAAACGGTTAGACGGAAGGTGGAAGGTTGGGCGCGCGCGCCAAGTTCAAATGCACAGGAAGGAGGCGCAGTAGGCAGCCCGGAAAGAGAGCCGGGTCCTAAAGCCCGGCGCAAGGAGACAGGAGAGTCCGGGGGGTCAGCGTCCGAAGAATCCCGGAAGGAAGAGACCCAGGGGGGCAGAGGGACCCAGAGAAGAACAGTCAGGCGGAAAAGGTGGAGCAGGGCTAGGATATTAAGTTGGTGTACGAGGGGCGGAGATTCAGACGGAGCTTCGCCGATCTAGCTACTAGACGTAGGGTTGCACGCAGCAGCTTGAGAATGGAAACTGTAACTCAATAAAGACTTTTACTTAATGACCGTTGGCTAGCGTGATCCTCTGTGAGCTAGGATCTTGAAGCAACCCTGACACCGTCTCTCCCTCGCTTCCTCCAGACGGCGTTGCTCGGCCTGGACCTTCTTGCCACTTCCTGCGCCACTGTTCCTCTGGTTTGTCGTCCCACCAATACGAGGGTTCTGAGGCAGATCCCGAGGGCGACCCCTCCGGGGAACGGACGTCTCGTATCGGGTCCTCGTCCGAGTCGAACCCCCGGAACGTGCTGCCCGAAAGCGTGGGTGTGAAAAGCCAGTCGTCGAAAAAGTCTGCTGGCATCGGTCTATGTGGGAAGAGGGCATGAAACTCGTCTTTGAGCAGAGGTTCGTCCAAGGCGTAGTCCGGCACCCAACTGTTCGCACTGGCCGGGGTGCCCTCCCTGGCGAGA
This sequence comes from Podarcis muralis, assembly GCF_964188315.1. Taxonomy (NCBI): domain Eukaryota; kingdom Metazoa; phylum Chordata; class Lepidosauria; order Squamata; family Lacertidae; genus Podarcis; species Podarcis muralis. The sequence goes on along the minus strand of NC_135671.1, from coordinate 42,270,727 downwards.
AAGTATTCTACCCCTTCTTCCCCCCATCTGGAATCCAAAATCTCTGTGACTTCGTTGATGCGCTCCTTCCGTGCCACTCCTGCGTGCCCTGTTCTGTCTCTGGCCGGACTCTGTGCCGTTCCGGGTTCCTGAAACCTGTGCGGTGCCTTGTAGGGAGTGAGCACCGATCTGTGGAATACCGGATGCATTCTGGAACCCTCCGGAAGCGCCAGCCTGAAGGCCACCGGGTTGACCTGCTCTTCGACTTGATAGGGCCCCAGTTGCTTATGCCCTAGTTTCTTCTTGGCCAACGACCTGGCCGGCACTGCGTGGGCTGCTAACCAGACCCAGTCCCCCACGTGTAGCTCTTCGCCAACCCTTCTGCGTTTGTCCGCTTGTACCTTGTATGCGTGCTTGGCCAGCTCCAGGTGGCGCCTCAGCTGATCGTGGACTTCCTGCAGTTCCGACGCGAACGCATCTGCCGTCTGCGGCTCCCCTTCCCCCAGCCTTTCCAGTCCCGGGAAGGTTCTGGGGTGCCTCCCGTTGTTGGCGAAGAACGGTGTGACCCCCGTGGACACGTGCTTCGTGTTGTTGTAAGCGAACTCGGCGAGCGGCAGGTAATCCACCCACGTCGCAGGCTGTTGATTTGCATAGCACCTCAAGTACTGCTGCATGATGGCATTGACCCGTTCTGCTTGCCCGTTGGTTTGCGGGTGTCTCGCCGACGCCAGGTTGATCTTGACGTTCAGGAAGCCCATCAGCCGCTGCCAGAAATTCGAGATGAACTGCCGCCCCCGGTCGGACAGAATAGACCGTGGCAGACCGTGAACCTTGAACACGTGGTCTATGAACAGTTTGGCGGTTTGTTCCGCCGTGGCCACCTTCGCACACGGAATGAAATGTGCCATCTTGGAGAACAAGTCCACCACCACCAGCACTGCCGTCTTGCCCCTCGAGCTGGGCAGATCCGTGACAAAGTCCAGGGCCACCCTCTCCCAAGGTTCGGCCGGAGTTTGGAGCGGTTCCAACAGTCCGGCCGGCGGTCTAAGCACTGGCTTCGCCCTCTGGCAGGTGTCACACCTCGCCACGTAGTCCGCGACCTCCCTTCTCATTCCAGGCCACCAGAAATCCCTGGCTACTAGTTCCACCGTCTTCTCCTTGCCGAAGTGCCCTGCAGTGGGCGCGTCGTGCAGCTGCTGCAGCACCGTGGCGCGAAGTTCGTCTCCCGGCACGTAGATGGCCCCTTTACGGATGAGCAATCCATCTCGTAGCTGGAAACCGTCGGCCGCTGCTTTGCCCCTGTGCACCTCTGAGATCTTTGCTTGCGCGAAGGAGTCCCCTTGCAACGCTCGTCGCACCGCCTCCAGATCCACGGTTGCCGCGGCGCACGCCCACACTGTTGGTGCGAAGATGTGCATGGCGGCCGCTGGCGTTGCTTCCTCCAGATACTGTGGCTTGCGGGAGAGAGCGTCCGCCATGATGTTGGTGTCCCCCGGGACATACTCTATTCGGAAGTCGAAGTTCGCAAAGAACTCAGCCCAACGTATCTGCCTCTGGTTCAGGAACTGTGCCGTGCGCCAGTGCTCTAGGTTCTTGTGGTCCGTGCAAACCTGCACCGTGTGCTTGGCGCCGATCAGAAAGTGCCTCCACGCCTTGAACGCTGCATGAATGGCCAGCAACTCCCTGTCCCATATGGTGTAGTTCTGCTCGGACTTGCTGAGCTTCCTGGAGTAAAACGCTCCCGGTCGCCACACCCCCTGCGGGTCTTTCTGCAGCAGGACCGCCCCCACGGCTCTGTCCGAGGCGTCAGTCTCCACCCTCATCGGCTTGCTGGGGTTGACATGAAGCAGCTGCTCTTCCGACGCGAAGAGACGCTTGAGTGCCTGAAAGGACTGTTCCGCCTGCTCTGTCCAAATGAACTTCTTTTTCTTGGAGCTAAGCGTGTCAGTGATGGCCGCCGTCTGCATAGCGAAGCCCTTGATAAACTTGCGATAGAAGTTCGCAAAGCCGACAAACCGTTGGACCTCCTTCCGGTTGCGCGGGCTCTTCCAATCCAACACCGCTCGAACCTTGGCGCTGTCCATGGCGAGCCCCTTGTCAGACAGCTTGTAGCCCAGAAAATCCACCTCCGTCACGTCAAATTGGCACTTCTCCAGCTTGGCGTAGAGCCTATGGTGCTTCAGCCTGTTCAGTACTTCCTTGACGTGTTTGTCATGCTCCTGTTGCGACTCCGAAAAGATCAGGATGTCATCTAAGAAACAGACGCACGTCTTGTAGAGAAGTCCCGCCAACACGTGATGCATGAATGCTTGAAAAACGTGGGAGGCATTTTGCAATGCAAAAGGCATAACTCTATATTCGTAGGTCCCCAGTGGCGTGAACATGGCTGTTTTCCACTCGTCTCCCTCCCGCATGCGAATGAGGTTGTACGCACCTCGCAGATCCAATTTGGTGAACACTCTGCCCTTCCGTACCTTTGCGAGGAGGTCGTCAATTCGGGGCATGGGGAAGTCCGACGGCTTAGTCACACTGTTCAAGGTCCTGTAATCCACTACGAGCCTCTTTTGGGGCGTATCCCGCTTCTTAACGAAGAACACCGGGCTGCCTCCCACCGCCTTGGACTCTCGGATGAAACCGCGCTCCAAATTATGATCTATGAACTCCTTGAGTTCTTGCAGCTCGTCCTCTGACATGGAATACAGTTTCCCCTTAGGCAGCGCCGCCCCTGGCAGCAGGTCAATCTTGCAGTCATATGGCCTGTGAGGGGGTAGCCTGTCTGCCTCCTTCTCGCAGAAAACTTCCAAAAATTCCGCGTACTTGTGGGGAATCGCTTGCAGCGTGCCTAGCAGTAGCTGTGACTCCTCTTCCTCTCCTTCCTGCCTGGGCACGATGCAGTGTTCAGCACAAAAGGAAGAGCCGAAGGTCAGCTGCCTCTGGTACCAAGCCAGCGTTGGGCTGTGTTTGTCCAGCCAACTCATGCCCAACACAATGGGCGTGTCCGACAATTGAGTGACGTTGAAGCTGATGACTTCTTGGTGATTCCCAAGTCGCATCACCATCGGTGGCGTCTGCTGCACCACTTGCCCTCCTAGCAGCTCCCTGCCATCCACCGTGACCACCTGCAGGGGCAGTGTGGCCGGCAGCAACTGTATAGCATGCTGGTTGACAAAGTCCTGCCCCATAAAGTCCGCATTGCTGCCTGAGTCAATGGTGATTGGCACGTCCATGGTGATGCCATTGGGCAGCTGGAGCGACGCGGTGAGCCTCACCACTGGTTTGGGCGGGAGGGGGTTCACGGGCTGTAAAATCTCTGGGGACTGCATCATTAATACGTCTGGCTGGGCCCCAGTGCCTCTTCCTCCAGCCAGACAGCGTCGTTTCCCTGCTGTGGTTCTCCTTGCTGCGTTGCTGCAGTCGCCATTGCTGAGGCTGCAGTGAGCTTGTGGAGCCTCTGGGGACACTCTTTCGCCATATGCCCTGGCTCCTCACAGACGTAACACTTCCTGTTCCCTCTAGGAGGCTTCGCTTTCACTGCTGCTGGTGCTAGGGCTCTGGTTGCTGACTGAGCCCTGGCACCTCCAACCTCCATCGGTTCAGCTCCTCCCCCTGGCGGAGGCGTGGATTGCGTACGTGCTGCTTCTCTGGGAAAGAAGGAGGAGCCCCTGGCTGGTTCGCGCCCTCCACGCCCTTCGTCCCTGCTCCACGGACGTCCTTCCAGCCGTACCCCCACTGCCAGCGCCCTCTGCACGACCTCCTGGGTGGTCCGGGGTCTCTCCCCCCTCGCAATCTCATCTTTTACAGAGCTGTTTAGTCCCTCCCAGAAAAGGTCTCTTACAGGGGTCGCATCTCTGTCCCATTCTAGGGCACTGGCCAAGGCGAAAAAGCGGGCATGGTACTGCCGTACGCTGGCCCTTCCTTGCTTCAGTCCATGAATCTGTTGCCGAGCAAGATCCACGTCAATGCTTGATAAAAAACACGCATCCATCGCTTTAATAAAGGCATTCGCATTTTGGAGCGCCGGATCGTTATCCCTCCATAAATTGCGCAGCCATGCTCTGGCATCCCCATGCAGATAAGACATGATGAACCCCACTTTCTCTTGCTCATCTCTAAAATCTTTACTCAGCAGTTGCAGTGCACACAGTACGTCTGCTTTAAAATTGGGATACTGTTGCAGGTTCCCATCGAAGTGAGAGACCAGACCGCCTGTGCGTCTCCCCAACCCAATCCCCTCTGGTTTGGGTGTCTGTTGCCCTTGCTTCGTAAGCACTTCCAACCTGACCTGGAGATCCCTGTAGGCGGCAGCTGCGTCCTCCTCTCTCTTCCTGGATGCGAGAGCCTCGGCATTCAGCTGTGACACTGCTTCTCTGAGTTCCGCTATCTGCTGTTCAGCCGTCATGTCGGCTGCCGTTCGTGAGCTCACTAGTAGGCACCTGCTTCTCTCCTCTCCTCGAGGCTGTAGATGCCCACAATACTGAGACGGAGCTTACTGTCAGGGTTGCTTCAAGATCCTAGCTCACAGAGGATCACGCTAGCCAACGGTCATTAAGTAAAAGTCTTTATTGAGTTACAGTTTCCATTCTCAAGCTGCTGCGTGCAACCCTACGTCTAGTAGCTAGATCGGCGAAGCTCCGTCTGAATCTCCGCCCCTCGTACACCAACTTAATATCCTAGCCCTGCTCCACCTTTTCCGCCTGACTGTTCTTCTCTGGGTCCCTCTGCCCCCCTGGGTCTCTTCCTTCCGGGATTCTTCGGACGCTGACCCCCCGGACTCTCCTGTCTCCTTGCGCCGGGCTTTAGGACCCGGCTCTCTTTCCGGGCTGCCTACTGCGCCTCCTTCCTGTGCATTTGAACTTGGCGCGCGCGCCCAACCTTCCACCTTCCGTCTAACCGTTTCTTCGCTCCCAGATGGAGGTGTGGCCACCCCTGACTCGTGCCCTCCCTCCTGCTGTGAGCTGCCAGCGCTTGCCCCCTGGCTCCTTTCCTCTTCCCTGCTCTCTGGCGGTGACGCTGGACCCGATCTCCAACTGCTCTCCTCTGATTCCCCTCTGGCTCTATCTCCCTGGGGTGCCCCCCTAAACTCCCCCCTTGCCTTGGCCACTGGTGCTCCTTTCTGTGAATCCTCCGACTCACTGGAGAGACTCGGAGATCTCGGGTCGTCGTCATCGCTCATCCTTTCTTCTGCCTCCTCCCCTTCGCTCTCTGTTTCCTCCCTTGCCCTTGCCTCTGCTCCTGAACCCCTGACATCCATCCCCCCCTCGAAGCCCCCCACTCCCCCTTCCCCTCCTTCCGGTGCTGGAGCTGGGTGCTGCTGCGTCAAGGAGACGAATGTCGGGTACCGTTCGGTTCCCGTAGCGGGCCTCCCTCCGAAGTCTTCCGGTTCTTCCTCCCTTCTCTCGTCGACGACGGTCACCTCTGCTTCCATCTCTGTGCCGCCGTGCTCGAAACCTGGATCGTCCCCGAAAATGTCCATGTCCGTCTCTCCCTCGCTTCCTCCAGGCGGCGTTGCTCGGCCTGGACCTTCTTGCCACTTCCTGCGCCACTGTTCCTCTGGTTTGTCGTCCCACCAATACGAGGGTTCTGAGGCAGATCCCGAGGGCGACCCCTCCGGGGAACGGACGTCTCGTATCGGGTCCTCGTCCGAGTCGAACCCCCGGAACGTGCTGCCCGAAAGCGTGGGTGTGAAAAGCCAATCGTCGAAAAAGTCTGCTGGCATCGGTCTATGTGGGAAGAGGGCATGAAACTCGTCTTTGAGCAGAGGTTCGTCCAAGGCGTAGTCCGGCACCCAACTGTTCGCACTGGCCGGGGTGCCCTCCCTGGCGAGAAAGTATTCTACCCCTTCTTCCCCCCATCTGGAATCCAAAATCTCTGTGACTTCGTTGATGCGCTCCTTCTGTGCCACTCCTGCGTGCCCTGTTCTGTCTCTGGCCGGACTCTGTGCCGTTCCGGGTTCCTGAAACCTGTGCGGTGCCTTGTAGGGAGTGAGCACCGATCTGTGGAATACCGGATGCATTCTGGAACCCTCCGGAAGCGCCAGCCTGAAGGCCACCGGGTTGACCTGCTCTTCGACTTGATAGGGCCCCAGTTGCTTATGCCCTAGTTTCTTCTTGGCCAACGACCTGGCCGGCACTGCGTGGGCTGCTAACCAGACCCAGTCCCCCACGTGTAGCTCTTCGCCAACCCTTCTGCGTTTGTCCGCTTGTACCTTGTATGCGTGCTTGGCCAGCTCCAGGTGGCGCCTCAGCTGATCGTGGACTTCCTGCAGTTCCGACGCGAACGCATCTGCCGTCTGCGGCTCCCCTTCCCCCAGCCTTTCCAGTCCCGGGAAGGTTCTGGGGTGCCTCCCGTTGTTGGCGAAGAACGGTGTGACCCCCGTGGACACGTGCTTCGTGTTGTTGTAAGCGAACTCGGCGAGCGGCAGGTAATCCACCCACGTCGCAGGCTGTTGATTTGCATAGCACCTCAAGTACTGCTGCATGATGGCATTGACCCGTTCTGCTTGCCCGTTGGTTTGCGGGTGTCTCGCCGACGCCAGGTTGATCTTGACGTTCAGGAAGCCCATCAGCCGCTGCCAGAAATTTGAGATGAACTGCCGCCCCCGGTCGGACAGAATAGACCGTGGCAGACCGTGAACCTTGAACACGTGGTCTATGAACAGTTTGGCGGTTTGTTCCGCCGTGGCCACCTTCGCACACGGAATGAAATGTGCCATCTTGGAGAACAAGTCCACCACCACCAGCACTGCCGTCTTGCCCCTCGAGCTGGGCAGATCCGTGACAAAGTCCAGGGCCACCCTCTCCCAAGGTTCGGCCGGAGTTTGGAGCGGTTCCAACAGTCCGGCCGGCGGTCTAAGCACTGGCTTCGCCCTCTGGCAGGTGTCACACCTCGCCACGTAGTCCGCGACCTCCCTTCTCATTCCAGGCCACCAGAAATCCCTGGCTACTAGTTCCACCGTCTTCTCCTTGCCGAAGTGCCCTGCAGTGGGCGCGTCGTGCAGCTGCTGCAGCACCGTGGCGCGAAGTTCGTCTCCCGGCACGTAGATGGCCCCTTTACGGATGAGCAATCCATCTCGTAGCTGGAAACCGTCGGCCGCTGCTTTGCCCCTGTGCACCTCTGAGATCTTTGCTTGCGCGAAGGAGTCCCCTTGCAACGCTCGTCGCACCGCCTCCAGATCCACGGTTGCCGCGGCGCACGCCCACACTGTTGGTGCGAAGATGTGCATGGCGGCCGCTGGCGTTGCTTCCTCCAGATACTGTGGCTTGCGGGAGAGAGCGTCCGCCATGATGTTGGTGTCCCCCGGGACATACTCTATTCGGAAGTCGAAGTTCGCAAAGAACTCAGCCCAACGTATCTGCCTCTGGTTCAGGAACTGTGCCGTGCGCCAGTGCTCTAGGTTCTTGTGGTCCGTGCAAACCTGCACCGTGTGCTTGGCGCCGATCAGAAAGTGCCTCCACGCCTTGAACGCTGCATGAATGGCCAGCAACTCCCTGTCCCATATGGTGTAGTTCTGCTCGGACTTGCTGAGCTTCCTGGAGTAAAACGCTCCCGGTCGCCACACCCCCTGCGGGTCTTTCTGCAGCAGGACCGCCCCCACGGCTCTGTCCGAGGCGTCAGTCTCCACCCTCATCGGCTTGCTGGGGTTGACATGAAGCAGCTGCTCTTCCGACGCGAAGAGACGCTTGAGTGCCTGAAAGGACTGTTCCGCCTGCTCTGTCCAAATGAACTTCTTTTTCTTGGAGCTAAGCGTGTCAGTGATGGCCGCCGTCTGCATAGCGAAGCCCTTGATAAACTTGCGATAGAAGTTCGCAAAGCCGACAAACCGTTGGACCTCCTTCCGGTTGCGCGGGCTCTTCCAATCCAACACCGCTCGAACCTTGGCGCTGTCCATGGCGAGCCCCTTGTCAGACAGCTTGTAGCCCAGAAAATCCACCTCCGTCACGTCAAATTGGCACTTCTCCAGCTTGGCGTAGAGCCTATGGTGCTTCAGCCTGTTCAGTACTTCCTTGACGTGTTTGTCATGCTCCTGTTGCGACTCCGAAAAGATCAGGATGTCATCTAAGAAACAGACGCACGTCTTGTAGAGAAGTCCCGCCAACACGTGATGCATGAATGCTTGAAAAACGTGGGAGCCATTTTGCAATCCAAAAGGCATAACTCTATATTCGTAGGTCCCCAGTGGCGTGAACATGGCTGTTTTCCACTCGTCTCCCTCCCGCATGCGAATGAGGTTGTACGCACCTCGCAGATCCAATTTGGTGAACACTCTGCCCTTCCGTACCTTTGCGAGGAGGTCATCAATTCGGGGCATGGGGAAGTCCGACGGCTTAGTCACACTGTTCAAGGTCCTGTAATCCACTACGAGCCTCTTTTGGGGCGTATCCCGCTTCTTAACGAAGAACACCGGGCTGCCTCCCACCGCCTTGGACTCTCGGATGAAACCGCGCTCCAAATTATGATCTATGAACTCCTTGAGTTCTTGCAGCTCGTCCTCTGACATGGAATACAGTTTCCCCTTAGGCAGCGCCGCCCCTGGCAGCAGGTCAATCTTGCAGTCATATGGCCTGTGAGGGGGTAGTCTGTCTGCCTCCTTCTCGCAGAAAACTTCCAAAAATTCCGCGTACTTGTGGGGAATCGCTTGCAGCGTGCCTAGCAGTAGCTGTGACTCCTCTTCCTCTCCTTCCTGCCTGGGCACGATGCAGTGTTCAGCACAAAAGGAAGAGCCGAAGGTCAGCTGCCTCTGGTACCAAGCCAGCGTTGGGCTGTGTTTGTCCAGCCAACTCATGCCCAACACAATGGGCGTGTCCGACAATTGAGTGACGTTGAAGCTGATGACTTCTTGGTGATTCCCAAGTCGCATCACCATCGGTGGCGTCTGCTGCACCACTTGCCCTCCTAGCAGCTCCCTGCCATCCACCGTGACCACCTGCAGGGGCAGTGTGGCCGGCAGCAACTGTATAGCATGCTGGTTGACAAAGTCCTGCCCCATAAAGTCCGCATTGCTGCCTGAGTCAATGGTGATTGGCACGTCCATGGTGATGCCATTGGGCAGCTGGAGCGACGCGGTGAGCCTCACCACTGGTTTGGGCGGGAGGGGGTTCACGGGCTGTAAAATCTCTGGGGACTGCATCATTAATACGTCTGGCTGGGCCCCAGTGCCTCTTCCTCCAGCCAGACAGCGTCGTTTCCCTGCTGTGGTTCTCCTTGCTGCGTTGCTGCAGTCGCCATTGCTGAGGCTGCAGTGAGCTTGTGGAGCCTCTGGGGACACTCTTTCGCCATATGCCCTGGCTCCTCACAGACGTAACACTTCCTGTTCCCTCTAGGAGGCTTCGCTTTCACTGCTGCTGGTGCTAGGGCTCTGGTTGCTGACTGAGCCCTGGCACCTCCAACCTCCATCGGTTCAGCTCCTCCCCCTGGCGGAGGCGTGGATTGCGTACGTGCTGCTTCTCTGGGAAAGAAGGAGGAGCCCCTGGCTGGTTCGCGCCCTCCACGCCCTTCGTCCCTGCTCCACGGACGTCCTTCCAGCCGTACCCCCACTGCCAGCGCCCTCTGCACGACCTCCTGGGTGGTCCGGGGTCTCTCCCCCCTCGCAATCTCATCTTTTACAGAGCTGTTTAGTCCCTCCCAGAAAAGGTCTCTTACAGGGGTCGCATCTCTGTCCCATTCTAGGGCACTGGCCAAGGCGAAAAAGCGGGCATGGTACTGCCGTACGCTGGCCCTTCCTTGCTTCAGTCCATGAATCTGTTGCCGAGCAAGATCCACGTCAATGCTTGATAAAAAACACGCATCCATCGCTTTAATAAAGGCATTCGCATTTTGGAGCGCCGGATCGTTATCCCTCCATAAATTGCGCAGCCATGCTCTGGCATCCCCATGCAGATAAGACATGATGAACCCCACTTTCTCTTGCTCATCTCTAAAATCTTTACTCAGCAGTTGCAGTGCACACAGTACGTCTGCTTTAAAATTGGGATACTGTTGCAGGTTCCCATCGAAGTGAGAGACCAGACCGCCTGTGCGTCTCCCCAACCCAATCCCCTCTGGTTTGGGTGTCTGTTGCCCTTGCTTCGTAAGCACTTCCAACCTGACCTGGAGATCCCTGTAGGCGGCAGCTGCGTCCTCCTCTCTCTTCCTGGATGCGAGAGCCTCGGCATTCAGCTGTGACACTGCTTCTCTGAGTTCCGCTATCTGCTGTTCAGCCGTCATGTCGGCTGCCGTTCGTGAGCTCACTAGTAGGCACCTGCTTCTCTCCTCTCCTCGAGGCTGTAGATGCCCACAATACTGAGACGGAGCTTACTGTCAGGGTTGCTTCAAGATCCTAGCTCACAGAGGATCACGCTAGCCAACGGTCATTAAGTAAAAGTCTTTATTGAGTTACAGTTTCCATTCTCAAGCTGCTGCGTGCAACCCTACGTCTAGTAGCTAGATCGGCGAAGCTCCGTCTGAATCTCCGCCCCTCGTACACCAACTTAATATCCTAGCCCTGCTCCACCTTTTCCGCCTGACTGTTCTTCTCTGGGTCCCTCTGCCCCCCTGGGTCTCTTCCTTCCGGGATTCTTCGGACGCTGACCCCCCGGACTCTCCTGTCTCCTTGCGCCGGGCTTTAGGACCCGGCTCTCTTTCCGGGCTGCCTACTGCGCCTCCTTCCTGTGCATTTGAACTTGGCGCGCGCGCCCAACCTTCCACCTTCCGTCTAACCGTTTCTTCGCTCCCAGATGGAGGTGTGGCCACCCCTGACTCGTGCCCTCCCTCCTGCTGTGAGCTGCCAGCGCTTGCCCCCTGGCTCCTTTCCTCTTCCCTGCTCTCTGGCGGTGACGCTGGACCCGATCTCCAACTGCTCTCCTCTGATTCCCCTCTGGCTCTATCTCCCTGGGGTGCCCCCCTAAACTCCCCCCTTGCCTTGGCCACTGGTGCTCCTTTCTGTGAATCCTCCGACTCACTGGAGAGACTCGGAGATCTCGGGTCGTCGTCATCGCTCATCCTTTCTTCTGCCTCCTCCCCTTCGCTCTCTGTTTCCTCCCTTGCCCTTGCCTCTGCTCCTGAACCCCTGACAGATACGAATGGACATTCACCCAAAAACCACGCAGTGAAATGTTTGTTATCAGCCCAAATTAAGCATACGTGTTTTGGTTCTATCTCAACAGAAACAAGACGAAGAAGCTGGGATTTTTTCATTGGGTGTTCATTCACCAACAAATAGCAAAGCAAAAGTGTAGTAAGCTAAAACAGAGCAAAACAGGTTGTTTTGCGTTCCAGCTACATCGAAACAAGAATCTTGGATGTCGCTTATTTCAAGTTCTTTGGTGTTAATGCAACATTAACCCAGAAATCGCAAAGTGTATGTAATGAGACCCAAATGACAAAACACCGTCTTTTCGCTACCATATGCGCAGAAAGAAGACGAATAAGCTTTGATTGCGCTTACTTGCAATTGTTGCTTTTCGGATTCGAATGCACATTCACCCAAAAATCACGCAGAGAAATGTTTGTTATCAGCCCAAATTAAGCATACGTGTTTTGGTTCCATCTCAATAGAAACAAGACGAAGAAGCTGGGATTTTTTCATTGGGTGTTCATTCACCAACAAATAGCAAAGCAAAAGTGTAGTAAGCTAAAAGAGCAAAACAGGTTGTTTTGCGTTCCAGCTACATCGAAACAAGAATCTTGGATGTCGCTTATTTCAAGTTGCGTTCTTTGGTGTTAATGCAACATTAACCCAGAAATCGCAAAGTGTATGTAATGAGACCCAAATGACAAAACACCGTCTTTTCGCTACCATATGCGCAGAAAGAAGACGAATAAGCTTTGATTGCGCTTACTTGCAATTGTTGCTTTTCAGATTCGAATGCACATTCACCCAAAAATCACGCAGTGTAATGTTTGTTATCAGCCCAAATTAAGCATACGTGTTTTAGTTCCATCTCAATAGAAACAAGACGAAGAAGCTGGGATTTTTTCATTGGGTGTTCATTCACCAACAAATAGCAAAGCAAAAGTGTAGTAAGCTAAAAGAGCAAAACAGGTTGTTTTGCGTTCCAGCTACATCGAAACAAGAATCTTGGATGTCGCTTATTTCAAGTTGTGTTCTTTGGTGTTAATGCAACATTAACCCAGAAATCGCAAAGTGTATGTAATGAGACCCAAATGACAAAACACCGTACTTTCGCTACCATATGCGCAGAAAGAAGACGAATAAGCTTTGATTGCGCTTACTTGCAATTGTTGCTTTTCAGATTCGAATGCACATTCACCCAAAAATCACGCAGTGTAGTTTGTTATCAGCCCAAATTAAGCATACGTGTTTTGGTTCCATCTCAATAGAAACAAGACGAAGAAGCTGGGATTTTTTCATTGGGTGTTCATTCACCAACAAATAGCAAAGCAAAAGTGTAGTAAGCTAAAAGAGCAAAACAGGTTGTTTTGCGTTCCAGCTACATCGAAAGAAGAATCTTGGATGTCGCTTATTTCAAGTTGTGTTCTTTGGTGTTAATGCAACATTAACCCAGAAATCGCAAAGTGTATGTAATGAGACCCAAATGACAAAACACCGTCTTTTCGCTACCATATGCGCAGAAAGAAGACGAATAAGCTTTGATTGCGCTTACTTGCAATTGTTGCTTTTCAGATTCGAATGCACATTCACCCAAAAATCACGCAGTGTAATGTTTGTTATCAGCCCAAATTAAGCATACGTGTTTTAGTTCCATCTCAATAGAAACAAGACGAAGAAGCTGGGATTTTTTCATTGGGTGTTCATTCACCAACAAATAGCAAAGCAAACTGTAGTAAGCTAAAACAGAGCAATACAGGTTGTTTTGCGTTCCAGCTACATCGAAACAAGAATCTTGGATGTCGCTTATTTCAAGTTGTGTTCTTTGGTGTTAATGCAACATTAACCCAGAAATCGCAAAGTGTACGTAATGAGACCCAAATGACAAAACACCGTCTTTTCGCTACCATATGCGCAGAAAGAAGACGAATAAGCTTTCATTGCGCTTACTTCCAATTGTTGCTTTTCGGATTAGAATGCACATTCACCCAAAAATCACGCAGTGAAATGTTTGTTATCAGCCCAAATTAAGCATACGTGTTTTGGTTCCATCTCAATAGAAACAAGACGAAGAAGCTGGGATTTTGTCATTCGGTGTTCATTCACCAACAAATAGCAAAGCAAACTGTAGTAAGCTAAAACAGAGCAAAACAGGTTGTTTTGCGTTCCAGCTACATCGAAACAAGAATCTTGGATGTCGCTTATTTCAAGTTGTGTTCTTTGGTGTTAATGCAACATTAACCCAGAAATCGCAAAGTGTACGTAATGAGACCCAAATGACAAAACACCGTCTTTTCGCTACCATATGCGCAGAAAGAAGACGAATAAGCTTTCATTGCGCTTACTTCCAATTGTTGCTTTTCGGATTAGAATGCACATTCACCCAAAAATCACGCAGTGAAATGTTTGTTATCAGCCCAAATTAAGCATACGTGTTTTGGTTCCATCTCAATAGAAACAAGACGAAGAAGCTGGGATTTTGTCATTCGGTGTTCATTCACCAACAAATAGCAAAGCAAACTGTAGTAAGCTAAAACAGAGCAAAACAGGTTGTTTTGCGTTCCAGCTACATCGAAATAAGAATCTTGGATGTCGCTTATTTCAAGTTGTGTTCTTTGGTGTTAATGCAACATTAGCCCAGAAATCGCAAAGTGTACGTAATGAGACCCAAATGATAAAACACCGTCTTTTCGCTACCATATGCGCAGAAAGAAGACGAATAAGCTTTCATTGCGCTTACTTCCAATTGTTGCTTTTCGGATTAGAATGCACATTCACCCAAAAATCACGCAGTGAAATGTTTGTTATCAGCCCAAATTAAGCATACGTGTTTTGGTTCCATCTCAATAGAAACAAGACGAAGAAGCTGGGATTTTGTCATTCGGTGTTCATTCACCAACAAATAGCAAAGCAAACTGTAGTAAGCTAAAACAGAGCAAAACAGGTTGTTTTGCGTTCCAGCTACATCGAAACAAGAATCTTGGATGTGGCTTATTTCAAGTTGTGTTCTTTGGTGTTAATGCAACATTAACCCAGAAATCGCAAAGTGTATGTAATGAGACCCAAATGAAAAAACACCGTCTTTTCGCTACCATATGCGCAGAAAGAAGACGAATAAGCTTTCATTGCGCTTACTTCCAATTGTTGCTTTTCGGATTAGAATGCACATTCACCCAAACATCACGCAGTGAAATGTTTGTTATCAGCCCAAATTAAGCATACGTGTTTTGGTTCCATCTCAATAGAAACAAGACGAAGAAGCTGGGATTTTGTCATTCGGTGTTCATTCACCAACAAATAGCAAACCAAACTGTAGTAAGCTAAAACAGAGCAAAACAGGTTGTTTTGCGTTCCAGCTACATCGAAACAAGAATCTTGGATGTGGCTTATTTCAAGTTGTGTTCTTTGGTGTTAATGCAACATTAACCCAGAAATCGCAAAGTGTATGTAATGAGACCCAAATGAAAAAACACCGTCTTTTCGCTACCATATGCGCAGAAAGAAGACGAATAAGCTTTCATTGCGCTTACTTCCAATTGTTGCTTTTCGGATTAGAATGCACATTCACCCAAAAATCACGCAGTGAAATGTTTGTTATCAGCCCAAATTAAGCTTACATGTTTTGGTTCCATCTCAATAGAAACAAGACGAAGAAGCTGGGATTTTGTCATTCGGTGTTCATTCACCAACAAATAGCAAAGCAAACTGTAGTAAGCTAAAACAGAGCAAAACAGGTTGTTTTGCGTTCCAGCTACATCGAAACAAGAATCTTGGATGTGGCTTATTTCAAGTTGTGTTCTTTGGTGTTAATGCAACATTAACCCAGAAATCGCAAAGTGTATGTAATGAGACCCAAATGAAAAAACACCGTCTTTTCGCTACCATATGCGCAGAAAGAAGACGAATAAGCTTTCATTGCGCTTACTTCCAATTGTTGCTTTTCGGATTAGAATGCACATTCACCCAAAAATCACGCAGTGAAATGTTTGTTATCAGCCCAAATTAAGCATACGTGTTTTGGTTCCATCTCAATAGAAACAAGACGAAGAAGCTGGGATTTTGTCATTCGGTGTTCATTCACCAACAAATAGCAAAGCAAACTGTAGTAAGCTAAAACAGAGCAAAACAGGTTGTTTTGCGTTCCAGCTACATCGAAATAAGAATCTTGGATGTCGCTTATTTCAAGTTGTGTTCTTTGGTGTTAATGCAACATTAGCCCAGAAATCGCAAAGTGTACGTAATGAGACCCAAATGATAAAACACCGTCTTTTCGCTACCATATGCGCAGAAAGAAGACGAATAAGCTTTCATTGCGCTTACTTCCAATTGTTGCTTTTCGGATTAGAATGCACATTCACCCAAAAATCACGCAGTGAAATGTTTGTTATCAGCCCAAATAAAGCATACGTGTTTTGGGTCCATCTCAATAGAAAAAAGACAAAGAAGCTGGGATTTTGTCATTCGGTGTTCATTCACCAACAAATAGCAAAGCAAACTGTAGTAAGCTAAAACAGAGCAAAACAGGTTGTTTTGCGTTCCAGCTACATCGAAACAAGAATCTTGGATGTCACTTATTTCAAGTTGTGTTCTTTGGTGTTAATGCAACATTAACCCAGAAATCTCAAAGTGTATGTAATGAGACCCAAATGACAAAACACCGTCTTTTCGCTACCATATGGGCAGAAAGAAGACGAATAAGCTTTCATTGCGCTTACTTCCAATTGTTGCTTTTCGGATTAGAAGGCACATTCACCCAAAAATCACGCAGTGAAATGTTTGTTATCAGCCCAAATTAAGCATACGTGTTTTGGTTCCATCTCAATAGAAACAAGACGAAGAAGCTGGGATTTTGTCATTCGGTGTTCATTCACCAACAAATAGCAAAGCAAACTGTAGTAAGCTAAAACAGAGCAAAACAGGTTGTTTTGCGTTCCAGCTACATCGAAACAAGCATCTTGGATGTCGCTTATTTCAAGTTGTGTTCTTTGGTGTTAATGGAACATTAACCAAGAAATCGCAAAGTGTACGTAATGAGACCCAAATGACAAAACACCGTCTTTTCGCTACCATATGCGCAGAAAGAAGACGAATAAGCTTTCATTGCGCTTACTTCCAATTGTTGCTTTTCGGATTAGAATGCACATTCACCCAAAAATCACGCAGTGAAATGTTTGTTATCAGCCCAAATTAAGCATACGTGTTTTGGTTCCATCTTAATAGAAACAAGACGAAGAAGCTGGGATTTTGTCATTCGGTGTTCATTCACCAACAAATAGCAAAGCAAACTGTAGTAAGCTAAAACAGAGCAAAACAGGTTGTTTTGCGTTCCAGCTACATCGAAACAAGAATCTTGGATGTCGCTTATTTCAAGTTGTGTTCTTTGGTGTTAATGCAACATTAACCCAGAAATCGCAAAGTGTACGTAATGAGACCCAAATGACAAAACACCGTCTTTTCGCTACCATATGCGCAGAAAGAAGACGAATAAGCTTTCATTGCGCTTACTTCCAATTGTTGCTTTTCGGATTAGAATGCACATTCACCCAAAAATCACGCAGTGAAATGTTTGTTATCAGCCCAAATAAAGCATACGTGTTTTGGTTCCATCTCAATAGAAACAAGAAGAAGAAGCTGGGATTTTGTCATTTGTTGTTCATTCACCAACAAATAGCAAAGCAAACTGTAGTAAGCTAAAACAGAGCAATACAGGTTGTTTTGCGTTCCAGCTACATCGAAACAAGAATCTTGGATGTCGCTTATTTCAAGTTGTGTTCTTTGGTGTTAATGCAACATTAACCCAGAAATCGCAAAGTGTACGTAATGAGACACAAATGACAAAACACCGTCTTTTCGCTACCATATGCGCAGAAAGAAGACGAATAAGCTTTCATTGCCCTTACTTCCAATTGTTGCTTTTCGGATTAGAATGCACATTCACCCAAAAATCACGCAGTGAAATGTTTGTTATCAGCCCAAATTAAGCATACGTGTTTTGGTTCCATCTCAATAGAAACAAGACGAAGAAGCTGGGATTTTGTCATTCGGTGTTCATTCACCAACAAATAGCAAAGCAAACTGTAGTAAGCTAAAACAGAGCAAAACAGGTTGTTTTGCGTTCCAGCTACATCGAAACAAGAATCTTGGATGTGGCTTATTTCAAGTTGTGTTCTTTGGTGTTAATGCAACATTAACCCAGAAATCGCAAAGTGTATGTAATGAGACCCAAATGAAAAAACACCGTCTTTTCGCTACCATATGCGCAGAAAGAAGACGAATAAGCTTTCATTGCGCTTACTTCCAATTGTTGCTTTTCGGATTAGAATGCACATTCACCCAAAAATCACGCAGTGAAATGTTTGTTATCAGCCCAAATAAAGCATACGTGTTTTGGGTCCATCTCAATAGAAAAAAGACGAAGAAGCTGGGATTTTGTCATTCGGTGTTCATTCACCAACAAATAGCAAAGCAAACTGTAGTAAGCTAAAACAGAGCAAAACAGGTTGTTTTGCGTTCCAGCTACATCGAAACAAGAATCTTGGATGTCACTTATTTCAAGTTGTGTTCTTTGGTGTTAATGCAACATTAACCCAGAAATCGCAAAGTGTATGTAATGAGACCCAAATGACAAAACACCGTCTTTTCGCTACCATATGGGCAGAAAGAAGACGAATAAGCTTTCATTGCGCTTACTTCCAATTGTTGCTTTTTGGATTCGAATGCACATTCACCCAAAAACCACGCAGTGAAATGTTTGTTATCAGCCCAAATTAAGCATACGTGTTTTGGTTCTATCTCAACAGAAACAAGACGAAGAAGCTGGGATTTTTTCATTGGGTGTTCATTCACCAACAAATAGCAAAGCAAAAGTGTAGTAAGCTAAAACAGAGCAAAACAGGTTGTTTTGCGTTCCAGCTACATCGAAACAAGAATCTTGGATGTCGCTTATTTCAAGTTGTGTTCTTTGGTGTTAATGCAACATTAACCCAGAAATCGCAAAGTGTATGTAATGAGACCCAAATGACAAAACACCGTACTTTCGCTACCATATGCGCAGAAAGAAGACGAATAAGCTTTGATTGCGCTTACTTGCAATTGTTGCTTTTCAGATTCGAATGCACATTCACCCAAAAATCACGCAGTGTAATGTTTGTTATCAGCCCAAATTAAGCATACGTGTTTTGGTTCCATCTCAATAGAAACAAGACGAAGAAGCTGGGATTTTTTCATTGGGTGTTCATTCACCAACAAATAGCAAAGCAAAAGTGTAGTAAGCTAAAAGAGCAAAACAGGTTGTTTTGCGTTCCAGCTACATCGAAACAAGAATCTTGGATGTCGCTTATTTCAAGTTGTGTTCTTTGGTGTTAATGCAACATTAACCCAGAAATCGCAAAGTGTATGTGTCAGGGTTGCTTCAAGATCCTAGCTCACAGAGGATCACGCTAGCCAACGGTCATTAGGTAAAAGTCTTTATTGAGTTACAGTTTCCATTCTCAAGCTGCTGCGTGCAACCCTACGTCTAGTAGCTAGATCGGCGAAGCTCCGTCTGAATCTCCGCCCCTCGTACACCAACCTAATATCCTAGCCCTGCTCCACCTTTTCCGCCTGACTGTTCTTCTCTGGGTCCCTCTGCCCCCCTGGGTCTCTTCCTTCCGGGATTCTTCGGACGCTGACCCCCCGGACTCTCCTGTCTCCTTGCGCCGGGCTTTAGGACCCGGCTCTCTTTCCGGGCTGCCTACTGCGCCTCCTTCCTGTGCATTTGAACTTGGCGCGCGCGCCCAACCTTCCACCTTCCGTCTAACCGTTTCTTCGCTCCCAGATGGAGGTGTGGCCACCCCTGACTCGTGCCCTCCCTCCTGCTGTGAGCTGCCAGCGCTTGCCCCCTGGCTCCTTTCCTCTTCCCTGCTCTCTGGCGGTGACGCTGGACCCGATCTCCAACTGCTCTCCTCTGATTCCCCTCTGGCCCTATCTCCCTGGGGTGCCCCCCTAAACTCCCCCCTTGCCTTGGCCACTGGTGCTCCTTTCTGTGAATCCTCCGACTCACTGGAGAGACTCGGAGATCTCGGGTCGTCGTCATCGCTCATCCTTTCTTCTGCCTCCTCCCCTTCGCTCTCTGTTTCCTCCCTTGCCCTTGCCTCTGCTCCTGAACCCCTGACATCCATCCCCCCCTCGAAGCCCCCCACTCCCCCTTCCCCTCCTTCCGGTGCTGGAGCTGGGTGCTGCTGCGTCAAGGAGACGAATGTCGGGTACCGTTCGGTTCCCGTAGCGGGCCTCCCTCCGAAGTCTTCCGGTTCTTCCTCCCTTCTCTCGTCGACGACGGTCACCTCTGCTTCCATCTCTGTGCCGCCGTGCTCGAAACCTGGATCGTCCCCGAAAATGTCCATGTCCGTCTCTCCCTCGCTTCCTCCAGGCGGCGTTGCTCGGCCTGGACCTTCTTGCCACTTCCTGCGCCACTGTTCCTCTGGTTTGTCGTCCCACCAATACGAGGGTTCTGAGGCAGATCCCGAGGGCGACCCCTCCGGGGAACGGACGTCTCGTATCGGGTCCTCGTCAGAGTCGAACCCCCGGAACGTGCTGCCCGAAAGCGTGGGTGTGAAAAGCCAGTCGTCGAAAAAGTCTGCTGGCATCGGTCTATGTGGGAAGAGGGCATGAAACTCGTCTTTGAGCAGAGGTTCGTCCAAGGCGTAGTCCGGCACCCAACTGTTCGCACTGGCCGGGGTGCCCTCCCTGGCGAGAAGGTATTCTACCCCTTCTTCTCCCCATCTGGAATCCAAAATCTCTGTGACTTCGTTGATGCGCTCCTTCTGTGCCACTCCTGCGTGCCCTGTTCTGTCTCTGGCCGGACTCTGCGCCGTTCCGGGTTCCTGAAACCTGTGCGGTGCCTTGTAGGGCGTGAGCACCGATCTGTGGAATACCGGATGCATTCTGGAACCCTCCGGAAGCGCCAGCCTGAAGGCCACCGGGTTGACCTGCTCTTCGACTTGATAGGGCCCCAGTTGCTTATGCCCTAGTTTCTTCTTGGCCAACGACCTGGCCGGCACTGCGTGGGCTGCTAACCAGACCCAGTCCCCCACGTGTAGCTCTTCACCAACCCTTCTGCGTTTGTCCGCTTGTACCTTGTATGCGTGCTTGGCCAGCTCCAGGTGGCGCCTCAGCTGATCGTGGACTTCCTGCAGTTCCGACGCGAACGCATCTGCCGTCTGCGGCTCCCCTTCCCCCAGCCTTTCCAGTCCCGGGAAGGTTCTGGGGTGCCTCCCGTTGTTGGCGAAGAACGGTGTGACCCCCGTGGACACGTGCTTCGTGTTGTTGTAAGCGAACTCGGCGAGCGGCAGGTAATCCACCCACGTCGCAGGCTGTTGATTTGCATAGCACCTCAAGTACTGCTGCATGATGGCATTGACCCGCTCTGCTTGCCCGTTGGTTTGCGGGTGTCTCGCCGACGCCAGGTTGATCTTGACGTTCAGGAAGCCCATCAGCCGCTGCCAGAAATTTGATATGAACTGCCGCCCCCGGTCGGACAGAATAGACCGTGGCAGACCGTGAACCTTGAACACGTGGTCTATGAACAGTTTGGCGGTTTGTTCCGCCGTGGCCACCTTCGCACACGGAATGAAATGTGCCATCTTGGAGAACAAGTCCACCACCACCAGCACTGCCGTCTTGCCCCTCGAGCTGGGCAGATCCGTGACAAAGTCCAGGGCCACCCTCTCCCAAGGTTCGGCCGGAGTTTGCAGCGGTTCCAACAGTCCGGCCGGCGGTCTAAGCACTGGCTTCGCCCTCTGGCAGGTGTCACACCTCGCCACGTAGTCCGCGACCTCTCTTCTCATTCCAGGCCACCAGAAATCCCTGGCTACTAGTTCCACCGTCTTCTCCGTGCCGAAGTGCCCTGCAGTGGGCGCGTCGTGCATCTGCTGCAGCACCTTGGCGCGAAGTTCGTCTCCCGGCACGTAGATGGCCCCTTTACGGATGAGCAATCCATCTCTTAGCTGGAAACCGTCGGCCGCTGCTTTGCCCCTTTGCACCTCTGAGATCTTTGCTTGCGCGAAGGAGTCCCCCTGCAACGCTCGTCGCACCGCCTCCAGATCCACGGTTGCCGCGGCGCACGCCCACACTGTTGGTGCGAAGATGTGCATGGCGGCCGCTGGCGTTGCTTCCTCCAGATACTGTGGCTTGCGGGAGAGAGCGTCCGCCATGATGTTGGTGTCCCCCGGGACATACTCTATTCGGAAGTCGAAGTTCGCAAAGAACTCAGCCCAACGTATCTGCCTTTGGTTCAGGAACTGTGCCGTGCGCCAGTGCTCTAGGTTCTTGTGGTCCGTGCAAACCTGCACCGTGTGCTTGGCGCCGATCAGAAAGTGCCTCCACGCCTTGAACGCTGCATGAATGGCCAGCAACTCCCTGTCCCATATGGTGTAGTTCTGCTCGGACTTGCTGAGCTTCCTGGAGTAAAACGCTCCCGGTCGCCACACCCCCTGCGGGTCTTTCTGCAGCAGGACCGCCCCCACGGCTCTGTCCGAGGCGTCAGTCTCCACCCTCATCGGCTTGCTGGGGTTGATATGAAGCAGCTGCTCTTCCGACGCGAAGAGACGCTTGAGTGCCTGAAAGGACTGTTCCGCCTGCTCTGTCCAAATGAACTTCTTTTTCTTGGAGCTAAGCGTGTCAGTGATGGCCGCCGTCTGCATAGCGAAGCCCTTGATAAACTTGCGATAGAAGTTCGCAAAGCCGACAAACCGTTGGACCTCCTTCCGGTTGCGCGGGCTCTTCCAATCCAACACCGCTCGAACCTTGGCGCTGTCCATGGCGAGTCCCTTGTCAGACAGCTTGTAGCCCAGAAAATCCACCTCCGTCACGTCAAATTGGCACTTCTCCAGCTTGGCGTAGAGCCTATGGTGCTTCAGCCTGTTCAGTACTTCCTTGACGTGTTTGTCATGCTCCTGTTGCGACTCCGAAAAGATCAGGATGTCATCTAAGAAACAGACGCACGTCTTGTAGAGAAGTCCCGCCAACACGTGATGCATGAAAGCTTGAAAAACGTGGGAGCCATTTTGCAATCCAAAAGGCATAACTCTATATTCGTAGGTCCCCAGTGGCGTGAACATGGCTGTTTTCCACTCGTCTCCCTCCCGCATGCGAATGAGGTTGTACGCACCTCGCAGATCCAATTTGGTGAACACTCTGCCCTTCCGCACCTTTGCGAGGAGGTCGTCAATTCGGGGCATGGGGAAGTCCGACGGCTTAGTCACACTGTTCAAGGTCCTGTAATCCACTACGAGCCTCTTTTGGGGCGTATCCCGCTTCTTAACGAAGAACACCGGGCTGCCTCCCACCGCCTTGGACTCTCGGATGAAACCGCGCTCCAAATTATGATCTATGAACTCCTTGAGTTCTTGCAGCTCGTCCTCTGACATGGAATACAGTTTCCCCTTAGGCAGCGCCGCCCCTGGCAGCAGGTCAATCTTGCAGTCATATGGCCTGTGAGGGGGTAGCCTGTCTGCCTCCTTCTCGCAGAAAACTTCCAAAAATTCTGCGTACTTGTGGGGAATCGCTTGCAGCGTGCCTAGCAGTAGCTGTGACTCCTCTTCCTCTCCTTCCTGCCTGGGCACGATGCAGTGTTCAGCACAAAAGGAAGAGCCGAAAGTCAGCTGCCTCTGGTACCAAGCCAGCGTTGGGCTGTGTTTGTCCAGCCAACTCATGCCCAACACAATGGGTGTGTCCGACAATTGAGTGACGTTGAAGCTGATGACTTCTTGGTGATTCCCAAGTCGCATCACCATCGGTGGCGTCTGCTGCACCACTTGCCCTCCTAGCAGCTCCCTGCCATCCACCGTGACCACCTGCAGGGGCAGTGTGGCTGGCAGCAACTGTATAGCGTGCTGGTTGACAAAGTCCTGCCCCATAAAGTCCGCATTGCTGCCTGAGTCAATGGTGATTGGCACGTCCATGGTGACGCCATTGGGCAGCTGGAGCGACGCGGTGAGCCTCACCACTGGTTTGGGCGGGAGGGGGTTCACGGGCTGTAAAATCTCTGGGGACTGCATCATTAATACGTCTGGCTGGGCCCCAGTGCCTCTTCCTCCAGCCAGACAGCGTCGTTTCCCTGCTGTGGTTCTCCTTGCTGCGTTGCTGCAGTCGCCATTGCTGAGGCTGCAGTGAGCTTGTGGAGCCTCTGGGGACACTCTTTCGCCATATGCCCTGGCTCCTCACAGACGTAACACTTCCTGTTCCCTCTAGGAGGCTTCGCTTTCACTGCTGCTGGTGCTAGGGCTCTGGTTGCTGACTGAGCCCTGGCACCTCCAACCTCCATCGGTTCAGCTCCTCCCCCTGGCGGAGGCGTGGATTGCGTACGTGCTGCTTCTCTGGGAAAGAAGGAGGAGCCCCTGGCTGGTTCGCGCCCTCCACGCCCTTCGTCCCTGCTCCACGGACGTCCTTCCAGCCGTACCCCCACTGCCAGCGCCCTCTGCACGACCTCCTGGGTGGTCCGGGGTCTCTCCCCCCTCGCAATCTCATCTTTTACAGAGCTGTTTAGTCCCTCCCAGAAAAGGTCTCTTACAGGGGTCGCATCTCTGTCCCATTCTAGGGCACTGGCCAAGGCGAAAAGCGGGCATGGTACTGCCGTACGCTGGCCCTTCCTTGCTTCAGTCCATGAATCTGTTGCCGAGCAAGATCCACGTCAATGCTTGATAAAAAACACGCATCCATCGCTTTAATAAAGGCATTCGCATTTTGGAGCGCCGGATCGTTATCCCTCCATAAATTGCGCAGCCATGCTCTGGCATCCCCATGCAGATAAGACATGATGAACCCCACTTTCTCTTGCTCATCTCTAAAATCTTTACTCAGCAGTTGCAGTGCACACAGTACGTCTGCTTTAAAATTGGGATAATGTTGCAGGTTCCCATCGAAGTGAGAGACCAGACCGCCTGTGCGTCTCCCCAACCCAATCCCCTCTGGTTTGGGTGTCTGTTGCCCTTGCTTCGTAAGCACTTCCAACCTGACCTGGAGATCCCTGTAGGCGGCAGCTGCGTCCTCCTCTCTCTTCCTGGATGCGAGAGCCTCGGCATTCAGCTGTGACACTGCTTCTCTGAGTTCCGCTATCTGCTGTTCAGCCGTCATGTCGGCTGCCGTTCGTGAGCTCACTAGTAGGCACCTGCTTCTCTCCTCTCCTCGAGGCTGTAGATGCCCACAATACTGTCAGACGGAGCTTACTGTCAGGGTTGCTTCAAGATCCTAGCTCACAGAGGATCACGCTAGCCAACGGTCATTAGGTAAAAGTCTTTATTGAGTTACAGTTTCCATTCTCAAGCTGCTGCGTGCAACCCTACGTCTAGTAGCTAGATCGGCGAAGCTCCGTCTGAATCTCCGCCCCTCGTACACCAACCTAATATCCTAGCCCTGCTCCACCTTTTCCGCCTGACTGTTCTTCTCTGGGTCCCTCTGCCCCCCTGGGTCTCTTCCTTCCGGGATTCTTCGGACGCTGACCCCCCGGACTCTCCTGTCTCCTTGCGCCGGGCTTTAGGACCCGGCTCTCTTTCCGGGCTGCCTACTGCGCCTCCTTCCTGTGCATTTGAACTTGGCGCGCGCGCCCAACCTTCCACCTTCCGTCTAACCGTTTCTTCGCTCCCAGATGGAGGTGTGGCCACCCCTGACTCGTGCCCTCCCTCCTGCTGTGAGCTGCCAGCGCTTGCCCCCTGGCTCCTTTCCTCTTCCCTGCTCTCTGGCGGTGACGCTGGACCCGATCTCCAACTGCTCTCCTCTGATTCCCCTCTGGCCCTATCTCCCTGGGGTGCCCCCCTAAACTCCCCCCTTGCCTTGGCCACTGGTGCTCCTTTCTGTGAATCCTCCGACTCACTGGAGAGACTCGGAGATCTCGGGTCGTCGTCATCGCTCATCCTTTCTTCTGCCTCCTCCCCTTCGCTCTCTGTTTCCTCCCTTGCCCTTGCCTCTGCTCCTGAACCCCTGACAGTATGTAATGAGACCCAAATGACAAAACACCGTACTTTCGCTACCATATGCGCAGAAAGAAGACGAATAAGCTTTGATTGCGCTTACTTGCAATTGTTGCTTTTCAGATTCGAATGCACATTCACCCAAAAATCACGCAGTGTAATGTTTGTTATCAGCCCAAATTAAGCATACGTGTTTTAGTTCCATCTCAATAGAAACAAGACGAAGCTGGGATTTTTTCATTGGGTGTTCATTCACCAACAAATAGCAAAGCAAAGTGTAGTAAGCTAAAACAGAGCAAAACAGGTTGTTTTGCGTTCCAGCTACATCGAAACAAGAATCTTGGATGTCGCTTATTTCAAGTTGTGTTCTTTGGTGTTAATGCAACATTAACCCAGAAATCGCAAAGTGTATGTAATGAGACCCAAATGACAAAACACCGTCTTTTCGCTACCATATGGGCAGAAAGAAGACGAATAAGCTTTCATTGCGCTTACTTCCAATTGTTGCTTTTCGGATTAGAAGGCACATTCACCCAAAAATCACGCAGTGAAATGTTTGTTATCAGCCCAAATTAAGCATACGTGTTTTGGTTCCATCTCAATAGAAACAAGACGAAGAAGCTGGGATTTTGTCATTCGGTGTTCATTCACCAACAAATAGCAAAGCAAACTGTAGTAAGCTAAAACAGAGCAAAACAGGTTGTTTTGCGTTCCAGCTACATCGAAACAAGCATCTTGGATGTCGCTTATTTCAAGTTGTGTTCTTTGGTGTTAATGGAACATTAACCAAGAAATCGCAAAGTGTACGTAATGAGACCCAAATGACAAAACACCGTCTTTTCGCTACCATATGCGCAGAAAGAAGACGAATAAGCTTTCATTGCGCTTACTTCCAATTGTTGCTTTTCGGATTAGAATGCACATTCACCCAAAAATCACGCAGTGAAATGTTTGTTATCAGCCCAAATTAAGCATACGTGTTTTGGTTCCATCTTAATAGAAACAAGACGAAGAAGCTGGGATTTTGTCATTCGGTGTTCATTCACCAACAAATAGCAAAGCAAACTGTAGTAAGCTAAAACAGAGCAAAACAGGTTGTTTTGCGTTCCAGCTACATCGAAACAAGAATCTTGGATGTCGCTTATTTCAAGTTGTGTTCTTTGGTGTTAATGCAACATTAACCCAGAAATCGCAAAGTGTATGTAATGAGACCCAAATGACAAAACACCGTCTTTTCGCTACCATATGGGCAGAAAGAAGACGAATAAGCTTTCATTGCGCTTACTTCCAATTGTTGCTTTTCGGATTAGAAGGCACATTCACCCAAAAATCACGCAGTGAAATGTTTGTTATCAGCCCAAATTAAGCATACGTGTTTTGGTTCCATCTCAATAGAAACAAGACGAAGAAGCTGGGATTTTGTCATTCGGTGTTCATTCACCAACAAATAGCAAAGCAAACTGTAGTAAGCTAAAACAGAGCAAAACAGGTTGTTTTGCGTTCCAGCTACATCGAAACAAGCATCTTGGATGTCGCTTATTTCAAGTTGTGTTCTTTGGTGTTAATGGAACATTAACCAAGAAATCGCAAAGTGTACGTAATGAGACCCAAATGACAAAACACCGTCTTTTCGCTACCATATGCGCAGAAAGAAGACGAATAAGCTTTCATTGCGCTTACTTCCAATTGTTGCTTTTCGGATTAGAATGCACATTCACCCAAAAATCACGCAGTGAAATGTTTGTTATCAGCCCAAATTAAGCATACGTGTTTTGGTTCCATCTTAATAGAAACAAGACGAAGAAGCTGGGATTTTGTCATTCGGTGTTCATTCACCAACAAATAGCAAAGCAAACTGTAGTAAGCTAAAACAGAGCAAAACAGGTTGTTTTGCGTTCCAGCTACATCGAAACAAGAATCTTGGATGTCACTTATTTCAAGTTGTGTTCTTTGGTGTTAATGCAACATTAACCCAGAAATCGCAAAGTGTATGTAATGAGACCCAAATGACAAAACACCGTCTTTTCGCTACCATATGGGCAGAAAGAAGACGAATAAGCTTTCATTGCGCTTACTTCCAATTGTTGCTTTTTGGATTCGAATGCACATTCACCCAAAAACCACGCAGTGAAATGTTTGTTATCAGCCCAAATTAAGCATACGTGTTTTGGTTCTATCTCAACAGAAACAAGACGAAGAAGCTGGGATTTTTTCATTGGGTGTTCATTCACCAACAAATAGCAAAGCAAAAGTGTAGTAAGCTAAAACAGAGCAAAACAGGTTGTTTTGCGTTCCAGCTACATCGAAACAAGAATCTTGGATGTCGCTTATTTCAAGTTGTGTTCTTTGGTGTTAATGCAACATTAACCCAGAAATCGCAAAGTGTATGTAATGAGACCCAAATGACAAAACACCGTACTTTCGCTACCATATGCGCAGAAAGAAGACGAATAAGCTTTGATTGCGCTTACTTGCAATTGTTGCTTTTCAGATTCGAATGCACATTCACCCAAAAATCACGCAGTGTAATGTTTGTTATCAGCCCAAATTAAGCATACGTGTTTTGGTTCCATCTCAATAGAAACAAGACGAAGAAGCTGGGATTTTTTCATTGGGTGTTCATTCACCAACAAATAGCAAAGCAAAAGTGTAGTAAGCTAAAAGAGCAAAACAGGTTGTTTTGCGTTCCAGCTACATCGAAACAAGAATCTTGGATGTCGCTTATTTCAAGTTGTGTTCTTTGGTGTTAATGCAACATTAACCCAGAAATCGCAAAGTGTATGTAATGAGACCCAAATGACAAAACACCGTACTTTCGCTACCATATGCGCAGAAAGAAGACGAATAAGCTTTGATTGCGCTTACTTGCAATTGTTGCTTTTCAGATTCGAATGCACATTCACCCAAAAATCACGCAGTGTAATGTTTGTTATCAGCCCAAATTAAGCATACGTGTTTTGGTTCTATCTCAACCGAAACAAGACGAAGAAGCTGGGATTTTTTCATTGGGTGTTCATTCACCAACAAATAGCAAAGCAAAGTGTAGTAAGCGAAAACAGAGCAAAACAGGTTGTTTTGCGTTCCAGCTACATCGAAACAAGAATCTTGGATGTCGCTTATTTCAAGTTGTGTTCTTTGGTGTTAATGCAACATTAACCCAGAAATCGCAAAGTGTATGTGTCAGGGGTTCAGGAGCAGAGGGACAGGAGAGGGAGGAAGTAGAGACCGAGGGAGAGGAATCTGAGGGAGAAGTCAGCGAGGGTAGCCATCCGAGGTCTCTAAGTCTCTCCAGTGAATCAGAGGATTCACAGAAAGGGGCCCCAGTGGTCAGAGCCAGGGGGTTGCCAGAGGGAACACCCCAGGAAGGAGGGGCCAGAGGGGACTCAGAGAGCAGCAGCTGGAAATCGGGACCAACTTTCCCACCGGAGAGCAGTAAGGGGGAGGAGTCCCAAACATCGGCAGCAGGCAGCCTTCCGTCAGCGGAAGGACATGAGTCAGGGTTAGCCACGCCTGCATCAGAGAGCGAGGTAACGGTCAAAAGGAAGGTCAGGGGCAGCGCGCGCGCGCCAAGTTCAAACGTACAGGAGGGGGGCGCAATGGGCAGTCCGGAGAGAGAGCCGGGTCCCAAAGCCCGCCGGAGAGAAGGGGAGGAGTCCGAAGGGTCCGCTTCCGAGGCATCCCGGAAAGAAGGCACCCAGGGGGGTAGTAGGACCCAGAGAAGGAAGGAGAAACGTAGAAGGTGGAGTAAGGCTAGAGTCTTAAGCTGGTGTACAGGGGGCGGAGACTCAGACGAGGCTTCGCTGGTCTAGGGTTTAGACGTAGAGACGCACGCTAGTGTTTGAAAATGGAAACTAAATGCCAATAAAGACTTCTGTACAGTTCTAATGGCTAGCGTCGGTCTTCTGTGAGCTGAGACCGGGAGGCAGTCTCTGACAGTAAGCCTCGTCTCAAGTTATCATCGGTTTTCTTCGCCTCAAGCATCGCTAAGGAAGCGAGGCAGGGAGGGTGGAAGACTGGTGCCTTGCGAGCTCACAAGAGTCAGGCAAGATGACTACAGAACAGAAAATAGCTTCCCTGCAAGAAGCGGTGACGTTACTCAACGCTGAAATAATCGCATCCAGGAAGAGAGAGGAAGAAGCGGCAGCTGCATGCAGAGATCTTCAAGCCAGGTTGGAAGGGCTTGTAAAGCAGGGGATCCCAGCACCCAGGTCCGAGGGGATCGGTTTGGGGAAGAGAGGAGGCAGCATTGTATCTCATTTTGATGGGAATTTGCAGCAGTACCCCAATTTCCGAGCAGATGTGCTGTTTGCGCTGCAGCTGCTGGAAAGAGACTTTAGAGATGAGAGGGAAAAAGTGGGGTTTATTTTGTCTCATTTGCATGGGGACGCGAAATCATGGCTGCGCAACCTGTGGAGAGATAAGGATGCAGCGCTCCAAAGCGCAGATGCGTTCATTAAGGCGATGGACTCCTGTTTCTTATCCAAAATAGACCTGGACATTGCCCGGAGGGACATATTTGGGCTAAGACAAGGGAAAGCCAGCGTAAGGCAGTATCATTCCCGGTTTTTTGCATTGGTCAACGCGCTGAATTGGGATAAGGATTCTCCGCCGGTTAGAGACCTTTTTTGGGAGGGTCTGAATGCACAGATCAAGGATGAGATGGCAAGGGGAGAGAGACCCACCACCACTCAGCAAGTGGTTGAAAGAGCGTTGTCTATTGGGGTGAGGCAGGAAGAACGTCCGTGGAGCAAAGAAGAAGGGCGTTGGGGACGTTCAACAGCGAGAGTGCCCTCCCTCTTGCCCAGAGAGGCAGCGCGTGCGCAGTCCACGCCTCCACAGGGAGGGGGCGAGGAGCAGATGGAGATTGGCGGTGCTAGGGCTCACTCAGCTACCAGAGCCTTAACGCCGGGAGCAGTAAAATCGAAGCTGCCTAGAAGGAACAGGAAGTGTTATATATGTGAGAGTGCAGAGCACATGGCGAAAGAGTGTCCCCAGAGGAGTTTCAAGCACACTGCAGCTTCAGTGACAGTATTGGAAACAACTCAGCAGAGAGCACCACAGCAGGGAAACGACCAGGTCTGGCTGGAAGAGGAGGCACTGGGGCCCAGCCAGACGAGTCAGTGAGGAAGTCCCCAGAGATTTTGCAGCCCACAGACCCCCTCCCGCCCAAGCCAGTGGTGCAGCTAACCGCATCGCTTCAGCTGCCCAATGGACTCACCTTAGAAGTGCCTATTACAATTGACTCTGGCAGTAACGCAGACTTTATAGGATTGGAGTTCATTCAACAACACAACGTAGCATTACTGCCAGCCACACTGCCCCTGAAGGTTGTCACGGTGGATGGCAGGGAACTGCTAGGGGGGCAGGTGGTGCAGCAGACGCCGCCTATGGTGATGCAAATTGGGAATCACCGGGAAGTCATCAGTTTCAATGTCACCCAGCTGTCCGACACGCCTATAGTATTAGGCATGAGTTGGCTGCACAGGCACAGCCCAGCATTGGCGTGGTACCAGCGCCACCTGACTTTTGGCTCCTCCTACTGTGCAGAACACTGCATTATACCCAGCCCGGAAGGGGAAGAGGAGGACCCGCAGTTGCAGTTGGGCACGCTGCAAGCAGTACCCCACAAGTATGCGGAGTTTTTGGAGGTATTCTGCGAGAAGGAGGCGGACAAGCTACCCCCTCACAGACCCTATGATTGCAAGATTGACCTCCTGCCGGGGGCGACGCTGCCCACTGGAAAACTGTACTCCATGTCTGAGGATGAACTGCAAGAACTCAGGGAGTTCATAGATCACAATTTGAAGCGTGGGTTCATCCGGGAGTCGAAAGCGGTGGGAGGCAGTCCCGTATTCTTTGTGAAGAAGCGGGATACGCCCCAAAAAAGATTGGTGGTGGACTTCAGAATCTTGAATTCGAAAACCAAGCCCTCAGCCTTCCCCATGCCCAAGATAGACGACTTGCTCGCGACGGTGCGGAAAGGACGCGTTTTTACCAAGCTGGATCTACGTGGCGCGTACAACCTGATTCGCATGCGCGAAGGAGACGAGTGGAAGACGGCCATGTTCACGCCACTGGGCACCTACGAATACAGAGTTATGCCCTTCGGATTACAAAATGGCTCTCACACTTTCCAAGCCTTTATGCATCACGTGCTGGCGGGGCTCCTTTACAAGAAGTGCGTATGCTTCCTGGACGACATCCTGATTTTTTCAGAATCGCGAGAGGCGCACGAGAGGGATGTCAGGGAAGTTCTGCAGAGACTGAAGGAGCACAGGCTGTACGCCAAACTGGAGAAGTGCCAGTTCGACGTGACGGAGGTGGATTTCCTGGGCTACAAGTTGTCGGACAAGGGGCTCGCCATGGACAGCGCCAAGGTTCGCGCAGTTTTGGACTGGAAGAGCCCACGCAATCGGAAGGAAGTCCAGCGGTTTGTCGGCTTTGCCAACTTTTACCGCAAGTTCATCAAGGGATTTGCCATGCAGACAGCAGCCATCACCGACACGCTCAGCTCCAAGAAGAAGAAATTCATCTGGACGGAGCAAGCGGAGCAGTCCTTTCAGAAGCTCAAGCGTCTCTTCGCGTCCGAAGAGCAGCTGCTGCATGTGAATCCCAGCAGACCCATGAGGGTGGAGACGGACGCCTCAGACAGAGCCGTGGGAGCTGTCCTGTTGCAACAAGACCAGCAGGGGGACTGGAGGCCGTGCGCCTTCTACTCGAGGAAGCTCAGCAAGTCGGAGCAGAATTACACTATCTGGGACAGGGAGTTGCTAGCCATACATGCAGCATTCAAGGCATGGAGGCACTTCCTCATCGGAGCCAGACATACAGTGCAGGTCCACACGGACCACAAGAATCTGGAGTACTGGCGCACGGCTAGGTTCCTCAACCAGAGACACATTAGATGGGCAGAGTTCTTCGCGGACTTCGACTTCAAGATAGAGTACATCCCAGGCGACAACAACGTGATGGCGGATGCATTGTCCAGAAAGCCGCAATACCTGGAGGAGGCGGCACCGTCGGCGGCCAAGCATATTTTCGCACCGGAAGCGTGGGCATGCGCGTCAGCAACCGTGGACCTGGACGCCGTACGTCGCGCGCTGCGGGAAGACCCCTTCGCACGGGCCAAGATGGAGGAGGTGCACAGGGGCACAGCGAGGGCCGACGAGTTCCAGATCCGCGATGGGTTGCTCCTCCACAAGGGAGCACTCTACGTGCCGGGAGACGACCTCCGCGCAAGGGTCCTGCAGCAGCTACACGACGCTCCCACCGCAGGGCACTTTGGCAAAGAAAAGACTGTCGAACTCGTAGCCAGAGACTTTTGGTGGCCCAAGATGCGGGGGGAAGTAGCGGATTACGTCTCGAGATGTGACACCTGCCAAAGGGCCAAGTCAGTTCACAGACCGCCGGCGGGTTTGCTGGAACCGCTGCAGACACCGTCTGAACCGTGGGAGAGGGTGGCCCTGGACTTCGTCACGGATCTGCCCAGCTCGAGGGGAAAGACAGCAGTGCTAGTGGTGGTGGACATGTTTACTAAGATGGCACACTTCATTCCGTGTGCGAAGGTAGCCACGGCAGAGCAGACCGCCAAACTGTTCATAGACCACGTGTTCAAGGTCCACGGTCTGCCACGGTCTATTCTTTCCGACCGGGGGCGACAGTTCATCTCGAACTTCTGGCAGAAGCTGATGGGCATTCTGAACGTCAAAGTCAATTTGGCGTCGGCGAGACACCCGCAGACCAACGGACAAGCGGAGAGGGTCAACGCCGTCATGCAGCAGTACCTAAGATGCTACGCCAACCAGCAGCCCACGACATGGGTGGACTACCTGCCGCTCGCCGAGTTCGCTTACAACAACACGAAGCACATGTCGACGGGGGTGACGCCGTTCTTCGCCAACAACGGGAGGCATCCCAGAACCTTCCCGGGTTTAGAGAGAGTGGGGGAGGGGGAGCCACAGGCAGCGGAAGCCTTAGCGTCAGAGTTGCAGGAAGTCCACGAACAGCTCAGGAGGCAGCTAGAACTAGCAAAGCACGCATACAAGGTGCAGGCCGACAGACACAGAAGAGTTGGGGAAGACATACAGGTGGGAGACTGGGTCTGGCTAGCAGCGCAAGCAGTGCCGACCAGATCATTAGCTAAGAAGAAGCTAGGACATAAGCAGCTAGGACCTTACCAAGTCCAGGCGCAGGTCAATCCAGTGGCCTTCCGGTTGGCTCTTCCGGAGGGTTCCAGAATGCATCCGGTGTTCCATAGATCGGTGCTCACGCCCTACAAAGCACCTCATAGGTTTCAGGAGCCAGACACAGCACCAGACCAGAGCAGTGAAGGGCACAGAGTGAGGGGGCCGCCTAGGAAGGGACACATCAATGAGGTCACAGAGATTTTGGACTCCAGATGGGGGGAAGAGGGAGTAGAATATTTCCTAGCCAGAGAGGGTACCCCGGCCAGTGCCAACAGCTGGGTACCGGACTATGCCTTGGAGGAACCGCTGCTCAAAGAGGAGTTTCATGCCCTCTTCCCGCACAGGCCCATGCCAGCAGAGTATTTCGATGACTGGCTTTTCACACCCACTCTTTCAGCCAGCACATTCCTGGGGTTCGACTCGGACGAGGAACAGGCGCCAGTCCCCAGCTCTCAGGTGGGTTCGCCACCGGGGTCTGCCTCAGACCACTCGTATTGGTGGGACGATCAACCAGAGGAGCAGTGGCGCAGGAAGTGGCTGAGGGGTCCTTGGATGGGACCACCCGAAGAGGGGGAGAGGGGCGAGACGGACATGGACGTGTTGGGGGACAACGTGGGGTTCGAGCATGAAGACAGAGAGATGGAAGCAGAGGAGAGCGACGTTGACGAGTACATGGGGGATGAACTGTATCCGGCAAGCACCCCCGCGACGACGGAGCACCCAGTACCCGCACCGGAAGGAGGGGAGGGGGGAAGGGGGGGCTTCGAGGGGGGGATGGATGTCAGGGGTTCAGGAGCAGAGGGACAGGAGAGGGAGGAAGTAGAGACCGAGGGAGAGGAATCTGAGGGAGAAGTCAGCGAGGGTAGCCATCCGAGGTCTCTAAGTCTCTCCAGTGAATCAGAGGATTCACAGAAAGGGGCCCCAGTGGTCAGAGCCAGGGGGTTGCCAGAGGGAACACCCCAGGAAGGAGGGGCCAGAGGGGACTCAGAGAGCAGCAGCTGGAAATCGGGACCAACTTTCCCACCGGAGAGCAGTAAGGGGGAGGAGTCCCAAACATCGGCAGCAGGCAGCCTTCCGTCAGCGGAAGGACATGAGTCAGGGTTAGCCACGCCTGCATCAGAGAGCGAGGTAACGGTCAAAAGGAAGGTCAGGGGCAGCGCGCGCGCGCCAAGTTCAAACGTACAGGAGGGGGGCGCAATGGGCAGTCCGGAGAGAGAGCCGGGTCCCAAAGCCCGCCGGAGAGAAGGGGAGGAGTCCGAAGGGTCCGCTTCCGAGGCATCCCGGAAAGAAGGCACCCAGGGGGGTAGTAGGACCCAGAGAAGGAAGGAGAAACGTAGAAGGTGGAGTAAGGCTAGAGTCTTAAGCTGGTGTACAGGGGGCGGAGACTCAGACGAGGCTTCGCTGGTCTAGGGTTTAGACGTAGAGACGCACGCTAGTGTTTGAAAATGGAAACTAAATGCCAATAAAGACTTCTGTACAGTTCTAATGGCTAGCGTCGGTCTTCTGTGAGCTGAGACCGGGAGGCAGTCTCTGACAGTATGTAATGAGACCCAAATGACAAAACACCGTCTTTTCGCTACCATATGCGCAGAAAGAAGACGAATAAGCTTTGATTGCGCTTACTTGCAATTGTTGCTTTTCGGATTCGAATGCACATTCACCCAAAAATCACGCAGAGAAATGTTTGTTATCAGCCCAAATTAAGCATACGTGTTTTGGTTCCATCTCAATAGAAACAAGACGAAGAAGCTGGGATTTTTTCATTGGGTGTTCATTCACCAACAAATAGCAAAGCAAAAGTTAAGCTAAAACAGAGCAAAACAGGTTGTTTTGCGTTCCAGCTACATCGAAACAAGAATCTTGGATGTCGCTTATTTCAAGTTGTGTTCTTTGGTGTTAATGCAACATTAACCCAGAAATCGCAAACTGTATGTAATGAGACCCAAATGACAAAACACCGTCTTTTCGCTACCATATGCGCAGAAAGAAGACGAATAAGCTTTGATTGCGCTTACTTGCAATTGTTGCTTTTCGGATTCGAATACACATTCACCCAAAAATCACGCAGAGAAATGTTTGTTATCAGCCCAAATTAAGCATACGTGTTTTGGTTCCATCTCAATAGAAACAAGACGAAGAAGCTGGGATTTTTTCATTGGGTGTTCATTCACCAACAAATAGCAAAGCAAAGTGTAGTAAGGTAAAACAGAGCAAAACAGGTTGTATTGCGTTCCAGCTACATCGAAACAAGAATCTTGGATGTCGCTTATTTCAAGTTGTGTTCTTTGGTGTTAATGCAACATTAACCCAGAAATCGCAAAGTGTATGTAATGAGACCCAAATGACAAAACACCGTCTTTTCGCTACCATATGCGCAGAAAGAAGACGAATAAGCTTTGATTGCGCTTACTTGCAATTGTTGCTTTTCGGATTCGAATGCACATTCACCCAAAAATCACGCAGAGAAATGTTTGTTATCAGCCCAAATTAAGCATACGTGTTTTGGTTCCATCTCAATAGAAACAAGACGAAGAAGCTGGGATTTTTTCATTGGGTGTTCATTCACCAACAAATAGCAAAGCAAAAGTGTAGTAAGCTAAAACAGAGCAAAACAGGTTGTTTTGCGTTCCAGCTACATCGAAACAAGAATCTTGGATGTCGCTTATTTCAAGTTGTGTTCTTTGGTGTTAATGCAACATTAACCCAGAAATCGCAAACTGTATGTAATGAGACCCAAATGACAAAACACCGTCTTTTCGCTACCATATGCGCAGAAAGAAGACGAATAAGCTTTGATTGCGCTTACTTGCAATTGTTGCTTTTCAGATTCGAATGCACATTCACCCAAAAATCACGCAGTGTAATGTTTGTTATCAGCCCAAATTAAGCATACGTGTTTTAGTTCCATCTCAATAGAAACAAGACGAAGCTGGGATTTTTTCATTGGGTGTTCATTCACCAACAAATAGCAAAGCAAAGTGTAATAAGCTAAAACAGAGCAAAACAGGTTGTTTTGCGTTCCAGCTACATCGAAACAAGAATCTTGGATGTCGCTTATTTCAAGTTGTGTTCTTTGGTGTTAATGCAACATTAACCCAGAAATCGCAAAGTGTACGTAATGAGACCCAAATGACAAAACACCGTCTTTTCGCTACCATATGCGCAGAAAGAAGACGAATAAGCTTTGATTGCGCTTACTTCCAATTGTTTCTTTTTGGATTAGAATGCACATTCACCCAAAAATCACGCAGTGCAATGTTTGTTATCAGCCCAAATTAAGCATACGTGTTTTAGTTCCATCTCAATAGAAACAAGACGAAGAAGCTGGGATTTTTTCATTGGGTGTTCATTCACCAACAAATAGCAAAGCAAAGTGTAGTAAGCTAAAACAGAGCAAAACAGGTTGTTTTGCGTTCCAGCTACATCGAAACAAGAATCTTGGATGTCGCTTATTTCAAGTTGTGTTCTTTGGTGTTAATGCAACATTAACCCAGATATCGCAAAGTGTATGTAATGAGACCCAAATGACAAAACACCGTCTTTTCGCTACCATATGCGCAGAAAGGAGACGAATAAGCTTTGATTGCGCTTACTTCCAATTGTTGCTTTTTGGATTAGAATGCACATTCACCCAAAAACCACGCAGTGAAATGTTTGTTATCAGCCCAAATTAAGCATACGTGTTTTGGTTCTCTCTCAACAGAAACAAGACGAAGAAGCTGGGATTTTTTCATTGGGTGTTCATTCACCAACAAATAGCAAAGCAAAGGGTAGTAAGCTAAAACAGAGCAAAACAGGTTGTTTTGCGTTCCAGCTACATCGAAACAAGAATCTTGGATGTCGCTTATTTCAAGTTGTGTTCTTTGGTGTTAATGCAACATTAACCCAGAAATCGCAAAGTATGTAATGAGACCCAAATGACAAAACACCGTCTTTTCGCTACTATATGCGCATGAAGAAGACGAATAAGCTTTGATTGCGCTTACTTGCAATTGTTGCTTTTTGGATTAGAATGCACATTCACCCAAAAACCACGCAGTGAAATGTTTGTTATCAGCCCAAATTAAGCATACGTGTTTTGGTTCTATCTCAACAGAAACAAGACGAAGAAGCTGGGATTTTTTCATTGGGTATTCATTCAC
The DNA here is from genome assembly GCF_964188315.1 of Podarcis muralis. Lineage (NCBI taxonomy): Eukaryota > Metazoa > Chordata > Lepidosauria > Squamata > Lacertidae > Podarcis > Podarcis muralis. The sequence continues at coordinate 42,233,430 of NC_135671.1, read as the reverse complement.
CAACAAATAGCAAAGCAAAGTGTAGTAAGCTAAAACAGAGCAAAACAGGTTGTTTTGCGTTCCAGCTACATCGAAACAAGAATCTTGGATGTCGCTTATTTCAAGTTGTGTTCTTTGGTGTTAATGCAACATTAACCCAGATATCGCAAAGTGTATGTAATGAGACCCAAATGACAAAACACCGTCTTTTCGCTACCATATGCGCAGAAAGAAGACGAATAAGCTTTGATTGCGCTTACTTCCAATTGTTGCTTTTCGGATTAGAATGCACATTCACCCAAAAACCACGCAGTGAAATGTTTGTTATCAGCCCAAATTAAGCATACGTGTTTTGGTTCTATCTCAACAGAAACAAGACGAAGAAGCTGGGATTTTTTCATTGGGTGTTCATTCACCAACAAATAGCAAAGCAAAGTGTAGTAAGCTAAAACAGAGCAAAACAGGTTGTTTTGCGTTCCAGCTACATCGAAACAAGAATCTTGGATGTCGCTTATTTCAAGTTGTGTTCTTTGGTGTTAATGCAACATTAACCCAGATATCGCAAAGTGTATGTAATGAGACCCAAATGACAAAACACCGTCTTTTCGCTACCATATGCGCAGAAAGAAGACGAATAAGCTTTGATTGCGCTTACTTCCAATTGTTGCTTTTCGGATTAGAATGCACATTCACCCAAAAACCACGCAGTGAAATGTTTGTTATCAGCCCAAATTAAGCATACGTGTTTTGGTTCTATCTCAACAGAAACAAGACGAAGAAGCTGGGATTTTTTCATTGGGTGTTCATTCACCAACAAATAGCAAAGCAAAGGGTAGTAAGCTAAAACAGAGCAAAACAGGTTGTTTTGCGTTCCAGCTACATCGAAACAAGAATCTTGGATGTCGCTTATTTCAAGTTGTGTTCTTTGGTGTTAATGCAACATTAACCCAGAAATCGCAAAGTATGTAATGAGACCCAAATGACAAAACACCGTCTTTTCGCTACTATATGCGCATGAAGAAGACGAATAAGCTTTGATTGCGCTTACTTGCAATTGTTGCTTTTCAGATTCGAATGCACATTCACCCAAAAACCACGCAGTGAAATGTTTGTTATCAGCCCAAATTAAGCATACGTGTTTTGGTTCTATCTCAACAGAAACAAGACGAAGAAGCTGGGATTTTTTCATTGGGTGTTCATTCACCAACAAATAGCAAAGCAAAGTGTAGTAAGCTAAAACAGAGCAAAACAGGTTGTTTTGCGTTCCAGCTACATCGAAACAAGAATCTTGGATGTCGCTTATTTCAAGTTGTGTTCTTTGGTGTTAATGCAACATTAACCCAGAAATCGCAAAGTGTATGTAATGAGACCCAAATGACAAAACACCGTCTTTTCGCTACCATATGCGCAGAAAGAAGACGAATAAGCTTTGATTGCGCTTACTTGCAATTGTTGCTTTTCGGATTCGAATGCACATTCACCCAAAAATCACGCAGAGAAATGTTTGTTATCAGCCCAAATTAAGCATACGTGTTTTGGTTCCATCTCAATAGAAACAAGACGAAGAAGCTGGGATTTTTTCATTGGGTGTTCATTCACCAACAAATAGCAAAGCAAAAGTTAAGCTAAAACAGAGCAAAACAGGTTGTTTTGCGTTCCAGCTACATCGAAACAAGAATCTTGGATGTCACTTATTTCAAGTTGTGTTCTTTGGTGTTAATGCAACATTAACCCAGAAATCGCAAACTGTATGTAATGAGACCCAAATGACAAAACACCGTCTTTTCGCTACCATATGCGCAGAAAGAAGACGAATAAGCTTTGATTGCGCTTACTTGCAATTGTTGCTTTTCAGATTCGAATGCACATTCACCCAAAAATCACACAGTGTAATGTTTGTTATCAGCCCAAATTAAGCATACGTGTTTTAGTTCCATCTCAATAGAAACAAGACGAAGTAGCTGGGATTTTTTCATTGGGTGTTCATTCACCAACAAATAGCAAAGCAAAGTGTAGTAAGCTAAAACAGAGCAAAACAGGTTGTTTTGCGTTCCAGCTACATCGGAACAAGAATCTTGGATGTCGCTTATTTCAAGTTGTGTTCTTTGGTGTTAATGCAACATTAACCCAGAAATCGCAAAGTGTATGTAATGAGACCCAAATGACAAAACACCGTCTTTTCGCTACCATATGCGCAGAAAGAAGACGAATAAGCTTTGATTGCGCTTACTTGCAATTGTTGCTTTTCAGATTCGAATGCACATTCACCCAAAAATCACGCAGTGTAATGTTTGTTATCAGCCCAAATTAAGCATACGTGTTTTAGTTCCATCTCAATAGAAACAAGACGAAGCTGGGATTTTTTCATTGGGTGTTCATTCACCAACAAATAGCAAAGCAAAGTGTAGTAAGCTAAAACAGAGCAAAACAGGTTGTTTTGCGTTCCAGCTACATCGAAACAAGAATCTTGGATGTCGCTTATTTCAAGTTGTGTTCTTTGGTGTTAATGCAACATTAACCCAGAAATCGCAAAGTGTACGTGTCAGAGACTGCCTCCCGGTCTCAGCTCACAGAAGACCAACGCTAGCCATTTGAACTGTGCAGAAGTCTTTATTGGCATTTAGTTTCCATTTCCAAACACTAGCGTGCGTCTCTACGTCTAAACCCTAGACCAGCGAAGCCTCGTCTGAGTCTCCGCCCCCTGTACACCAGCTTAAGACTCTAGCCTTACTCCACCTTCTACGTTTCTCCTTCCTCCTCTGGGTCCTACTACCCCCCTGGGTGCCTTCTTTCCGGGATGCCTCGGAAGCGGACCCTTCGGACTCCTCCCCTTCTCTCCGGCGGGCTTTGGGACCCGGCTCTCTCTCCGGACTGCCCATTGCGCCCCCCTCCTGTACATTTGAACTTGGCGCGCGCGCGCTGCCCCTGACCTTCCTTTTGACCGTTACCTCGCTCTCTGATGCAGGCGTGGCTAACCCTGACTCATGTCCTTCCGCTGACGGAAGGCTGCCTGCTGCCGATGTTTGGGACTCCTCGCCCTTACTGCTCTCCGGTGGGAAAGTTGGTCCCGATTTCCAGCTGCTGCTCTCTGAGTCCCCTCTGGCCCCTCCTTCCTGGGGTGTTCCCTCTGGCAACCCCCTGGCTCTGACCACTGGGGCCCCTTTCTGTGAATCCTCTGATTCACTGGAGAGACTTAGAGACCTCGGATGGCTACCCTCGCTGACTTCTCCCTCAGATTCCTCTCCCTCGGTCTCTACTTCCTCCCTCTCCTGTCCCTCTGCTCCTGAACCCCTGACATCCATCCCCCCCTCGAAGCCCCCCCTTCCCCCCTCCCCTCCTTCCGGTGCGGGTACTGGGTGCTCCGTCGTCGCGGGGGTGCTTGCCGGATACAGTTCATCCCCCATGTACTCGTCAACGTCGCTCTCCTCTGCTTCCATCTCTCTGTCTTCATGCTCGAACCCCACGTTGTCCCCCAACACGTCCATGTCCGTCTCGCCCCTCTCCCCCTCTTCGGGTGGTCCCATCCAAGGACCCCTCAGCCACTTCCTGCGCCACTGCTCCTCTGGTTGATCGTCCCACCAATACGAGTGGTCTGAGGCAGACCCCGGTGGCGAACCCACCTGAGAGCTGGGGACTGGTGCCTGTTCCTCGTCCGAGTCGAACCCCAGGAATGTGCTGGCTGAAAGAGTGGGTGTGAAAAGCCAGTCATCGAAATACTCTGCTGGCATGGGCCTGTGCAGGAAGAGGGCATGAAACTCCTCTTTGAGCAGCGGTTCCTCCAAGGCATAGTCCGGTACCCAGCTGTTGGCACTGGCCGGGGTACCCTCTCTGGCTAGGAAATATTCTACTCCCTCTTCCCCCCATCTGGAGTCCAAAATCTCTGTGACCTCATTGATGTGTCCCTTCCTAGGCGGCCCCCTCACTCTGGGCCCTTCACTGCTCTGGTCTGGTGCGGTGTCTGGCTCCTGAAACCTATGAGGTGCTTTGTAGGGCGTGAGCACCGATCTATGGAACACCGGATGCATTCTGGAACCCTCCGGAAGAGCCAACCGGAAGGCCACTGGATTGACCTGCGCCTGGACTTGGTAAGGTCCTAGCTGCTTATGCCCTAGCTTCTTCTTAGCTAATGATCTGGTCGGCACTGCTTGCGCTGCTAGCCAGACCCAGTCACCCACCTGTATGTCTTCCCCAACTCTTCTGTGTCTGTCGGCCTGCACCTTGTATGCGTGCTTTGCTAGTTCTAGCTGCCTCCTGAGCTGTTCGTGGACTTCCTGCAACTCTGACGCTAAGGCTTCCGCTGCCTGTGGCTCCCCCTCCCCCACTCTCTCTAAACCCGGGAAGGTTCTGGGATGCCTCCCGTTGTTGGCGAAGAACGGCGTCACCCCCGTCGACACGTGCTTCGTATTGTTGTAAGCGAACTCGGCGAGCGGCAGGTAGTCCACCCATGTCGTGGGCTGCTGGTTGGCGTAGCATCTTAGGTACTGCTGCATGACGGCGTTGACCCTCTCCGCTTGTCCGTTGGTCTGCGGGTGTCTCGCCGACGCCAAATTGACTTTGACGTTCAGAATGCCCATCAGCTTCTGCCAGAAGTTCGAGATGAACTGTCGCCCCCGGTCGGAAAGAATAGACCGTGGCAGACCGTGGACCTTGAACACGTGGTCTATGAACAGTTTGGCGGTCTGCTCTGCCGTGGCTACCTTCGCACACGGAATGAAGTGTGCCATCTTAGTAAACATGTCCACCACCACTAGCACTGCTGTCTTTCCCCTCGAGCTGGGCAGATCCGTGACGAAGTCCAGGGCCACCCTCTCCCACGGTTCAGACGGTGTCTGCAGCGGTTCCAGCAATCCCGCCGGCGGTCTGTGAACTGACTTGGCCCTTTGGCAGGTGTCACATCTCGAGACGTAATCCGCTACTTCCCCCCGCATCTTGGGCCACCAAAAGTCTCTGGCTACGAGTTCGACAGTCTTTTCTTTGCCAAAGTGCCCTGCGGTGGGAGCGTCGTGTAGCTGCTGCAAGACCCTTGCGCGGAGGTCATCTCCCGGCACGTAGAGTGCTCCCTTGTGGAGGAGCAACCCATCGCGAATCTGGAACTCGTCGGCCCTCGCTGTGCCCCTGTGCACCTCCTCCATCTTGGCCCGTGCGAAGGGGTCTTCCCGCAGCGCGCGACGTACGGCGTCCAGGTCCACGGTTGCCGACGCGCATGCCCACGCTTCCGGTGCGAAAATGTGCTTGGCCGCCGACGGTGCCGCCTCCTCCAGGTATTGCGGCTTTCTGGACAATGCATCCGCCATCACGTTGTTGTCGCCTGGGATGTACTCTATCTTGAAGTCGAAGTCCGCGAAGAACTCTGCCCATCTAATGTGTCTCTGGTTGAGGAACCTAGCCGTGCGCCAGTACTCCAGATTCTTGTGGTCCGTGTGGACCTGCACTGTATGTCTGGCTCCGATGAGGAAGTGCCTCCATGCCTTGAATGCTGCATGTATGGCTAGCAACTCCCTGTCCCAGATAGTGTAATTCTGCTCCGACTTGCTGAGCTTCCTCGAGTAGAAGGCGCACGGCCTCCAGTCCCCCTGCTGGTCTTGTTGCAACAGGACAGCTCCCACGGCTCTGTCTGAGGCGTCCGTCTCCACCCTCATGGGTCTGCTGGGATTCACATGCAGCAGCTGCTCTTCGGACGCGAAGAGACGCTTGAGTTTCTGAAAGGACTGCTCCGCTTGCTCCGTCCAGATGAATTTCTTCTTCTTGGAGCTGAGCGTGTCGGTGATGGCCGCTGTCTGCATGGCAAATCCCTTGATGAACTTGCGGTAAAAGTTGGCAAAGCCGACAAACCGCTGGACTTCCTTCCGATTGCGTGGGCTCTTCCAGTCCAAAACTGCGCGAACCTTGGCGCTGTCCATGGCGAGCCCCTTGTCCGACAACTTGTAGCCCAGGAAATCCACCTCCGTCACGTCGAACTGGCACTTCTCCAGTTTGGCGTACAGCCTGTGCTCCTTCAGTCTCTGCAGAACTTCCCTGACATCCCTCTCGTGCGCCTCTCGCGATTCTGAAAAAATCAGGATGTCGTCCAGGAAGCATACGCACTTCTTGTAAAGGAGCCCCGCCAGCACGTGATGCATAAAGGCTTGGAAAGTGTGAGAGCCATTTTGTAATCCGAAGGGCATAACTCTGTATTCGTAGGTGCCCAGTGGCGTGAACATGGCCGTCTTCCACTCGTCTCCGTCGCGCATGCGAATCAGGTTGTACGCGCCACGTAGATCCAGCTTGGTGAAAACGCGTCCTTTCCGCACCGTCGCGAGCAGGTCGTCTATCTTGGGCATGGGGAAAGCTGAGGGCTTGGTTTTCGAATTCAAGATTCTGAAGTCCTCCACCAGTCTTTTTTGGGGCGTATCCCGCTTCTTCACAAAGAATACGGGACTGCCTCCCACCGCTTTCGACTCCCGGATGAACCCACGCTTCAAATTGTGATCTATGAACTCCCTGAGTTCTTGCAGTTCATCCTCAGACATGGAGTACAGTTTCCCAGTTGGCAGCGTCGCCCCCGGCAGGAGGTCAATCTTGCAATCATAGGGTCTGTGAGGGGGTAGCTTGTCCGCCTCCTTCTCGCAGAATACCTCCAAAAACTCCGCATACTTGTGGGGTACTGCTTGCAGCGTGCCCAACTGCAACTGCGGGTCCTCCTCTTCCCCTTCCGGGCTGGGTATAATGCAGTGTTCTGCACAGTAGGAGGAGCCAAAAGTCAGGTGGCGCTGGTACCACGCCAATGCTGGGCTGTGCCTGTGCAGCCAACTCATGCCTAATACTATAGGCGTGTCGGACAGCTGGGTGACATTGAAACTGATGACTTCCCGGTGATTCCCAATTTGCATCACCATAGGCGGCGTCTGCTGCACCACCTGCCCCCCTAGCAGTTCCCTGCCATCCACCGTGACAACCTTCAGGGGCAGTGTGGCTGGCAGTAATGCTACGTTGTGTTGTTGAATGAACTCCAATCCTATAAAGTCTGCGTTACTGCCAGAGTCAATTGTAATAGGCACTTCTAAGGTGAGTCCATTGGGCAGCTGAAGCGATGCGGTTAGCTGCACCACTGGCTTGGGCGGGAGGGGGTCTGTGGGCTGCAAAATCTCTGGGGACTTCCTCACTGACTCGTCTGGCTGGGCCCCAGTGCCTCCTCTTCCAGCCAGACCTGGTCGTTTCCCTGCTGTGGTGCTCTCTGCTGAGTTGTTTCCAATACTGTCACTGAAGCTGCAGTGTGCTTGAAACTCCTCTGGGGACACTCTTTCGCCATGTGCTCTGCACTCTCACATATATAACACTTCCTGTTCCTTCTAGGCAGCTTCGATTTTACTGCTCCCGGCGTTAAGGCTCTGGTAGCTGAGTGAGCCCTAGCACCGCCAATCTCCATCTGCTCCTCGCCCCCTCCCTGTGGAGGCGTGGACTGCGCACGCGCTGCCTCTCTGGGCAAGAGGGAGGGCACTCTCGCTGGTGAACGTCCCCAACGCCCTTCTTCTTTGCTCCACGGACGTTCTTCCTGCCTCACCCCAATAGACAACGCTCTTTCCACCACTTGCTGAGTGGTGGTGGGTCTCTCTCCCCTTGCCATCTCATCCTTGATCTGTGCATTCAGACCCTCCCAAAAAAGGTCTCTAACCGGCGGAGAATCCTTATCCCAATTCAGCGCGTTGACCAATGCAAAAAACCGGGAATGATACTGCCTTACGCTGGCTTTCCCTTGTCTTAGCCCAAATATGTCCCTCCGGGCAATGTCCAGGTCTATTTTGGATAAGAAACAGGAGTCCATCGCCTTAATGAACGCATCTGCGCTTTGGAGCGCTGGATCCTTATCTCTCCACAGGTTGCGCAGCCATGATTTCGCGTCCCCATGCAAATGAGACAAAATAAACCCCACTTTTTCCCGCTCATCTCTAAAGTCTCTTTCCAGCAGCTGCAGCGCAAACAGCACATCTGCTCGGAAATTGGGGTACTGCTGCAAATTCCCATCAAAATGAGATACAATGCTGCCTCCTCTCTTCCCCAAACCGATCCCCTCGGACCTGGGTGCTGGGATCCCCTGCTTTACAAGCCCTTCCAACCTGGCTTGAAGATCTCTGCATGCAGCTGCCGCTTCTTCCTCTCTCTTCCTGGATGCGATTATTTCAGCGTTGAGTAGCGTCACCGCTTCTTGCAGGGAAGCTATTTTCTGTTCTGTAGTCATCTTGCCTGACTCTTGTGAGCTCGCAAGGCACCAGTCTTCCACCCTCCCTGCCTCGCTTCCTTAGCGATGCTTGAGGCGAAGAAACCGATGATAACCTGAGACGAGGCTTACTGTCAGAGACTGCCTCCCGGTCTCAGCTCACAGAAGACCAACGCTAGCCATTTGAACTGTGCAGAAGTCTTTATTGGCATTTAGTTTCCATTTCCAAACACTAGCGTGCGTCTCTACGTCTAAACCCTAGACCAGCGAAGCCTCGTCTGAGTCTCCGCCCCCTGTACACCAGCTTAAGACTCTAGCCTTACTCCACCTTCTACGTTTCTCCTTCCTCCTCTGGGTCCTACTACCCCCCTGGGTGCCTTCTTTCCGGGATGCCTCGGAAGCGGACCCTTCGGACTCCTCCCCTTCTCTCCGGCGGGCTTTGGGACCCGGCTCTCTCTCCGGACTGCCCATTGCGCCCCCCTCCTGTACATTTGAACTTGGCGCGCGCGCGCTGCCCCTGACCTTCCTTTTGACCGTTACCTCGCTCTCTGATGCAGGCGTGGCTAACCCTGACTCATGTCCTTCCGCTGACGGAAGGCTGCCTGCTGCCGATGTTTGGGACTCCTCCCCCTTACTGCTCTCCGGTGGGAAAGTTGGTCCCGATTTCCAGCTGCTGCTCTCTGAGTCCCCTCTGGCCCCTCCTTCCTGGGGTGTTCCCTCTGGCAACCCCCTGGCTCTGACCACTGGGGCCCCTTTCTGTGAATCCTCTGATTCACTGGAGAGACTTAGAGACCTCGGATGGCTACCCTCGCTGACTTCACCCTCAGATTCCTCTCCCTCGGTCTCTACTTCCTCCCTCTCCTGTCCCTCTGCTCCTGAACCCCTGACAGTACGTAATGAGACCCAAATGACAAAACACCGTCTTTTCGCTACCATATGCGCAGAAAGAAGACGAATAAGCTTTGATTGCGCTTACTTCCAATTGTTGCTTTTTGGATTAGAATGCACATTCACCCAAAAATCACGCAGTGCAATGTTTGTTATCAGCCCAAATTAAGCATACGTGTTTTAGTTCCATCTCAATAGAAACAAGACGAAGAAGCTGGGATTTTTTCATTGGGTGTTCATTCACCAACAAATAGCAAAGCAAAGTGTAGTAAGCTAAAACAGAGCAAAACAGGTTGTTTTGCGTTCCAGCTACATCGAAACAAGAATCTTGGATGTCGCTTATTTCAAGTTGTGTTCTTTGGTGTTAATGCAACATTAACCCAGATATCGCAAAGTGTATGTAATGAGACCCAAATGACAAAACACCGTCTTTTCGCTACCATATGCGCAGAAAGGAGACGAATAAGCTTTGATTGCGCTTACTTCCAATTGTTGCTTTTTGGATTAGAATGCACATTCACCCAAAAACCACGCAGTGAAATGTTTGTTATCAGCCCAAATTAAGCATACGTGTTTTGGTTCCATCTCAATAGAAACAAGGCGAAGAAGCTGGGATTTTTTCATTGGGTGTTCATTCACCAACAAATAGCAAAGCAAAGTGTAGTCAGCTAAAACAGAGCAAAACAGGTTGTTTTGCGTTCCAGCTACATCGAAACAAGAATCTTGGATGTCGCTTATTTCAAGTTGTGTTCTTTGGTGTTAATGCAACATTAACCCAGAAATCGCAAAGTGTATGTAATGAGACCCAAATGACAAAACACTGTCTTTTCGCTACCATATGCGCAGAAAGAAGATGAATAAGCTTTGATTGCGCTTACTTGCAATTGTTGCTTTTCAGATTCGAATGCACATTCACCCAAAAATCACGCAGACAAATGTTTGTTATCAGCCCAAATTAAGCATACGTGTTTTGGTTCCATCTCAATAGAAACAAGACGAAGAAGCTGGGATTTTTTCATTGGGTGTTCATTCACCAACAAATAGCAAAGCAAAGTGTAGTAAGGTAAAACAGAGCAAAACAGGTTGTATTGCGTTCCAGCTACATCGAAACAAGAATCTTGGATGTCGCTTATTTCAAGTTGTGTTCTTTGGTGTTAATGCAACATTAACCCAGAAATCGCAAAGTGTATGTAATGAGACCCAAATGACAAAACACCGTCTTTTCGCTACCATATGCGCAGAAAGAAGACGAATAAGCTTTGATTGCGCTTACTTGCAATTGTTGCTTTTTGGATTAGAATGCACATTCACCCAAAAACCACGCAGTGAAATGTTTGTTATCAGCCCAAATTAAGCATACGTGTTTTGGTTCTATCTCAACAGAAACAAGACGAAGAAGCTGGGATTTTTTCATTGGGTGTTCATTCACCAACAAATAGCAAAGCAAAGTGTAGTAAGCTAAAACAGAGCAAAACAGGTTGTTTTGCGTTCCAGCTACATCGAAACAAGAATCTTGGATGTCGCTTATTTCAAGTTGTGTTCTTTGGTGTTAATGCAACATTAACCCAGAAATCGCAAAGTGTATGTAATGAGACCCAAATGACAAAACACCGTCTTTTCGCTACCATATGCGCTGAAAGAAGACAAATAAGCTTTGATTGCGCTTACTTGCAATTGTTGCTTTTCGGATTCGAATGCACATTCACCCAAAAATCACGCAGAGAAATGTTTGTTATCAGCCCAAATTAAGCATACGTGTTTTGGTTCCATCTCAATAGAAACAAGGCGAAGAAGCTGGGATTTTTTCATTGGGTGTTCATTCACCAACAAATAGCAAAGCAAAGTGTAGTCAGCTAAAACAGAGCAAAACAGGTTGTTTTGCGTTCCAGCTACATCGAAACAAGAATCTTGGATGTCGCTTATTTCAAGTTGTGTTCTTTGGTGTTAATGCAACATTAACCCAGAAATCGCAAAGTGTATGTAATGAGACCCAAATGACAAAACACCGTCTTTTCGCTACCATATGCGCAGAAAGAAGATGAATAAGCTTTGATTGCGCTTACTTGCAATTGTTGCTTTTCAGATTCGAATGCACATTCACCCAAAAACCACGCAGTGAAATGTTTGTTATCAGCCCAAATTAAGCATACGTGTTTTGGTTCTATCTCAACAGAAACAAGACGAAGAAGCTGGGATTTTTTCATTGGGTGTTCATTCACCAACAAATAGCAAAGCAAAGTGTAGTAAGCTAAAACAACGCAAAACAGGTTGTTTTGCGTTCCAGCTACATCGAAACAAGAATCTTGGATGTCGCTTATTTCAAGTTGTGTTCTTTGGTGTTAATGCAACATTAACCCAGAAATCGCAAAGTGTATGTAATGAGACCCAACTGACAAAACACCGTCTTTTCGCTACCATATGCGCAGAAAGAAGACGAATAAGCTTTGATTGCGCTTACTTGCAATTGTTGCTTTTCGGATTCGAATGCACATTCACCCAAAAATCACGCAGACAAATGTTTGTTATCAGCCCAAATTAAGCATACGTGTTTTGGTTCCATCTCAATAGAAACAAGACGAAGAAGCTGGGATTTTTTCATTGGGTGTTCATTCACCAACAAATAGCAAAGCAAAGTGTAGTAAGGTAAAACAGAGCAAAACAGGTTGTATTGCGTTCCAGCTACATCGAAACAAGAATCTTGGATGTCGCTTATTTCAAGTTGTGTTCTTTGGTGTTAATGCAACATTAACCCAGAAATCGCAAAGTGTATGTAATGAGACCCAAATGACAAAACACCGTCTTTTCGCTACCATATGCGCAGAAAGAAGACGAATAAGCTTTGATTGCGCTTACTTGCAATTGTTGCTTTTTGGATTAGAATGCACATTCACCCAAAAACCACGCAGTGAAATGTTTGTTATCAGCCCAAATTAAGCATACGTGTTTTGGTTCTATCTCAACAGAAACAAGACGAAGAAGCTGGGATTTTTTCATTGGGTGTTCATTCACCAACAAATAGCAAAGCAAAGTGTAGTAAGCTAAAACAGAGCAAAACAGGTTGTTTTGCGTTCCAGCTACATCGAAACAAGAATCTTGGATGTCGCTTATTTCAAGTTGTGTTCTTTGGTGTTAATGCAACATTAACCCAGAAATCGCAAAGTGTATGTAATGAGACCCAAATGACAAAACACCGTCTTTTCGCTACCATATGCGCTGAAAGAAGACAAATAAGCTTTGATTGCGCTTACTTGCAATTGTTGCTTTTCGGATTCGAATGCACATTCACCCAAAAATCACGCAGAGAAATGTTTGTTATCAGCCCAAATTAAGCATACGTGTTTTGGTTCCATCTCAATAGAAACAAGGCGAAGAAGCTGGGATTTTTTCATTGGGTGTTCATTCACCAACAAATAGCAAAGCAAAGTGTAGTCAGCTAAAACAGAGCAAAACAGGTTGTTTTGCGTTCCAGCTACATCGAAACAAGAATCTTGGATGTCGCTTATTTCAAGTTGTGTTCTTTGGTGTTAATGCAACATTAACCCAGAAATCGCAAAGTGTATGTAATGAGACCCAAATGACAAAACACCGTCTTTTCGCTACCATATGCGCAGAAAGAAGATGAATAAGCTTTGATTGCGCTTACTTGCAATTGTTGCTTTTCAGATTCGAATGCACATTCACCCAAAAACCACGCAGTGAAATGTTTGTTATCAGCCCAAATTAAGCATACGTGTTTTGGTTCTATCTCAACAGAAACAAGACGAAGAAGCTGGGATTTTTTCATTGGGTGTTCATTCACCAACAAATAGCAAAGCAAAGTGTAGTAAGGTAAAACAGAGCAAAACAGGTTGTATTGCGTTCCAGCTACATCGAAACAAGAATCTTGGATGTCGCTTATTTCAAGTTGTGTTCTTTGGTGTTAATGCAACATTAACCCAGAAATCGCAAAGTGTATGTAATGAGACCCAAATGACAAAACACCGTCTTTTCGCTACCATATGCGCAGAAAGAAGACGAATAAGCTTTGATTGCGCTTACTTGCAATTGTTGCTTTTCGGATTCGAATGCACATTCACCCAAAAATCACGCAGAGAAATGTTTGTTATCAGCCCAAATTAAGCATACGTGTTTTGGTTCCATCTCAATAGAAACAAGACGAAGAAGCTGGGATTTTTTCATTGGGTGTTCATTCACCAACAAATAGCAAAGCAAAAGTTAAGCTAAAACAGAGCAAAACAGGTTGTTTTGCGTTCCAGCTACATCGAAACAAGAATCTTGGATGTCGCTTATTTCAAGTTGTGTTCTTTGGTGTTAATGCAACATTAACCCAGAAATCGCAAACTGTATGTAATGAGACCCAAATGACAAAACACCGTCTTTTCGCTACCATATGCGCAGAAAGAAGACGAATAAGCTTTGATTGCGCTTACTTGCAATTGTTGCTTTTCAGATTCGAATGCACATTCACCCAAAAATCACGCAGTGTAATGTTTGTTATCAGCCCAAATTAAGCATACGTGTTTTAGTTCCATCTCAATAGAAACAAGACGAAGCTGGGATTTTTTCATTGGGTGTTCATTCACCAACAAATAGCAAAGCAAAGTGTAGTAAGCTAAAACAGAGCAAAACAGGTTGTTTTGCGTTCCAGCTACATCGGAACAAGAATCTTGGATGTCGCTTATTTCAAGTTGTGTTCTTTGGTGTTAATGCAACATTAACCCAGAAATCGCAAAGTGTATGTAATGAGACCCAAATGACAAAACACCGTCTTTTCGCTACCATATGCGCAGAAAGAAGACGAATAAGCTTTGATTGCGCTTACTTGCAATTGTTGCTTTTCAGATTCGAATGCACATTCACCCAAAAATCACGCAGTGTAATGTTTGTTATCAGCCCAAATTAAGCATACGTGTTTTAGTTCCATCTCAATAGAAAGAAGACGAAGCTGGGATTTTTTCATTGGGTGTTCATTCACCAACAAATAGCAAAGCAAAGTGTAGTAAGCTAAAACAGAGCAAAACAGGTTGTTTTGTGTTTCAGCTACATCGGAATAAGAATCTTGGATGTCGCTTATTTCAAGTTGTGTTCTTTGGTGTTAATGCAACATTAACCCAGAAATCGCAAAGTGTATGTAATGAGACCCAAATGACAAAACACCGTCTTTTCGCTACCATATGCGCATGAAGAAGACGAATAAGCTTTGATTGCGCTTACTTGCAATTGTTGCTTTTTGGATTAGAATGCACATTCAACCAAAAACCACGCAGTGAAATGTTTGTTATCAGCCCAAATTAAGCATACGTGTTTTGGTTCTATCTCAACAGAAACAAGACGAAGAAGCTGGGATTTTTTCATTGGGTGTTCATTCACCAACAAATAGCAAAGCAAAGTGTAGTAAGCTAAAACAGAGCAAAACAGGTTGTTTTGCGTTCCAGCTACATCGAAACAAGAATCTTGGATGTCGCTTATTTCAAGTTGTGTTCTTTGGTGTTAATGCAACATTAACCCAGAAATCGCAAAGTGTATGTAATGAGACCCAAATGACAAAACACCGTCTTTTCGCTACCATATGCGCAGAAAGAAGACGAATAAGCTTTGATTGCGCTTACTTGCAATTGTTGCTTTTCAGATTCGAATGCACATTCACCCAAAAATCACGCAGTGTAATGTTTGTTATCAGCCCAAATTAAGCATAAGTGTTTTGGTTCTATCTCAACAGAAACAAGACGAAGAAGCTGGGATTTTTTCATTGGGTGTTCATTCACCAATAAATAGCAAAGCAAAGTGTAGTAAGCTAAAACAGAGCGAAACAGGTTGTTTTGCGTTCCAGCTACATCGAAACAAGAATCTTGGATGTCGCTTATTTCAAGTTGTGTTCTTTGGTGTTAATGCAACATTAACCCAGAAATCGCAAAGTGTATGTAATGAGACCCAAATGACAAAACACCGTCTTTTCGCTACCATATGCGCAGAAAGAAGACGAATAAGCTTTGATTGCGCTTACTTGCAATTGTTGCTTTTCGGATTCGAATACACATTCACCCAAAAATCACGCAGAGAAATGTTTGTTATCAGCCCAAATTAAGCATACGTGTTTTGGTTCCATCTCAATAGAAACAAGACGAAGAAGCTGGGATTTTTTCATTGGGTGTTCATTCACCAACAAATAGCAAAGCAAAGTGTAGTAAGGTAAAACAGAGCAAAACAGGTTGTATTGCGTTCCAGCTACATCGAAACAAGAATCTTGGATGTCGCTTATTTCAAGTTGTGTTCTTTGGTGTTAATGCAACATTAACCCAGAAATCGCAAAGTGTATGTAATGAGACCCAAATGACAAAACACCGTCTTTTCGCTACCATATGCGCAGAAAGAAGACGAATAAGCTTTGATTGCGCTTACTTGCAATTGTTGCTTTTCGGATTCGAATGCACATTCACCCAAAAATCACGCAGAGAAATGTTTGTTATCAGCCCAAATTAAGCATACGTGTTTTGGTTCCATCTCAATAGAAACAAGACGAAGAAGCTGGGATTTTTTCATTGGGTGTTCATTCACCAACAAATAGCAAAGCAAAAGTGTAGTAAGCTAAAACAGAGCAAAACAGGTTGTTTTGCGTTCCAGCTACATTGAAACAAGAATCTTGGATGTCGCTTATTTCAAGTTGTGTTCTTTGGTGTTAATGCAACATTAACCCAGAAATCGCAAACTGTATGTAATGAGACCCAAATGACAAAACACCGTCTTTTCGCTACCATATGCGCAGAAAGAAGACGAATAAGCTTTGATTGCGCTTACTTGCAATTGTTGCTTTTCAGATTCGAATGCACATTCACCCAAAAACCACGCAGTGAAATGTTTGTTATCAGCCCAAATTAAGCATACGTGTTTTGGTTCTATCTCAACAGAAACAAGACGAAGAAGCTGGGATTTTTTCATTGGGTGTTCATTCACCAACAAATAGCAAAGCAAAGTGTAGTAAGGTAAAACAGAGCAAAACAGGTTGTATTGCGTTCCAGCTACATCGAAACAAGAATCTTGGATGTCGCTTATTTCAAGTTGTGTTCTTTGGTGTTAATGCAACATTAACCCAGAAATCGCAAAGTGTATGTAATGAGACCCAAATGACAAAACACCGTCTTTTCGCTACCATATGCGCAGAAAGAAGACGAATAAGCTTTGATTGCGCTTACTTGCAATTGTTGCTTTTCGGATTCGAATGCACATTCACCCAAAAATCACGCAGAGAAATGTTTGTTATCAGCCCAAATTAAGCATACGTGTTTTGGTTCCATCTCAATAGAAACAAGACGAAGAAGCTGGGATTTTTTCATTGGGTGTTCATTCACCAACAAATAGCAAAGCAAAAGTTAAGCTAAAACAGAGCAAAACAGGTTGTTTTGCGTTCCAGCTACATCGAAACAAGAATCTTGGATGTCGCTTATTTCAAGTTGTGTTCTTTGGTGTTAATGCAACATTAACCCAGAAATCGCAAACTGTATGTAATGAGACCCAAATGACAAAACACCGTCTTTTCGCTACCATATGCGCAGAAAGAAGACGAATAAGCTTTGATTGCGCTTACTTGCAATTGTTGCTTTTCAGATTCGAATGCACATTCACCCAAAAATCACGCAGTGTAATGTTTGTTATCAGCCCAAATTAAGCATACGTGTTTTAGTTCCATCTCAATAGAAACAAGACGAAGCTGGGATTTTTTCATTGGGTGTTCATTCACCAACAAATAGCAAAGCAAAGTGTAGTAAGCTAAAACAGAGCAAAACAGGTTGTTTTGCGTTCCAGCTACATCGGAACAAGAATCTTGGATGTCGCTTATTTCAAGTTGTGTTCTTTGGTGTTAATGCAACATTAACCCAGAAATCGCAAAGTGTATGTAATGAGACCCAAATGACAAAACACCGTCTTTTCGCTACCATATGCGCAGAAAGAAGACGAATAAGCTTTGATTGCGCTTACTTGCAATTGTTGCTTTTCAGATTCGAATGCACATTCACCCAAAAATCACGCAGTGTAATGTTTGTTATCAGCCCAAATTAAGCATACGTGTTTTAGTTCCATCTCAATAGAAAGAAGACGAAGCTGGGATTTTTTCATTGGGTGTTCATTCACCAACAAATAGCAAAGCAAAGTGTAGTAAGCTAAAACAGAGCAAAACAGGTTGTTTTGTGTTTCAGCTACATCGGAATAAGAATCTTGGATGTCGCTTATTTCAAGTTGTGTTCTTTGGTGTTAATGCAACATTAACCCAGAAATCGCAAAGTGTATGTAATGAGACCCAAATGACAAAACACCGTCTTTTCGCTACCATATGCGCATGAAGAAGACGAATAAGCTTTGATTGCGCTTACTTGCAATTGTTGCTTTTTGGATTAGAATGCACATTCAACCAAAAACCACGCAGTGAAATGTTTGTTATCAGCCCAAATTAAGCATACGTGTTTTGGTTCTATCTCAACAGAAACAAGACGAAGAAGCTGGGATTTTTTCATTGGGTGTTCATTCACCAACAAATAGCAAAGCAAAGTGTAGTAAGCTAAAACAGAGCAAAACAGGTTGTTTTGCGTTCCAGCTACATCGAAACAAGAATCTTGGATGTCGCTTATTTCAAGTTGTGTTCTTTGGTGTTAATGCAACATTAACCCAGAAATCGCAAAGTGTATGTAATGAGACCCAAATGACAAAACACCGTCTTTTCGCTACCATATGCGCAGAAAGAAGACGAATAAGCTTTGATTGCGCTTACTTGCAATTGTTGCTTTTCAGATTCGAATGCACATTCACCCAAAAATCACGCAGTGTAATGTTTGTTATCAGCCCAAATTAAGCATAAGTGTTTTGGTTCTATCTCAACAGAAACAAGACGAAGAAGCTGGGATTTTTTCATTGGGTGTTCATTCACCAATAAATAGCAAAGCAAAGTGTAGTAAGCTAAAACAGAGCAAAACAGGTTGTTTTGCGTTCCAGCTACATCGAAACAAGAATCTTGGATGTCGCTTATTTCAAATTGTGTTCTTTGGTGTTAATGCAACATTAACCCAGAAATCGCAAAGTGTATGTAATGAGACCCAAATGACAAAACACCGTCTTTTCGCTACCATATGCGCAGAAAGAAGACGAATAAGCTTTGATTGCGCTTACTTGCAATTGTTGCTTTTCGGATTCGAATACACATTCACCCAAAAATCACGCAGAGAAATGTTTGTTATCAGCCCAAATTAAGCATACGTGTTTTGGTTCCATCTCAATAGAAACAAGACGAAGAAGCTGGGATTTTTTCATTGGGTGTTCATTCACCAACAAATAGCAAAGCAAAGTGTAGTAAGGTAAAACAGAGCAAAACAGGTTGTATTGCGTTCCAGCTACATCGAAACAAGAATCTTGGATGTCGCTTATTTCAAGTTGTGTTCTTTGGTGTTAATGCAACATTAACCCAGAAATCGCAAAGTGTATGTAATGAGACCCAAATGACAAAACACCGTCTTTTCGCTACCATATGCGCAGAAAGAAGACGAATAAGCTTTGATTGCGCTTACTTGCAATTGTTGCTTTTCGGATTCGAATGCACATTCACCCAAAAATCACGCAGAGAAATGTTTGTTATCAGCCCAAATTAAGCATACGTGTTTTGGTTCCATCTCAATAGAAACAAGACGAAGAAGCTGGGATTTTTTCATTGGGTGTTCATTCACCAACAAATAGCAAAGCAAAAGTGTAGTAAGCTAAAACAGAGCAAAACAGGTTGTTTTGCGTTCCAGCTACATTGAAACAAGAATCTTGGATGTCGCTTATTTCAAGTTGTGTTCTTTGGTGTTAATGCAACATTAACCCAGAAATCGCAAACTGTATGTAATGAGACCCAAATGACAAAACACCGTCTTTTCGCTACCATATGCGCAGAAAGAAGACGAATAAGCTTTCATTGCGCTTACTTCCAATTGTTGCTTTTCGGATTAGAATGCACATTCACCCAAAAATCACGCAGTGAAATGTTTGTTATCAGCCCAAATAAAGCATACGTGTTTTGGGTCCATCTCAATAGAAAAAAGACGAAGAAGCTGGGATTTTGTCATTCGGTGTTCATTCACCAACAAATAGCAAAGCAAACTGTAGTAAGCTAAAACAGAGCAAAACAGGTTGTTTTGCGTTCCAGCTACATCGAAACAAGAATCTTGGATGTCACTTATTTCAAGTTGTGTTCTTTGGTGTTAATGCAACATTAACCCAGAAATCGCAAAGTGTATGTAATGAGACCCAAATGACAAAACACCGTCTTTTCGCTACCATATGGGCAGAAAGAAGACGAATAAGCTTTCATTGCGCTTACTTCCAATTGTTGCTTTTTGGATTCGAATGCACATTCACCCAAAAACCACGCAGTGAAATGTTTGTTATCAGCCCAAATTAAGCATACGTGTTTTGGTTCTATCTCAACAGAAACAAGACGAAGAAGCTGGGATTTTTTCATTGGGTGTTCATTCACCAACAAATAGCAAAGCAAAAGTGTAGTAAGCTAAAACAGAGCAAAACAGGTTGTTTTGCGTTCCAGCTACATCGAAACAAGAATCTTGGATGTCGCTTATTTCAAGTTGTGTTCTTTGGTGTTAATGCAACATTAACCCAGAAATCGCAAAGTGTATGTAATGAGACCCAAATGACAAAACACCGTACTTTCGCTACCATATGCGCAGAAAGAAGACGAATAAGCTTTGATTGCGCTTACTTGCAATTGTTGCTTTTCAGATTCGAATGCACATTCACCCAAAAATCACGCAGTGTAATGTTTGTTATCAGCCCAAATTAAGCATACGTGTTTTGGTTCCATCTCAATAGAAACAAGACGAAGAAGCTGGGATTTTTTCATTGGGTGTTCATTCACCAACAAATAGCAAAGCAAAAGTGTAGTAAGCTAAAAGAGCAAAACAGGTTGTTTTGCGTTCCAGCTACATCGAAACAAGAATCTTGGATGTCGCTTATTTCAAGTTGTGTTCTTTGGTGTTAATGCAACATTAACCCAGAAATCGCAAAGTGTATGTAATGAGACCCAAATGACAAAACACCGTACTTTCGCTACCATATGCGCAGAAAGAAGACGAATAAGCTTTGATTGCGCTTACTTGCAATTGTTGCTTTTCAGATTCGAATGCACATTCACCCAAAAATCACGCAGTGTAATGTTTGTTATCAGCCCAAATTAAGCATACGTGTTTTGGTTCTATCTCAACCGAAACAAGACGAAGAAGCTGGGATTTTTTCATTGGGTGTTCATTCACCAACAAATAGCAAAGCAAAGTGTAGTAAGCGAAAACAGAGCAAAACAGGTTGTTTTGCGTTCCAGCTACATCGAAACAAGAATCTTGGATGTCGCTTATTTCAAGTTGTGTTCTTTGGTGTTAATGCAACATTAACCCAGAAATCGCAAAGTGTATGTAATGAGACCCAAATGACAAAACACCGTCTTTTCGCTACCATATGCGCAGAAAGAAGACGAATAAGCTTTGATTGCGCTTACTTCCAATTGTTGCTTTTTGGATACGAATGGACATTCACCCAAAAACCACGCAGTGAAATGTTTGTTATCAGCCCAAATTAAGCATACGTGTTTTGGTTCTATCTCAACAGAAACAAGACGAAGAAGCTGGGATTTTTTCATTGGGTGTTCATTCACCAACAAATAGCAAAGCAAAAGTGTAGTAAGCTAAAACAGAGCAAAACAGGTTGTTTTGCGTTCCAGCTACATCGAAACAAGAATCTTGGATGTCGCTTATTTCAAGTTCTTTGGTGTTAATGCAACATTAACCCAGAAATCGCAAAGTGTATGTAATGAGACCCAAATGACAAAACACCGTCTTTTCGCTACCATATGCGCAGAAAGAAGACGAATAAGCTTTGATTGCGCTTACTTGCAATTGTTGCTTTTCGG
The DNA here is from genome assembly GCF_964188315.1 of Podarcis muralis. NCBI lineage: Eukaryota > Metazoa > Chordata > Lepidosauria > Squamata > Lacertidae > Podarcis > Podarcis muralis. Next base: position 42,212,431 of record NC_135671.1, on the reverse strand, counting down.
ATTCGAATGCACATTCACCCAAAAATCACGCAGAGAAATGTTTGTTATCAGCCCAAATTAAGCATACGTGTTTTGGTTCCATCTCAATAGAAACAAGACGAAGAAGCTGGGATTTTTTCATTGGGTGTTCATTCACCAACAAATAGCAAAGCAAAAGTGTAGTAAGCTAAAACAGAGCAAAACAGGTTGTTTTGCGTTCCAGCTACATCGAAACAAGAATCTTGGATGTCGCTTATTTCAAGTTGTGTTCTTTGGTGTTAATGCAAAATTAACCCAGAAATCGCAAAGTGTATGTAATGAGACCCAAATGACAAAACACCGTCTTTTCGCTACCATATGCGCAGAAAGAAGACGAATAAGCTTTGATTGCGCTTACTTGCAATTGTTGCTTTTCGGATTCGAATGCACATTCACCCAAAAATCACGCAGAGAAATGTTTGTTATCAGCCCAAATTAAGCATACGTGTTTTGGTTCCATCTCAATAGAAACAAGACGAAGAAGCTGGGATTTTTTCATTGGGTGTTCATTCACCAACAAATAGCAAAGCAAAAGTGTAGTAAGCTAAAAGAGCAAAACAGGTTGTTTTGCGTTCCAGCTACATCGAAACAAGAATCTTGGATGTCGCTTATTTCAAGTTGTGTTCTTTGGTGTTAATGCAACATTAACCCAGAAATCGCAAAGTGTATGTAATGAGACCCAAATGACAAAACACCGTCTTTTCGCTACCATATGCGCAGAAAGAAGACGAATAAGCTTTGATTGCGCTTACTTCCAATTGTTGCTTTTTGGATTAGAATGCACATTCACCCAAAAATCACGCAGTGTAATGTTTGTTATCAGCCCAAATTAAGCATACGTGTTTTAGTTCCATCTCAATAGAAACAAGACGAAGAAGCTGGGATTTTTTCATTGGGTGTTCATTCACCAACAAATAGCAAAGCAAAGTGTAGTAAGCTAAAACAGAGCAAAACAGGTTGTTTTGCGTTCCAGCTACATCGAAACAAGAATCTTGGATGTCGCTTACTTCAAGTTGTTCTTTGTTGTTAATGCAACATTAACCCAGAAATCGCAAAGTGTATGTAATGAGACCCAAATGACAAAACACCGTCTTTTCGCTACCATATGCGCAGAAAGAAGACGAATAAGCTTTGATTGCGCTTACTTCCAATTGTTGCTTTTTGGATTCGAATGCACATTCACCCAAAAACCACGCAGTGAAATGTTTGTTATCAGCCCAAATTAAGCATACGTGTTTTGGTTCTATCTCAACAGAAACAAGACGAAGAAGCTGGGATTTTTTCATTGGGTGTTCATTCACCAACAAATAGCAAAGCAAAAGTGTAGTAAGCTAAAACAGAGCAAAACAGGTTGTTTTGCGTTCCAGCTACATCGAAACAAGAATCTTGGATGTCGCTTATTTCAAGTTGTGTTCTTTGGTGTTAATGCAACATTAACCCAGAAATCGCAAAGTGTACGTAATGAGACCCAAATGACAAAACACCGTCCTTTCGCTACCATATGCGCAGAAGGAAGACGAATAAGCTTTCATTGCGCTTACTTCCAATTGTTGCTTTTCGGATTAGAATGCACATTCACCCAAAAATCACGCAGTGAAATGTTTGTTATCAGCCCAAATTAAGCATACGTGTTTTGGTTCCATCTCAATAGAAACAAGATGACGTAGCTGGAATTTTTTCATTCAGTGTTCATTCACCAACAAATAGCAAAGCAAACTGTAGTAAGCTAAAACAGAGCAATACAGGTTGTTTTGCGTTCCAGCTACATCGAAACAAGAATCTTGGATGTCGCTTATTTCAAGTTGTGTTCTTTGGTGTTAATGCAACATTAACCCAGAAATCGCAAAGTGTACGTAATGAGACCCAAATGACAAAACACCGTCTTTTCGCTACCATATGCGCAGAAAGAAGACGAATAAGCTTTCATTGCGCTTACTTCCAATTGTTGCTTTTCGGATTAGAATGCACATTCACCCAAAAATCACGCAGTGAAATGTTTGTTATCAGCCCAAATTAAGCATACGTGTTTTGGTTCCATCTCAATAGAAACAAGACGAAGAAGCTGGGATTTTGTCATTCGGTGTTCATTCACCAACAAATAGCAAAGCAAACTGTAGTAAGCTAAAACAGAGCAAAACAGGTTGTTTTGCGTTCCAGCTACATCGAAACAAGAATCTTGGATGTGGCTTATTTCAAGTTGTGTTCTTTGGTGTTAATGCAACATTAACCCAGAAATCGCAAAGTGTATGTAATGAGACCCAAATGAAAAAACACCGTCTTTTCGCTACCATATGCGCAGAAAGAAGACGAATAAGCTTTCATTGCGCTTACTTCCAATTGTTGCTTTTCGGATTAGAATGCACATTCACCCAAAAATCACGCAGTGAAATGTTTGTTATCAGCCCAAATTAAGCATACGTGTTTTGGTTCCATCTCAATAGAAACAAGACGAAGAAGCTGGGATTTTGTCATTCGGTGTTCATTCACCAACAAATAGCAAAGCAAACTGTAGTAAGCTAAAACAGAGCAAAACAGGTTGTTTTGCGTTCCAGCTACATCGAAATAAGAATCTTGGATGTCGCTTATTTCAAGTTGTGTTCTTTGGTGTTAATGCAACATTAGCCCAGAAATCGCAAAGTGTACGTAATGAGACCCAAATGATAAAACACCGTCTTTTCGCTACCATATGCGCAGAAAGAAGACGAATAAGCTTTCATTGCGCTTACTTCCAATTGTTGCTTTTCGGATTAGAATGCACATTCACCCAAAAATCACGCAGTGAAATGTTTGTTATCAGCCCAAATAAAGCATACGTGTTTTGGGTCCATCTCAATAGAAAAAAGACAAAGAAGCTGGGATTTTGTCATTCGGTGTTCATTCACCAACAAAGCAAAGCAAACTGTAGTAAGCTAAAACAGAGCAAAACAGGTTGTTTTGCGTTCCAGCTACATCGAAACAAGAATCTTGGATGTCACTTATTTCAAGTTGTGTTCTTTGGTGTTAATGCAACATTAACCCAGAAATCGCAAAGTGTATGTAATGAGACCCAAATGACAAAACACCGTCTTTTCGCTACCATATGGGCAGAAAGAAGACGAATAAGCTTTCATTGCGCTTACTTCCAATTGTTGCTTTTCGGATTAGAATGCACATTCACCCAAAAATCACGCAGTGAAATGTTTGTTATCAGCCCAAATTAAGCATACGTGTTTTGGTTCCATCTTAATAGAAACAAGACGAAGAAGCTGGGATTTTGTCATTCGGTGTTCATTCACCAACAAATAGCAAAGCAAACTGTAGTAAGCTAAAACAGAGCAAAACAGGTTGTTTTGCGTTCCAGCTACATCGAAACAAGAATCTTGGATGTCGCTTATTTCAAGTTGTGTTCTTTGGTGTTAATGCAACATTAACCCAGAAATCGCAAAGTGTATGTAATGAGACCCAAATGAAAAAACACCGTCTTTTCGCTACCATATGCGCAGAAAGAAGACGAATAAGCTTTCATTGCGCTTACTTCCAATTGTTGCTTTTCGGAATAGAATGCACATTCACCCAAAAATCACGCAGTGAAATGTTTGTTATCAGCCCAAATAAAGCATACGTGTTTTGGGTCCATCTCAATAGAAAAAAGACGAAGAAGCTGGGATTTTGTCATTCGGTGTTCATTCACCAACAAATAGCAAAGCAAACTGTAGTAAGCTAAAACAGAGCAAAACAGGTTGTTTTGCGTTCCAGCTACATCGAAACAAGAATCTTGGATGTCACTTATTTCAAGTTGTGTTCTTTGGTGTTAATGCAACATTAACCCAGAAATCGCAAAGTGTATGTAATGAGACCCAAATGACAAAACACCGTCTTTTCGCTACCATATGGGCAGAAAGAAGACGAATAAGCTTTCATTGCGCTTACTTCCAATTGTTGCTTTTTGGATTCGAATGCACATTCACCCAAAAACCACGCAGTGAAATGTTTGTTATCAGCCCAAATTAAGCATACGTGTTTTGGTTCTCTCTCAACAGAAACAAGACGAAGAAGCTGGGATTTTTTCATTGGGTGTTCATTCACCAACAAATAGCAAAGCAAAAGTGTAGTAAGCTAAAACAGAGCAAAACAGGTTGTTTTGCGTTCCAGCTACATCGAAACAAGAATCTTGGATGTCGCTTATTTCAAGTTCTTTGGTGTTAATGCAACATTAACCCAGAAATCGCAAAGTGTACGTAATGAGACCCAAATGACAAAACACCGTCTTTTCGCTACCATATGCGCAGAAAGAAGACGAATAAGCTTTCATTGCGCTTACTTCCAATTGTTGCTTTTCGGATTAGAATGCACATTCACCCAAAAATCACGCAGTGAAATGTTTGTTATCAGCCCAAATTAAGCATACGTGTTTTGGTTCCATCTCAATAGAAACAAGACGAAGAAGCTGGGATTTTGTCATTCGGTGTTCATTCACCAACAAATAGCAAAGCAAACTGTAGTAAGCTAAAACAGAGCAAAACAGGTTGTTTTGCGTTCCAGCTACATCGAAACAAGAATCTTGGATGTGGCTTATTTCAAGTTGTGTTCTTTGGTGTTAATGCAACATTAACCCAGAAATCGCAAAGTGTATGTAATGAGACCCAAATGAAAAAACACCGTCTTTTCGCTACCATATGCGCAGAAAGAAGACGAATAAGCTTTCATTGCGCTTACTTCCAATTGTTGCTTTTCGGATTAGAATGCACATTCACCCAAAAATCACGCAGTGAAATGTTTGTTATCAGCCCAAATTAAGCATACGTGTTTTGGTTCCATCTCAATAGAAACAAGACGAAGAAGCTGGGATTTTTTCATTGGGTGTTCATTCACCAACAAATAGCAAAGCAAAAGTGTAGTAAGCTAAAACAGAGCAAAACAGGTTGTTTTGCGTTCCAGCTACATCGAAACAAGAATCTTGGATGTCGCTTATTTCAAGTTCTTTGGTGTTAATGCAACATTAACCCAGAAATCGCAAAGTGTACGTAATGAGACCCAAATGACAAAACACCGTCTTTTCGCTACCATATGCGCAGAAAGAAGACGAATAAGCTTTCATTGCGCTTACTTCCAATTGTTGCTTTTCGGATTAGAATGCACATTCACCCAAAAATCACGCAGTGAAATGTTTGTTATCAGCCCAAATTAAGCATACGTGTTTTGGTTCCATCTCAATAGAAACAAGACGAAGAAGCTGGGATTTTGTCATTCGGTGTTCATTCACCAACAAATAGCAAAGCAAACTGTAGTAAGCTAAAACAGAGCAAAACAGGTTGTTTTGCGTTCCAGCTACATCGAAACAAGAATCTTGGATGTGGCTTATTTCAAGTTGTGTTCTTTGGTGTTAATGCAACATTAACCCAGAAATCGCAAAGTGTATGTAATGAGACCCAAATGAAAAAACACCGTCTTTTCGCTACCATATGCGCAGAAAGAAGACGAATAAGCTTTCATTGCGCTTACTTCCAATTGTTGCTTTTCGGATTCGAATGCACATTCACCCAAAAATCACGCAGTGAAATGTTTGTTATCAGCCCAAATTAAGCATACGTGTTTTGGTTCCATCTCAATAGAAACAAGACGAAGAAGCTGGGATTTTGTCATTCGGTGTTCATTCACCAACAAATAGCAAAGCAAACTGTAGTAAGCTAAAACAGAGCAAAACAGGTTGTTTTGCGTTCCAGCTACATCGAAATAAGAATCTTGGATGTCGCTTATTTCAAGTTGTGTTCTTTGGTGTTAATGCAACATTAGCCCAGAAATCGCAAAGTGTACGTAATGAGACCCAAATGACAAAACACCGTCTTTTCGCTACCATATGGGCAGAAAGAAGACGAATAAGCTTTCATTGCGCTTACTTCCAATTGTTGCTTTTCGGATTAGAAGGCACATTCACCCAAAAATCACGCAGTGAAATGTTTGTTATCAGCCCAAATTAAGCATACGTGTTTTGGTTCCATCTCAATAGAAACAAGACGAAGAAGCTGGGATTTTGTCATTCGGTGTTCATTCACCAACAAATAGCAAAGCAAACTGTAGTAAGCTAAAACAGAGCAAAACAGGTTGTTTTGCGTTCCAGCTACATCGAAACAAGCATCTTGGATGTCGCTTATTTCAAGTTGTGTTCTTTGGTGTTAATGGAACATTAACCAAGAAAATGCAAAGTGTACGTAATGAGACCCAAATGACAAAACACCGTCTTTTCGCTACCATATGCGCAGAAAGAAGACGAATAAGCTTTCATTGCGCTTACTTCCAATTGTTGCTTTTCGGATTAGAATGCACATTCACCCAAAAATCACGCAGTGAAATGTTTGTTATCAGCCCAAATTAAGCATACGTGTTTTGGTTCCATCTTAATAGAAACAAGACGAAGAAGCTGGGATTTTGTCATTCGGTGTTCATTCACCAACAAATAGCAAAGCAAACTGTAGTAAGCTAAAACAGAGCAAAACAGGTTGTTTTGCGTTCCAGCTACATCGAAACAAGAATCTTGGATGTCGCTTATTTCAAGTTGTGTTCTTTGGTGTTAATGCAACATTAACCCAGAAATCGCAAAGTGTACGTAATGAGACCCAAATGACAAAACACCGTCTTTTCGCTACCATATGGGCAGAAAGAAGACGAATAAGCTTTCATTGCGCTTACTTCCAATTGTTGCTTTTCGGATTAGAATGCACATTCACCCAAAAATCACGCAGTGAAATGTTTGTTATCAGCCCAAATAAAGCATACGTGTTTTGGTTCCATCTCAATAGAAACAAGAAGAAGAAGCTGGGATTTTGTCATTCGGTGTTCATTCACCAACAAATAGCAAAGCAAACTGTAGGAAGCTAAAACAGAGCAAAACAGGTTGTTTTGCGTTCCAGCTACATCGAAACAAGAATCTTGGATGTGGCTTATTTCAAGTTGTGTTCTTTGGTGTTAATGCAACATTAACCCAGAAATCGCAAAGTGTATGTAATGAGACCCAAATGAAAAAACACCGTCTTTTCGCTACCATATGCGCAGAAAGAAGACGAATAAGCTTTCATTGCGCTTACTTCCAATTGTTGCTTTTCGGAATAGAATGCACATTCACCCAAAAATCACGCAGTGAAATGTTTGTTATCAGCCCAAATAAAGCATACGTGTTTTGGGTCCATCTCAATAGAAACAAGACGAAGAAGCTGGGATTTTTTCATTGGGTGTTCATTCACCAACAAATAGCAAAGCAAAAGTGTAGTAAGCTAAAAGAGCAAAACAGGTTGTTTTGCGTTCCAGCTACATCGAAACAAGAATCTTGGATGTCGCTTATTTCAAGTTGTGTTCTTTGGTGTTAATGCAACATTAACCCAGAAATCGCAAAGTGTATGTAATGAGACCCAAATGACAAAACACCGTACTTTCGCTACCATATGCGCAGAAAGAAGACGAATAAGCTTTGATTGCGCTTACTTGCAATTGTTGCTTTTCAGATTCGAATGCACATTCACCCAAAAATCACGCAGTGTAATGTTTGTTATCAGCCCAAATTAAGCATACGTGTTTTGGTTCTATCTCAACAGAAACAAGACGAAGAAGCTGGGATTTTTTCATTGGGTGTTCATTCACCAACAAATAGCAAAGCAAAGTGTAGTAAGCGAAAACAGAGCAAAACAGGTTGTTTTGCGTTCCAGCTACATCGAAACAAGAATCTTGGATGTCGCTTATTTCAAGTTGTGTTCTTTGGTGTTAATGCAACATTAACCCAGAAATCGCAAAGTGTATGTAATGAGACCCAAATGACAAAACACCGTCTTTTCGCTACCATATGCGCAGAAAGAAGACGAATAAGCTTTGATTGCGCTTACTTCCAATTGTTGCTTTTTGGATACGAATGCACATTCACCCAAAAACCACGCAGTGAAATGTTTGTTATCAGCCCAAATTAAGCATACGTGTTTTGGTTCTATCTCAACAGAAACAAGACGAAGAAGCTGGGATTTTTTCATTGGGTGTTCATTCACCAACAAATAGCAAAGCAAAAGTGTAGTAAGCTAAAACAGAGCAAAACAGGTTGTTTTGCGTTCCAGCTACATCGAAACAAGAATCTTGGATGTCGCTTATTTCAAGTTCTTTGGTGTTAATGCAACATTAACCCAGAAATCGCAAAGTGTATGTAATGAGACCCAAATGACAAAACACCGTCTTTTCGCTACCATATGCGCAGAAAGAAGACGAATAAGCTTTGATTGCGCTTACTTGCAATTGTTGCTTTTCGGATTCGAATGCACATTCACCCAAAAATCACGCAGAGAAATGTTTGTTATCAGCCCAAATTAAGCATACGTGTTTTGGTTCCATCTCAATAGAAACAAGACGAAGAAGCTGGGATTTTTTCATTGGGTGTTCATTCACCAACAAATAGCAAAGCAAAAGTGTAGTAAGCTAAAACAGAGCAAAACAGGTTGTTTTGCGTTCCAGCTACATCGAAACAAGAATCTTGGATGTCGCTTATTTCAAGTTGTGTTCTTTGGTGTTAATGCAAAATTAACCCAGAAATCGCAAAGTGTATGTAATGAGACCCAAATGACAAAACACCGTCTTTTCGCTACCATATGCGCAGAAAGAAGACGAATAAGCTTTGATTGCGCTTACTTGCAATTGTTGCTTTTCGGATTCGAATGCACATTCACCCAAAAATCACGCAGAGAAATGTTTGTTATCAGCCCAAATTAAGCATACGTGTTTTGGATCCATCTCAATAGAAACAAGACGAAGAAGCTGGGATTTTTTCATTGGGTGTTCATTCACCAACAAATAGCAAAGCAAAAGTGTAGTAAGCTAAAAGAGCAAAACAGGTTGTTTTGCGTTCCAGCTACATCGAAACAAGAATCTTGGATGTCGCTTATTTCAAGTTGTGTTCTTTGGTGTTAATGCAACATTAACCCAGAAATCGCAAAGTGTATGTAACGAGACCCAAATGACAAAACACCGTCTTTTCGCTACCATATGCGCAGAAAGAAGACGAATAAGCTTTGATTGCGCTTACTTCCAATTGTTGCTTTTTGGATTCGAATGCACATTCACCCAAAAACCACGCAGTGAAATGTTTGTTATCAGCCCAAATTAAGCATACGTGTTTTGGTTCTATCTCAACAGAAACAAGACGAAGAAGCTGGGATTTTTTCATTGGGTGTTCATTCACCAACAAATAGCAAAGCAAAAGTGTAGTAAGCTAAAACAGAGCAAAACAGGTTGTTTTGCATTCCAGCTACATCGAAACAAGAATCTTGGATGTCGCTTATTTCAAGTTGTGTTCTTTGGTGTTAATGCAACATTAACCCAGAAATCGCAAAGTGTATGTAATGAGACCCAAATGACAAAACACCGTACTTTCGCTACCATATGCGCAGAAAGAAGACGAATAAGCTTTGATTGCGCTTACTTGCAATTGTTGCTTTTCAGATTCGAATGCACATTCACCCAAAAATCACGCAGTGTAATGTTTGTTATCAGCCCAAATTAAGCATACGTGTCAGGGGTTCAGGAGCAGAGGGACAGGAGAGGGAGGAAATAGAGACCGAGGGAGAGGAATCTGAGGGAGAAGTCAGCGAGGGTAGCCATCCGAGGTCTCTAAGTCTCTCCAGTGAATCAGAGGATTCACAGAAAGGGGCCCCAGTGGTCAGAGCCAGGGGGTTGCCAGAGGGAACACCCCAGGAAGGAGGGGCCAGAGGGGACTCAGAGAGCAGCAGCTGGAAATCGGGACCAACTTTCCCACCGGAGAGCAGTAAGGGGGAGGAGTCCCAAACATCGGCAGCAGGCAGCCTTCCGTCAGCGGAAGGACATGAGTCAGGGTTAGCCACGCCTGCATCAGAGAGCGAGGTAACGGTCAAAAGGAAGGTCAGGGGCAGCGCGCGCGCGCCAAGTTCAAATGTACAGGAGGGGGGCGCAATGGGCAGTCCGGAGAGAGAGCCGGGTCCCAAAGCCCGCCGGAGAGAAGGGGAGGAGTCCGAAGGGTCCGCTTCCGAGGCATCCCGGAAAGAAGGCACCCAGGGGGGTAGTAGGACCCAGAGGAGGAAGGAGAAACGTAGAAGGTGGAGTAAGGCTAGAGTCTTAAGCTGGTGTACAGGGGGCGGAGACTCAGACGAGGCTTCGCTGGTCTAGGGTTTAGACGTAGAGACGCACGCTAGTGTTTGGAAATGGAAACTAAATGCCAATAAAGACTTCTGTACAGTTCTAATGGCTAGCGTTGGTCTTCTGTGAGCTGAGACCGGGAGGCAGTCTCTGACAGTAAGCCTCGTCTCCAGTTACCATCGGTTTTCTTCGCCTCAAGCGTCGCTAAGGAAGCGAGGCAGGGAGGGTGGAAGACTGGTGCCTTGCGAGCTCACAAGAGTCAGGCAAGATGACTACAGAACAGAAAATAGCTTCCCTGCAAGAAGCGGTGACGCTACTCAACGCTGAAATAATCGCATCCAGGAAGAGAGAGGAAGAAGCGGCAGCTGCCTGCAGAGATCTTCAAGCCAGGTTGGAAGGGCTTGTAAAGCAGGGGATCCCAGCACCCAGGTCCGAGGGGATCGGTTTGGGGAAGAGAGGAGGCAGCATTGTATCTCATTTTGATGGGAATTTGCAGCAGTACCCCAATTTCCGAGCAGATGTGCTGTTTGCGCTGCAGCTGCTGGAAAGAGACTTTAGAGATGAGCGGGAAAAAGTGGGGTTCATTTTGTCTCATTTGCATGGGGACGCGAAATCATGGCTGCGCAACCTGTGGAGAGATAAGGATCCAGCGCTCCAAAGCGCAGAGGCGTTCATTAAGGCGATGGACTCCTGTTTCTTATCCAAAATAGACCTGGACATTGCCCGGAGGGACATATTTGGGCTAAGACAAGGGAAAGCCAGCGTAAGGCAGTATCATTCCCGGTTTTTTGCATTGGTCAACGCGCTGAATTGGGATAAGGATTCTCCGCCGGTTAGAGACCTTTTTTGGGAGGGTCTGAATGCACAGATCAAGGATGAGATGGCAAGGGGTGAGAGACCCACCACCACTCAGCAAGTGGTTGAAAGAGCGTTGTCTATTGGGGTGAGGCAGGAAGAACGTCCGTGGAGCAAAGAAGAAGGGCGTTGGGGACGTTCACCAGCGAGAGTGCCCTCCCTCTTGCCCAGAGAGGCAGCGCGTGCGCAGTCCACGCCTCCACAGGGAGGGGGCGAGGAGCAGATGGAGATTGGCGGTGCTAGGGCTCACTCAGCTACCAGAGCCTTAACGCCGGGAGCAGTAAAATCGAAGCTGCCTAGAAGGAACAGGAAGTGTTATATATGTGAGAGTGCAGAGCACATGGCGAAAGAGTGTCCCCAGAGGAGTTTCAAGCACACTGCAGCTTCAGTGACCGTATTGGAAACAACTCAGCAGAGAGCACCACAGCAGGGAAACGACCAGGTCTGGCTGGAAGAGGAGGCACTGGGGCCCAGCCAGACGAGTCAGTGAGGAAGTCCCCAGAGATTTTGCAGCCCACAGACCCCCTCCCGCCCAAGCCAGTGGTGCAGCTAACCGCATTGCTTCAGCTGCCCAATGGACTCACCTTAGAAGTGCCTATTACAATTGACTCTGGCAGTAACGCAGACTTTATAGGATTGGAGTTCATTCAACAACACAACGTAGCATTACTGCCAGCCACACTGCCCCTGAAGGTTGTCACGGTGGATGGCAGGGAACTGCTAGGGGGGCAGGTGGTGCAGCAGACGCCGCCTATGGTGATGCAAATTGGGAATCACCGGGAAGTCATCAGTTTCAATGTCACCCAGCTGTCCGACACGCCTATAGTATTAGGCATGAGTTGGCTGCACAGGCACAGCCCAGCATTGGCGTGGTACCAGCGCCACCTGACTTTTGGCTCCTCCTACTGTGCAGAACACTGCATTATACCCAGCCCGGAAGGGGAAGAGGAGGACCCGCAGTTGCAGTTGGGCACGCTGCAAGCAGTACCCCACAAGTATGCGGAGTTTTTGGAGGTATTCTGCGAGAAGGAGGCGGACAAGCTACCCCCTCACAGACCCTATGATTGCAAGATTGACCTCCTGCCGGGGGCGACGCTGCCAACTGGGAAACTGTACTCCATGTCTGAGGATGAACTGCAAGAACTCAGGGAGTTCATAGATCACAATTTGAAGCGTGGGTTCATCCGGGAGTCGAAAGCGGTGGGAGGCAGTCCCGTATTCTTTGTGAAGAAGCGGGATACGCCCCAAAAAAGACTGGTGGTGGACTTCAGAATCTTGAATTCGAAAACCAAGCCCTCAGCTTTCCCCATGCCCAAGATAGACGACTTGCTCGCGACGGTGCGGAAAGGACGCGTTTTCACCAAGCTGGATCTACGTGGCGCGTACAACCTGATTCGCATGCGCGACGGAGACGAGTGGAAGACGGCCATGTTCACGCCACTGGGCACCTACGAATACAGAGTTATGCCCTTCGGATTACAAAATGGCTCTCACACTTTCCAAGCCTTTATGCATCACGTGCTGGCGGGGCTCCTTTACAAGAAGTGCGTATGCTTCCTGGACGACATCCTGATTTTTTCAGAATCGTGAGAGGCGCACGAGAGGGATGTCAGGGAAGTTCTGCAGAGACTGAAGGAGCACAGGCTGTACGCCAAACTGGAGAAGTGCCAGTTCGACGTGACGGAGGTGGATTTCCTGGGCTACAAGTTGTCGGACAAGGGGCTCGCCATGGACAGCGCCAAGGTTCGCGCAGTTTTGGACTGGAAGAGCCCACGCAATCGGAAGGAAGTCCAGCGGTTTGTCGGCTTTGCCAACTTTTACCGCAAGTTCATCAAGGGATTTGCCATGCAGACAGCGGCCATCACCGACACGCTCAGCTCCAAGAAGAAGAAATTCATCTGGACGGAGCAAGCGGAGCAGTCCTTTCAGAAACTCAAGCGTCTCTTCGCGTCCGAAGAGCAGCTGCTGCATGTGAATCCCAGCAGACCCATGAGGGTGGAGACGGACGCCTCAGACAGAGCCGTGGGAGCTGTCCTGTTGCAACAAGACCAGCAGGGGGACTGGAGGCCGTGCGCCTTCTACTCGAGGAAGCTCAGCAAGTCGGAGCAGAATTACACTATCTGGGACAGGGAGTTGCTAGCCATACATGCAGCATTCAAGGCATGGAGGCACTTCCTCATCGGAGCCAGACATACAGTGCAGGTCCACACGGACCACAAGAATCTGGAGTACTGGCGCACGGCTAGGTTCCTCAACCAGAGACACATTAGATGGGCAGAGTTCTTCGCGGACTTCGACTTCAAGATAGAGTACATCCCAGGCGACAACAACGTGATGGCGGATGCATTGTCCAGAAAGCCGCAATACCTGGAGGAGGCGGCACCGTCGGCGGCCAAGCACATTTTCGCACCGGAAGCGTGGGCATGCGCGTCGGCAACCGTGGACCTGGACGCCGTACGTCGCGCGCTGCGGGAAGACCCCTTCGCACGGGCCAAGATGGAGGAGGTGCACAGGGGCACAGCGAGGGCCGACGAGTTCCAGATCCGCGATGGGTTGCTCCTCCACAAGGGAGCACTCTACGTGCCGGGAGACGACCTCCGCGCAAGGGTCCTGCAGCAGCTACACGACGCTCCCACAGCAGGGCACTTTGGCAAAGAAAAGACTGTCGAACTCGTAGCCAGAGACTTTTGGTGGCCCAAGATGCGGGGGGAAGTAGCGGATTACGTCTCGAGATGTGACACCTGCCAAAGGGCCAAGTCAGTTCACAGACCGCCGGCGGGATTGCTGGAACCGCTGCAGACACCGTCTGAACCGTGGGAGAGGGTGGCCCTGGACTTCGTCACGGATCTGCCCAGCTCGAGGGGAAAGACAGCAGTGCTAGTGGTGGTGGACATGTTTACTAAGATGGCACACTTCATTCCGTGTGCGAAGGTAGCCACGGCAGAGCAGACCGCCAAACTGTTCATAGACCACGTGTTCAAGGTCCACGGTCTGCCACGGTCTATTCTTTCCGACCGGGGGCGACAGTTCATCTCGAACTTCTGGCAGAAGCTGATGGGCATTCTGAACGTCAAAGTCAATTTGGCGTCGGCGAGACACCCGCAGACCAACGGACAAGCGGAGAGGGTCAACGCCGTCATGCAGCAGTACCTAAGATGCTACGCCAACCAGCAGCCCACGACATGGGTGGACTACCTGCCGCTCGCCGAGTTCGCTTACAACAATACGAAGCACGTGTCGACGGGGGTGACGCCGTTCTTCGCCAACAACGGGAGGCATCCCAGAACCTTCCCGGGTTTAGAGAGAGTGGGGGAGGGGGAGCCACAGGCAGCGGAAGCCTTAGCGTCAGAGTTGCAGGAAGTCCACGAACAGCTCAGGAGGCAGCTAGAACTAGCAAAGCACGCATACAAGGTGCAGGCCGACAGACACAGAAGAGTTGGGGAAGACATACAGGTGGGTGACTGGGTCTGGCTAGCAGCGCAAGCAGTGCCGACCAGATCATTAGCTAAGAAGAAGCTAGGACATAAGCAGCTAGGACCTTACCAAGTCCAGGCGCAGGTCAATCCAGTGGCCTTCCGGTTGGCTCTTCCGGAGGGTTCCAGAATGCATCCGGTGTTCCATAGATCGGTGCTCACGCCCTACAAAGCACCTCATAGGTTTCAGGAGCCAGACACAGCACCAGACCAGAGCAGTGAAGGGCCCAGAGTGAGGGGGCCGCCTAGGAAGGGACACATCAATGAGGTCACAGAGATTTTGGACTCCAGATGGGGGGAAGAGGGAGTAGAATATTTCCTAGCCAGAGAGGGTACCCCGGCCAGTGCCAACAGCTGGGTACCGGACTATGCCTTGGAGGAACCGCTGCTCAAAGAGGAGTTTCATGCCCTCTTCCCGCACAGGCCCATGCCAGCAGAGTATTTCGATGACTGGCTTTTCACACCCACTCTTTCAGCCAGCACATTCCTGGGGTTCGACTCGGACGAGGAACAGGCACCAGTCCCCAGCTCTCAGGTGGGTTCGCCACCGGGGTCTGCCTCAGACCACTCGTATTGGTGGGACGATCAACCAGAGGAGCAGTGGCGCAGGAAGTGGCTGAGGGGTCCTTGGATGGGACCACCCGAAGAGGGGGAGAGGGGCGAGACGGACATGGACGTGTTGGGGGACAACGTGGGGTTCGAGCATGAAGACAGAGAGATGGAAGCAGAGGAGAGCGACGTTGACGAGTACATGGGGGATGAACTGTATCCGGCAAGCACCCCCGCGACGACGGAGCACCCAGTACCCGCACCGGAAGGAGGGGAGGGGGGAAGGGGGGGCTTCGAGGGGGGGATGGATGTCAGGGGTTCAGGAGCAGAGGGACAGGAGAGGGAGGAAATAGAGACCGAGGGAGAGGAATCTGAGGGAGAAGTCAGCGAGGGTAGCCATCCGAGGTCTCTAAGTCTCTCCAGTGAATCAGAGGATTCACAGAAAGGGGCCCCAGTGGTCAGAGCCAGGGGGTTGCCAGAGGGAACACCCCAGGAAGGAGGGGCCAGAGGGGACTCAGAGAGCAGCAGCTGGAAATCGGGACCAACTTTCCCACCGGAGAGCAGTAAGGGGGAGGAGTCCCAAACATCGGCAGCAGGCAGCCTTCCGTCAGCGGAAGGACATGAGTCAGGGTTAGCCACGCCTGCATCAGAGAGCGAGGTAACGGTCAAAAGGAAGGTCAGGGGCAGCGCGCGCGCGCCAAGTTCAAATGTACAGGAGGGGGGCGCAATGGGCAGTCCGGAGAGAGAGCCGGGTCCCAAAGCCCGCCGGAGAGAAGGGGAGGAGTCCGAAGGGTCCGCTTCCGAGGCATCCCGGAAAGAAGGCACCCAGGGGGGTAGTAGGACCCAGAGGAGGAAGGAGAAACGTAGAAGGTGGAGTAAGGCTAGAGTCTTAAGCTGGTGTACAGGGGGCGGAGACTCAGACGAGGCTTCGCTGGTCTAGGGTTTAGACGTAGAGACGCACGCTAGTGTTTGGAAATGGAAACTAAATGCCAATAAAGACTTCTGTACAGTTCTAATGGCTAGCGTTGGTCTTCTGTGAGCTGAGACCGGGAGGCAGTCTCTGACAATACGTGTTTTGGTTCCATCTCAATAGAAACAAGACGAAGAAGCTGGGATTTTTTCATTGGGTGTTCATTCACCAACAAATAGCAAAGCAAAAGTGTAGTAAGCTAAAAGAGCAAAACAGGTTGTTTTGCGTTCCAGCTACATCGAAACAAGAATCTTGGATGTCGCTTATTTCAAGTTGTGTTCTTTGGTGTTAATGCAACATTAACCCAGAAATCGCAAAGTGTATGTAATGAGACCCAAATGACAAAACACCGTCTTTTCGCTACCATATGCGCAGAAAGAAGACGAATAAGCTTTGATTGCGATTACTTGCAATTGTTGCTTTTCAGATTCGAATGCACATTCACCCAAAAATCACGCAGTGTAATGTTTGTTATCAGCCCAAATTAAGCATACGTGTTTTAGTTCCATCTCAATAGAAACAAGACGAAGAAGCTGGGATTTTTTCATTGGGTGTTCATTCACCAACAAATAGCAAAGCAAAGTGTAGTAAGCTAAAACAGAGCAAAACAGGTTGTTTTGCGTTCCAGCTACATCGAAACAAGAATCTTGGATGTCGCTTATTTCAAGTTGTTCTTTGTTGTTAATGCAACATTAACCCAGAAATCGCAAAGTGTATGTAATGAGACCCAAATGACAAAACACCGTC
The DNA here is from genome assembly GCF_964188315.1 of Podarcis muralis. NCBI lineage: Eukaryota > Metazoa > Chordata > Lepidosauria > Squamata > Lacertidae > Podarcis > Podarcis muralis. Next base: position 42,195,703 of record NC_135671.1, on the reverse strand, counting down.
TTTTCGCTACCATATGCGCAGAAAGAAGACGAATAAGCTTTGATTGCGCTTACTTCCAATTGTTGCTTTTTGGATTCGAATGCACATTCACCCAAAAACCACGCAGTGAAATGTTTGTTATCAGCCCAAATTAAGCATACGTGTTTTGGTTCTATCTCAACAGAAACAAGACGAAGAAGCTGGGATTTTTTCATTGGGTGTTCATTCACCAACAAATAGCAAAGCAAAAGTGTAGTAAGCTAAAACAGAGCAAAACAGGTTGTTTTGCGTTCCAGCTACATCGAAACAAGAATCTTGGATGTCGCTTATTTCAAGTTGTGTTCTTTGGTGTTAATGCAACATTAACCCAGAAATCGCAAAGTGTATGTAATGAGACCCAAATGACAAAACACCGTACTTTCGCTACCATATGCGCAGAAAGAAGACGAATAAGCTTTGATAGCGCTTACTTGCAATTGTTGCTTTTCAGATTCGAATGCACATTCACCCAAAAATCACGCAGTGTAATGTTTGTTATCAGCCCAAATTAAGCATACGTGTTTTAGTTCCATCTCAATAGAAACAAGACGAAGTAGCTGGGATTTTTTCATTGGGTGTTCATTCACCAACAAATAGCAAAGCAAAGTGTAGTAAGCTAAAACAGAGCAAAACAGGTTGCTTTGCGTTCCAGCTACATCGAAACAAGAATCTTTGATGTCGCTTATTTCAAGTTTTGTTCTTTGGTGTTAATGCAACATTAACCCAGAAATCGCAAAGTGTATGTAATGAGACCCAAATGACAAAACACCGTCTTTTCGCTACCATATGCGCAGAAAGAAGACGAATAAGCTTTGATTGCGCTTACTTCCAATTGTTGCTTTTTGGATTAGAATGCACATTCACCCAAAAATCACGCAGTGTAATGTTTGTTATCAGCCCAAATTAAGCATACGTGTTTTAGTTCCATCTCAATAGAAACAAGACGAAGAAGCTGGGATTTTTTCACTGGGTGTTCATTCACCAACAAATAGCAAAGCAAAGTGTAGTAAGCTAAAACAGAGCAAAACAGGTTGTTTTGCGTTCCAGCTACATCGAAACAAGAATCTTGGATGTCGCTTATTTCAAGTTGTGTTCTTTGGTGTTAATGCAACATTAACCCAGAAATCGCAAAGTGTATGTAATGAGACCCAAATGACAAAACACCGTCTTTTCGCTACCATATACGCAGAAAGAAGACGAATAAGCTTTGATTGTGCTTACTTGCAATTGTTGCTTTTCGGATTCGAATGCACATTCACCCAAAAATCACGCAGAGAAATGTTTGTTATCAGCCCAAATTAAGCATACGTGTTTTGGTTCCATCTCAATAGAAACAAGACGAAGAAGCTGGGATTTTTTCATTGGGTGTTCATTCACCAACAAATAGCAAAGCAAAAGTGTAGTAAGCTAAAAGAGCAAAACAGGTTGTTTTGCGTTCCAGCTACATCGAAACAAGAATCTTGGATGTCGCTTATTTCAAGTTGTGTTCTTTGGTGTTAATGCAACATTAACCCAGAAATCGCAAAGTGTATGTGTCAGAGACTGCCTCCCGGTCTCAGCTCACAGAAGACCAACGCTAGCCATTAGAACTGTACAGAAGTCTTTATTGACATTTAGTTTCCATTTTCAAGCACTAGCGTGCGTCTCTACGTCTAGACCCTAGACCAGCGAAGCCTCGTCTGAGTCTCCGCCCCCTGTACACCAGCTTAAGACTCTAGCCTTACTCCACCTTCTACGTTTCTCCTTCCTCCTCTGGGTCCTACTACCCCCCTGGGTGCCCTCCTTCCTGGATGCCTCGGAAGCGGACCCTTCGGACTCCTCCCCTTCTCTCCGGCGGGCTTTGGGACCCGGCTCTCTCTCCGGACTGCCCATTGCGCCCCCCTCTTGTACATTTGAACTTGGCGCGCGCGCGCTGCCCCTGACCTTCCTTTTGACCGTTACCTCGCTCTCTGATGCAGGCGTGGCTAACCCTGACTCCTGTCCTTCCGCTGACGGAAGGCTGCCTGCTGCCGATGTTTGGGACTCCTCCCCCTTACTGCTCTCCGGTGGGGAAGCTGGTCCCGATTTCCAGCTGCTGCTCTCTGAGTCCCCTCTGGCCCCTCCTTCCTGGGGTGTTCCCTCTGGCAACCCCCTGGCTCTGACCACTGGGGCCCCTTTCTGTGAATCCTCTGATTCACTGGAGAGACTTAGAGACCTCGGATGGCTACCCTCGCTGACTTCTCCCTCAGATTCCTCTCCCTCGGTCTCTACTTCCTCCCTTTCCTGTCCCTCTGCTCCTGAACCCCTGACATCCATCCCCCCCTCGAAGCCCCCCCTTCCCCCCTCCCCTCCTTCCGGTGCGGGTACTGGGTGCTCCGTCGTAGCGGGGGTGCTTGCAGGATACAGTTCGTCCCCATGTACTCGTCAACGTCGCTCTCCTCTGCTTCCATCTCTCTGTCTTCGTGCTCGAACCCCACGTTGTCCCCCAACACGTCCATGTCCGTCTCGCCCCTCTCCCCCTCTTCGGGTGGTCCCATCCAAGGACCCCTCAGCCACTTCCTGCGCCACTGCTCCTCTGGTTGATCGTCCCACCAATACGAGTGGTCTGAGGCAGACCCCGGTGGCGAACCCACCTGGGAGCTGGGGACTGGTGCCTGTTCATCGTCCGAGTCGAACCCCAGGAATGTGCTGGCTGAAAGAGTGGGTGTGAAAAGCCAGTCGTCGAAATACTCTGCTGGCATGGGCCTGTGCGGGAAGAGGGCATGAAACTCCTCTTTGAGCAGCGGTTCCTCCAAGGCATAGTCCGGTACCCAGCTGTTGGCACTGGCCGGGGTACCCTCTCTGGCTAGGAAATATTCTACTCCCTCTTCCCCCCATCTGGAGTCCAAAATCTCTGTGACCTCATTGATGTGTCCCCTCCTAGGCGACCCCCTCACTCTGGGCCCTTCTCTGCTCTGGTCTGGTGCTGTGTCTGGCTCCTGAAACCTATGAGGTGCTTTGTAGGGCGTGAGCACCGATCTATGGAACACCGGATGCATTCTGGAACCCTCCGGAAGAGCCAACCGGAAGGCCACTGGATTGACCTGCGCCTGGACTTGGTAAGGTCCTAGCTGCTTATGTCCTAGCTTCTTCTTAGCTAATGATCTGGTCGGCACTGCTTGCGCTGCTAACCAGACCCAGTCACCCACCTGTATGTCTTCCCCAACTCTTCTGTGTCTGTCGGCCTGCACCTTGTATGCGTGCTTTGCTAGTTCTAACTGCCTCCGGAGCTGTTCGTGGACCTCCTGCAACTCCGACGCTAAGGCTTCCGCTGCCTGTGGCTCCCCCTCCCCCACTCTCTCTAAACCCGGGAAGGTTCTGGGATGCCTCCCGTTGTTGGCGAAGAACGGCGTCACCCCCGTCGACACGTGCTTCGTATTGTTGTAAGCGAACTCGGCGAGCGGCAGGTAGTCCACCCATGTCGTGGGCTGCTGGTTGGCGTAGCATCTTAGGTACTGCTGCATGATGGCGTTGACCCTCTCCGCTTGTCCGTTGGTCTGTGGGTGTCTCGCCGACGCCAAATTGACTTTGACGTTCAGAATGCCCATCAGCTTCTGCCAGAAGTTCGAGATGAACTGTCGCCCCCGGTCGGAGAGAATAGACCGTGGCAGACCGTGGACCTTGAACACGTGGTCTATGAACAGTTTGGCGGTCTGCTCTGCCGTGGCTACCTTCGCACACGGAATGAAGTGTGCCATCTTAGTAAACATGTCCACCACCACTAGCACTGCTGTCTTTCCCCTCGAGCTGGGCAGATCCGTGACGAAGTCCAGTGCCACCCTCTCCCACGGTTCAGACGGTGTCTGCAGCGGTTCCAGCAGTCCCGCCGGCGGTCTGTGAACTGACTTGGCCCTTTGGCAGGTGTCACATCTCGAGACGTAATCCGCTACTTCCCCCCGCATCTTGGGCCACCAAAAGTCTCTGGCTACGAGTTCGACAGTCTTTTCTTTGCCAAAGTGCCCGGCGGTGGGAGCGTCGTGTAGCTGCTGAAGTACCCTTGCGCGGAGGTCGTCTCCCGGCACGTAGAGTGCTCCCTTGTGGAGGAGCAACCCATCGCGTATCTGGAACTCGTCGGCCCTCGCTGTGCCCCTGTGCACCTCCTCCATCTTGGCCCGTGCGAAGGGGTCTTCCCGCAGCGCGCGACGTACGGCGTCCAGGTCCACGGTTGCCGACGCGCATGCCCACGCTTCCGGTGCGAAATGTGCTTGGCCGCCGACGGTGCCGCCTCCTCCAGGTATTGCGGCTTTCTGGACAATGCATCCGCCATCACGTTGTTGTCGCCTGGGATGTACTCTATCTTGAAGTCGAAGTCCGCGAAGAACTCTGCCCATCTAATGTGTCTCTGGTTGAGGAACCTAGCCGTGCGCCAGTACTCCAGATTCTTGTGGTCCGTGTGGACCTGCACTGTATGTCTGGCTCCGATGAGGAAGTGCCTCCATGCCTTGAATGCTGCATGTATGGCTAGCAACTCCCTGTCGCAGATAGTGTAATTCTGCTCCGACTTGCTGAGCTTCCTCGAGTAGAAGGCGCACGGCCTCCAGTCCCCCTGCTGGTCTTGTTGCAACAGGACAGCTCCCACGGCTCTGTCTGAGGCGTCTGTCTCCACCCTCATGGGTGTGCTGGGATTCACATGCAGCAGCTGCTCTTCGGACGCGAAGAGACGCTTGAGTTTCTGAAAGGACTGCTCCGCTTGCTCCGTCCAGATGAATTTCTTCTTCTTGGAGCTGAGCGTGTCGGTGATGGCCGCTGTCTGCATGGCAAATCCCTTGATGAACTTGCGGTAAAAGTTGGCAAAGCCGACAAACCGCTGGACTTCCTTCCGATTGCGTGGGCTTTTCCAGTCCAAAACTGCGCGAACCTTGGCGCTGTCCATGGCGAGCCCCTTGTCCGACAACTTGTAGCCCAGGAAATCCACCTCCGTCACGTCGAACTGGCACTTCTCCAGCTTGGCGTACAGCCTGTGCTCCTTCAGTCTCTGCAGAACTTCCCTGACATCCCTCTCGTGCGCCTCTCGCGATTCTGAAAAAATCAGGATGTCGTCCAGGAAGCATACGCACTTCTTGTAAAGGAGCCCCGCCAGCACGTGATGCATAAAGGCTTGGAAAGTGTGAGAGCCATTTTGTAATCCGAAGGGCATAACTCTGTATTCGTAGGTGCCCAGTGGCGTGAACATGGCCGTCTTCCACTCGTCGCCGTCGCGCATGCGAATCAGGTTGTACGCCCCACGTAGATCCAGCTTGGTGAAAACGCGTCCTTTCCGCACCGTCGCGAGCAGGTCGTCTATCTTGGGCATGGGGAAAGCTGAGGGCTTGGTTTTCGAATTTAAGATTCTGAAGTCCACCACCAGCCTCCGTTAGGGCGTGTCCCGCTTCTTCACAAAGAATACGGGACTGCCTCCCACCGCTTTTGACTCCCGGATGAACCCACGCTTCAAATTGTGATCTATGAACTCCCTGAGTTCTTGCAGTTCATCCTCAGACATGGAGTACAGTTTCCCAGTTGGCAGCGTCGCCCCCGGCAGGAGGTCAATCTTGCAATCATAGGGTCTGTGAGGGGGTAGCTTGTCCGCCTCCTTCTCGCAGAATACCTCCAAAAACTCCGCATACTTGTGGGGTACTGCTTGCAGCGTGCCCAACTGCAACTGCGGGTCCTCCTCTTCCCCTTCCGGGCTGGGTATAATGCAGTGTTCTGCACAGTAGGAGGAGCCAAAAGTCAGTTGGCGCTGGTACCAAGCCAATGCTGGGCTGTGTCTGTGCAGCCAACTCATGCCTAATACTATAGGCGTGTCGGACAGTTGGGTGACATTGAAACTGATGACTTCCCGGTGATTCCCAATTTGCATCACCATAGGCGGCGTCTGCTGCACCACCTGCCCCCCTAGCAGTTCCCTGCCATCCACCGTGACAACCCTCAGGGGCAGTGTGGCTGGCAGTAATGCTACGTTGTGTTGTTGAATGAACTCCAATCCTATAAAGTCTGCGTTACTGCCAGAGTCAATTGTAATAGGCACTTCTAAGGTGAGTCCATTGGGCAGCTGAAGCGATGCGGTTAGCTGCACCACTGGCTTGGGCGGGAGGGGGTCTGTGGGCTGCAAAATCTCTGGGGACTTCCTCACTGACTCGTCTGGCTGGGCCCCAGTGCCTCCTCTTCCAGCCAGACTTGGTCGTTTCCCTGCTGTGGTGCTCTCTGCTGAGTTGTTTCCAATATTGTCACTGAAGCTGCAGTGTGCTTGAGAATCCTCTGGGGACACTCTTTCGCCATGTGCTCTGCACTCTCACATATATAACACTTCCTGTTCCTTCTAGGCAGCTTCGATTTTACTGCTCCCGGTGTTAAGGCTCTGGTAGCTGAGTGAGCCCTAGCACCGCCAATCTCCATCTGCTCCTCGCCCCCTCCCTGTGGAGGCGTGGACTGCGCACGCGCTGCCTCTCTGGGCAAGAGGGAGGGCACTCTCGCTGGTGAGCGTCCCCAACGCCCTTCTTCTTTGCTCCACGGGCGTTCTTCCTGCCTCACCCCAATAGACAACGCTCTTTCAACCACTTGTTGAGTGGTTGTGGGTCTCTCTCCCCTTGCCATCTCATCCTTGATCTGTGCATTCAGACCCTCCCAAAAAAGGTCTCTAACCGGCGGAGAATCCTTATCCCAATTCAGCGCGTTGACCAATGCAAAAAACCGGGAATGATACTGCCTTACGCTGGCTTTCCCTTGTCTTAGCCCAAATATGTCCCTCCGGGCAATGTCAAGGTCTATTTTGGATAAGAAACAGGAGTCCATCGCCTTAATGAACGCATCTGCGCTTTGGAGCGCTGGATCCTTATCCCTCCACAGGTTGCGCAGCCATGCTTTCGCGTCCCCATGCAAATGAGACAAAATAAACCCCACTTTCTCCCGCTCATCTCTAAAGTCTCTTTCCAGCAGCTGCAGCGCAAACAGCACATCTGCTCGGAAATTGGGGTACTGCTGCAAATTCCCATCAAAATGAGATACAATGCTGCCTCCTCTCTTCCCCAAACCGATCCCCTCGGATCTGGGTACTGGGATCCCCTGCTTTACAAGCCCTTCCAACCTGGCTTGAAGATCTCTGCAGGCAGCTGCCGCTTCTTCCTCTCTCTTCCTGGATGCGATAATTTCAGCGTTGAGTAGTGTCACCGCTTCTTGCAGGGAAGCTATTTTCTGTTCTGTAGTCATCTTGCCTGACTCTTGTGAGCTCGCAAGGCACCAGTCTTCTACCCTCCCTGCCTCGCTTCCTTAGCGATGCTTGAGGCGAAGAAAACCGATGATACTGGAGACGAGGCTTACTGTCAGAGACTGCCTCCCGGTCTCAGCTCACAGAAGACCAACGCTAGCCATTAGAACTGTACAGAAGTCTTTATTGACATTTAGTTTCCATTTTCAAGCACTAGCGTGCGTCTCTACGTCTAGACCCTAGACCAGCGAAGCCTCGTCTGAGTCTCCGCCCCCTGTACACCAGCTTAAGACTCTAGCCTTACTCCACCTTCTACGTTTCTCCTTCCTCCTCTGGGTCCTACTACCCCCCTGGGTGCCCTCCTTCCTGGATGCCTCGGAAGCGGACCCTTCGGACTCCTCCCCTTCTTTCCGGCGGGCTTTGGGACCCGGCTCTCTCTCCGGACTGCCCATTGCGCCCCCCTCTTGTACATTTGAACTTGGCGCGCGCGCGCTGCCCCTGACCTTCCTTTTGACCGTTACCTCGCTCTCTGATGCAGGCGTGGCTAACCCTGACTCCTGTCCTTCCGCTGACGGAAGGCTGCCTGCTGCCGATGTTTGGGACTCCTCCCCCTTACTGCTCTCCGGTGGGGAAGCTGGTCCCGATTTCCAGCTGCTGCTCTCTGAGTCCCCTCTGGCCCCTCCTTCCTGGGGTGTTCCCTCTGGCAACCCCCTGGCTCTGACCACTGGGGCCCCTTTCTGTGAATCCTCTGATTCACTGGAGAGACTTAGAGACCTCGGATGGCTACCCTCGCTGACTTCTCCCTCAGATTCCTCTCCCTCGGTCTCTACTTCCTCCCTTTCCTGTCCCTCTGCTCCTGAACCCCTGACAGTATGTAATGAGACCCAAATGACAAAACACCGTCTTTTCGCTACCATATGCGCAGAAAGAAGACGAATAAGCTTTGATTGCGCTTACTTGCAATTGTTGCTTTTCAGATTCGAATGCACATTCACCCAAAAATCACGCAGTGTAATGTTTGTTATCAGTCCAAATTAAGCATACGTGTTTTAGTTCCATCTCAATAGAAACAAGACGAAGAAGCTGGGATTTTTTCATTGGGTGTTCATTCACCAACAAATAGCAAAGCAAAGTGTAGTAAGCTAAAACAGAGCAAAACTGGTTGTTTTGCGTTCCAGCTACATTGAAACAAGAATCTTGGATGTCGCTTATTTCAAGTTGTTCTTTGTTGTTAATGCAACATTAACCCAGAAATCGCAAAGTGTATGTAATGAGACCCAAATGACAAAACACCGTCTTTTCGCTACCATATGCGCAGAAAGAAGACGAATAAGCTTTGATTGCGCTTACTTCCAATTGTTGCTTTTTGGATTCGAATGCACATTCACCCAAAAACCACGCAGTGAAATGTTTGTTATCAGCCCAAATTAAGCATACGTGTCAGAGACGGCCCCCAGGTCTCAGCTCACAGAAGACCAACGCTAGCCAGCAGAACTGTACAAAGTCTTTATTGAAGTTTAGTTCCCATTTTCAAACCCTAGCGTGCGTCTCTACGTCTAGACCCTAGACCAGCGAAGCCTCGTCTGAGTCTCCGCCCCCTGTACACCAGTTTAAGACTCTAGCCTTACTCCACCTTCTACGTTTCTCCTTCCTCCTCTGGGTCCTACTACCCCCCTGGGTGCCTTCCTTCCTGGACGCCTCGGAAGCGGACCCTTCGGACTCCTCCCCCTCTCTTCGCCGGGCTTTAGGACCCGGCTCCCTCTCCGGGCTGCTCATTGCGCCCCCCTCTTGTACATTTGAACTTGGCGTGCGCGCGCTGCCCCTGACCTTCCTTTTGACCGTTTCCTCGCTCTCTGATGCAGGCGTGGCTAACCATGACTCATGTCCTTCCGCTGACGGAAAGCTGCCTGCTGCCGATGCTTGGGACTCCTCCCCCTTACTGCTCTCCGGTGGGGAAGCTGGTCCCGATTTCCAGCTGCTGCTCTCTGAGTCCCCTCTGGCCCCTCCTTCCTGGGGTGTTCCCTCTGGCAACCCCCTAGCTCTGACCACGGGAGCCCCTTTCTGTGAATCCTCTGATTCGCTGGAGAGACTTAGAGACCTCGGATGGATATCATCGCTGACCTCTCCCTCGGATTCCTCTCCCTCGGTCTCCAATCCCTCCCTTTCCTGTCCCTCTGCTCCTGAACCCCTGACAATACGTGTTTTGGTTCTATCTCAACAGAAACAAGACGAAGAAGCTGGGATTTTTTCATTGGGTGTTCATTCACCAACAAATAGCAAAGCAAAAGTGTAGTAAGCTAAAACAGAGCAAAACAGGTTGTTTTGCGTTCCAGCTACATCGAAACAAGAATCTTGGATGTCGCTTATTTCAAGTTGTGTTCTTTGGTGTTAATGCAACATTAACCCAGAAATCGCAAAGTGTATGTAATGAGACCCAAATGACAAAACACCGTCTTTTCGCTACCATATGCGCAGAAAGAAGACGAATAAGCTTTGATTGCGCTTACTTCCAATTGTTGCTTTTTGGATTAGAATGCACATTCACCCAAAAATCACGCAGTGTAATGTTTGTTATCAGCCCAAATTAAGCATACGTGTTTTAGTTCCATCTCAATAGAAACAAGACGAAGAAGCTGGGATTTTTTCACTGGGTGTTCATTCACCAACAAATAGCAAAGCAAAGTGTAGTAAGCTAAAACAGAGCAAAACAGGTTGTTTTGCGTTCCAGCTACATCGAAACAAGAATCTTGGATGTCGCTTATTTCAAGTTGTGTTCTTTGGTGTTAATGCAACATTAACCCAGAAATCGCAAAGTGTATGTAATGAGACCCAAATGACAAAACACCGTCTTTTCGCTACCATATACGCAGAAAGAAGACGAATAAGCTTTGATTGCGCTTACTTGCAATTGTTGCTTTTCGGATTCGAATACACATTCACCCAAAAATCACGCAGAGAAATGTTTGTTATCAGCCCAAATTAAGCATACGTGTTTTGGTTCCATCTCAATAGAAACAAGACGAAGAAGCTGGGATTTTTTCATTGGGTGTTCATTCACCAACAAATAGCAAAGCAAAGTGTAGTAAGGTAAAACAGAGCAAAACAGGTTGTATTGCGTTCCAGCTACATCGAAACAAGAATCTTGGATGTCGCTTATTTCAAGTTGTGTTCTTTGGTGTTAATGCAACATTAACCCAGAAATCGCAAAGTGTATGTAATGAGACCCAAATGACAAAACACCGTCTTTTCGCTACCATATGCGCAGAAAGAAGACGAATAAGCTTTGATTGCGCTTACTTGCAATTGTTGCTTTTCGGATTCGAATGCACATTCACCCAAAAATCACGCAGAGAAATGTTTGTTATCAGCCCAAATTAAGCATACGTGTTTTGGTTCCATCTCAATAGAAACAAGACGAAGAAGCTGGGATTTTTTCATTGGGTGTTCATTCACCAACAAATAGCAAAGCAAAAGTGTAGTAAGCTAAAACAGAGCAAAACAGGTTGTTTTGCGTTCCAGCTACATCGAAACAAGAATCTTGGATGTCGCTTATTTCAAGTTGTGTTCTTTGGTGTTAATGCAACATTAACCCAGAAATCGCAAACTGTATGTAATGAGACCCAAATGACAAAACACCGTCTTTTCGCTACCATATGCGCAGAAAGAAGACGAATAAGCTTTGATTGCGCTTACTTGCAATTGTTGCTTTTCAGATTCGAATGCACATTCACCCAAAAATCACGCAGTGTAATGTTTGTTATCAGCCCAAATTAAGCATACGTGTTTTAGTTCCATCTCAATAGAAACAAGACGAAGAAGCTGGGATTTTTTCATTGGGTGTTCATTCACCAACAAATAGCAAAGCAAAGTGTAGTAAGCTAAAACAGAGCAAAACAGGTTGTTTTGCGTTCCAGCTACATCGAAACAAGAATCTTGGATGTCGCTTATTTCAAGTTGTGTTCTTTGGTGTTAATGCAACATTAACCCAGAAATCGCAAAGTGTATGTAATGAGACCCAAATGACAAAACACCGTTGTCAGGGGTTCAGGAGCAGAGGGACAGGAGAGGGAGGAAGTAGAGACCGAGGGAGAGGAATCTGAGGGAGAAGTCAGCGAGGGTAGCCATCCGAGGTCTCTAAGTCTCTCCAGTGAATCAGAGGATTCACAGAAAGGGGCCCCAGTGGTCAGAGCCAGGGGGTTGCCAGAGGGAACACCCCAGGAAGGAGGGGCCAGAGGGGACTCAGAGAGCAGCAGCTGGAAATCGGGACCAACTTTCCCACCGGAGAGCAGTAAGGGGGAGGAGTCCCAAACATCGGTAGCAGGCAGCCTTCCGTCAGCGGAAGGACATGAGTCAGGGTTAGCCACGCCTGCATCAGAGAGCGAGGTAACGGTCAAAAGGAAGGTCAGGGGCAGCGCGCGCGCGCCAAGTTCAAATGTACAAGAGGGGGGCGCAATGGGCAGTCCGGAGAGAGAGCCGGGTCCCAAAGCCCGCCGGAGAGAAGGGGAGGAGTCCGAAGGGTCCGCTTCCGAGGCATCCCGGAAAGAAGGCACCCAGGGGGGTAGTAGGACCCAGAGGAGGAAGGAGAAACGTAGAAGGTGGAGTAAGGCGAGAGTCTTAAGCTGGTGTACAGGGGGCGGAGACTCAGACGAGGCTTCGCTGGTCTAGGGTTTAGACGTAGAGACGCACGCTAGTGTTTGGAAATGGAAACTAAATGCCAATAAAGACTTCTGTACAGTTCTAATGGCTAGCGTTGGTCTTCTGTGAGCTGAGACCGGGAGGCAGTCTCTGACAGTAAGCCTCGTCTCACTGTTATCATCGGTTTTCTTCGCCTCAAGCATCGCTAAGGAAGCGAGGCAGGGAGGGTGGAAGACTGGTGCCTTGCGAGCTCACAAGAGTCAGGCAAGATGACTACAGAACAGAAAATAGCTTCCCTGCAAGAAGCGGTGACACTACTCAACGCTGAAATAATCGCATCCAGGAAGAGAGAGGAAGAAGCGGCAGCTGCATGCAGAGATCTTCAAGCCAGGTTGGAAGGGCTTGTAAAGCAGGGGATCCCAGCACCCAGGTCCGAGGGGATCGGTTTGGGGAAGAGAGGAGGCAGCATTGTATCTCATTTTGATGGGAATTTGCAGCAGTACCCCAATTTCCGAGCAGATGTGCTATTTGCGCTGCAGCTGCTGGAAAGAGACTTTAGAGATGAGCGGGAAAAAGTGGGGTTTATTTTGTCTCATTTGCATGGGGACGCGAAATCATGGCTGCGCAACCTGTGGAGAGATAAGGATCCAGCGCTCCAAAGCGCAGATGCGTTCATTAAGGCGATGGACTCCTGTTTCTTATCCAAAATAGACCTGGACATTGCCCGGAGGGACATATTTGGGCTAAGACAAGGGAAAGCCAGCGTAAGGCAGTATCATTCCCGGTTTTTTGCATTGGTCAACGCGCTGAATTGGGATAAGGATTCTCCGCCGGTTAGAGACCTTTTTTGGGAGGGTCTGAATGCACAGATCAAGGATGAGATGGCAAGGGGAGAGAGACCCACCACCACTCAGCAAGTGGTTGAAAGAGCGTTGTCTATTGGGGTGAGGCAGGAAGAACGTCCGTGGAGCAAAGAAGAAGGGCGTTGGGGACGTTCACCAGCGAGAGTGCCCTCCCTCTTGCCCAGAGAGGCAGCGCGTGCGCAGTCCACGCCTCCACAGGGAGGGGGCGAGGAGCAGATGGAGATTGGCGGTGCTAGGGCTCACTCAGCTACCAGAGCCTTAACGCCGGGAGCAGTAAAATCGAAGCTGCCTAGAAGGAACAGGAAGTGTTATATATGTGAGAGTGCAGAGCACATGGCGAAAGAGTGTCCCCAGAGGAGTTTCAAGCACACTGCAGCTTCAGTGACAGTATTGGAAACAACTCAGCAGAGAGCACCACAGCAGGGAAACGACCAGGTCTGGCTGGAAGAGGAGGCACTGGGGCCCAGCCAGACGAGTCAGTGAGGAAGTCCCCAGAGATTTTGCAGCCCACAGACCCCCTCCCGCCCAAGCCAGTGGTGCAGCTCACCGCATCGCTCCAGCTGCCCAATGGACTCACCTTAGAAGTGCCTATTACAATTGACTCTGGCAGTAACGCAGACTTTATAGGATTGGAGTTCATTCAACAACACAACGTAGCATTACTGCCAGCCACACTGCCCCTGAAGGTTGTCACGGTGGATGGCAGGGAACTGCTAGGGGGGCAGGTGGTGCAGCAGACGCCGCCTATGGTGATGCAAATTGGGAATCACCGGGAAGTCATCAGTTTCAATGTCACCCAGCTGTCCGACACGCCTATAGTATTAGGCATGAGTTGGCTGCACAGGCACAGCCCAGCATTGGCGTGGTACCAGCGCCACCTGACTTTTGGCTCCTCCTACTGTGCAGAACACTGCATTATACCCAGCCCGGAAGGGGAAGAGGAGGACCCGCAGTTGCAGTTGGGCACGCTGCAAGCAGTACCCCACAAGTATGCGGAGTTTTTGGAGGTATTCTGCGAGAAGGAGGCGGACAAGCTACCCCCTCACAGACCCTATGATTGCAAGATTGACCTCCTGCCGGGGGCGACGCTGCCAACTGGGAAACTGTACTCCATGTCTGAGGATGAGCTGCAAGAACTCAGGGAGTTCATAGATCACAATTTGAAGCGTGGGTTCATCCGGGAGTCGAAAGCGGTGGGAGGCAGTCCCGTATTCTTTGTGAAGAAGCGGGATACGCCCCAAAAAAGACTGGTGGTGGACTTCAGAATCTTGAATTCGAAAACCAAGCCCTCAGCTTTCCCCATGCCCAAGATAGACGACTTGCTCGCGACGGTGCGGAAAGGACGCGTTTTCACCAAGCTGGATCTACGTGGCGCGTACAACCTGATTCGCATGCGCGACGGAGACGAGTGGAAGACGGCCATGTTCACGCCACTGGGCACCTACGAATACAGAGTTATGCCCTTCGGATTACAAAATGGCTCTCACACTTTCCAAGCCTTTATGCATCACGTGCTGGCGGGGCTCCTTTACAAGAAGTGCGTATGCTTCCTGGACGACATCCTGATTTTTTCAGAATCGCGAGAGGCGCACGAGAGGGATGTCAGGGAAGTTCTGCAGAGACTGAAGGAGCACAGGCTGTACGCCAAACTGGAGAAGTGCCAGTTCGACGTGACGGAGGTGGATTTCCTGGGCTACAAGTTGTCGGACAAGGGGCTCGCCATGGACAGCGCCAAGGTTCGCGCAGTTTTGGACTGGAAGAGCCCACGCAATCGGAAGGAAGTCCAGCGGTTTGTCGGCTTTGCCAACTTTTACCGCAAGTTCATCAAGGGATTTGCCATGCAGACAGCGGCCATCACCGACACGCTCAGCTCCAAGAAGAAGAAATTCATCTGGACGGAGCAAGCGGAGCAGTCCTTTCAGAAACTCAAGCGTCTCTTCGCGTCCGAAGAGCAGCTGCTGCATGTGAATCCCAGCAGACCCATGAGGGTGGAGACGGACGCCTCAGACAGAGCCGTGGGAGCTGTCCTGTTGCAACAAGACCAGCAGGGGGACTGGAGGCCGTGCGCCTTCTACTCGAGGAAGCTCAGCAAGTCGGAGCAGAATTACACTATCTGGGACAGGGAGTTGCTAGCCATACATGCAGCATTCAAGGCATGGAGGCACTTCCTCATCGGAGCCAGACATACAGTGCAGGTCCACACGGACCACAAGAATCTGGAGTACTGGCGCACGGCTAGGTTCCTCAACCAGAGACACATTAGATGGGCAGAGTTCTTCGCGGACTTCGACTTCAAGATAGAGTACATCCCAGGCGACAACAACGTGATGGCGGATGCATTGTCCAGAAAGCCGCAATACCTGGAGGAGGCGGCACCGTCGGCGGCCAAGCACATTTTCGCACCGGAAGCGTGGGCATGCGCGTCGGCAACCGTGGACCTGGACGCCGTACGTCGCGCGCTGCGGGAAGACCCCTTCGCACGGGCCAAGATGGAGGAGGTGCACAGGGGCACAGCGAGGGCCGACGAGTTCCAGATCCGCGATGGGTTGCTCCTCCACAAGGGAGCACTCTACGTGCCGGGAGACGACCTCCGCGCAAGGGTCCTGCAGCAGCTACACGACGCTCCCACCGCAGGGCACTTTGGCAAAGAAAAGACTGTCGAACTCGTAGCCAGAGACTTTTGGTGGCCCAAGATGCGGGGGGAAGTAGCGGATTACGTCTCGAGATGTGACACCTGCCAGAGGGCCAAGTCAGTTCACAGACCGCCGGCGGGATTGCTGGAACAGCTGCAGACACCGTCGGAACCGTGGGAGAGGGTGGCCCTGGACTTTGTCACGGATCTGCCCAGCTCGAGGGGAAAGACAGCAGTGCTAGTGGTGGTGGACATGTTTACGAAGATGGCACACTTCATTCCGTGTGCGAAGGTAGCCACGGCAGAGCAGACCGCCAAACTGTTCATAGACCACGTGTTCAAGGTCCACGGTCTGCCACGGTCTATTCTTTCCGACCGGGGGCGACAGTTCATCTCGAACTTCTGGCAGAAGCTGATGGGCATTCTGAACGTCAAGGTCAATTTGGCGTCGGCGAGACACCCGCAGACCAACGGACAAGCGGAGAGGGTCAACGCCGTCATGCAGCAGTACCTAAGATGCTACGCCAACCAGCAGCCCACGACATGGGTGGACTACCTGCCGCTCGCCGAGTTCGCTTACAACAATACGAAGCACGTGTCGACGGGGGTGACGCCGTTCTTCGCCAACAACGGGAGGCATCCCAGAACCTTCCCGGGTTTAGAGAGAGTGGGGGAGGGGGAGCCACAGGCAGCGGAAGCCTTAGCGTCAGAGTTGCAGGAAGTCCACGAACAGCTCAGGAGGCAGCTAGAACTAGCAAAGCACGCATACAAGGTGCAGGCCGACAGACACAGAAGAGTTGGGGAAGACATACAGGTGGGTGACTGGGTCTGGCTAGCAGCGCAAGCAGTGCCGACCAGATCATTAGCTAAGAAGAAGCTAGGACATAAGCAGCTAGGACCTTACCAAGTCCAGGCGCAGGTCAATCCAGTGGCCTTCCGGTTGGCTCTTCCGGAGGGTTCCAGAATGCATCCGGTGTTCCATAGATCGGTGCTCACGCCCTACAAAGCACCTCATAGGTTTCAGGAGCCAGACACCGCACCAGACCAGAGCAGTGAAGGGCCCAGAGTGAGGGGGCCGCCTAGGAAGGGACACATCAATGAGGTCACAGAGATTTTGGACTCCAGATGGGGGGAAGAGGGAGTAGAATATTTCCTAGCCAGAGAGGGTACCCCGGCCAGTGCCAACAGCTGGGTACCGGACTATGCCTTGGAGGAACCGCTGCTCAAAGAGGAGTTTCATGCCCTCTTCCCGCACAGGCCCATGCCAGCAGAGTATTTCGATGACTGGCTTTTCACACCCACTCTTTCAGCCAGCACATTCCTGGGGTTCGACTCGGACGAGGAACAGGCACCAGTCCCCAGCTCTCAGGTGGGTTCGCCACCGGGGTCTGCCTCAGACCACTCGTATTGGTGGGACGATCAACCAGAGGAGCAGTGGCGCAGGAAGTGGCTGAGGGGTCCTTGGATGGGACCACCCGAAGAGGGGGAGAGGGGCGAGACGGACATGGACGTGTTGGGGGACAACGTGGGGTTCGAGCATGAAGACAGAGAGATGGAAGCAGAGGAGAGCGACGTTGACGAGTACATGGGGGATGAACTGTATCCGGCAAGCACCCCCGCGACGACGGAGCACCCAGTACCCGCACCGGAAGGAGGGGAGGGGGGAAGGGGGGGCTTCGAGGGGGGGATGGATGTCAGGGGTTCAGGAGCAGAGGGACAGGAGAGGGAGGAAGTAGAGACCGAGGGAGAGGAATCTGAGGGAGAAGTCAGCGAGGGTAGCCATCCGAGGTCTCTAAGTCTCTCCAGTGAATCAGAGGATTCACAGAAAGGGGCCCCAGTGGTCAGAGCCAGGGGGTTGCCAGAGGGAACACCCCAGGAAGGAGGGGCCAGAGGGGACTCAGAGAGCAGCAGCTGGAAATCGGGACCAACTTTCCCACCGGAGGGCAGTAAGGGGGAGGAGTCCCAAACATCGGCAGCAGGCAGCCTTCCGTCAGCGGAAGGACATGAGTCAGGGTTAGCCACGCCTGCATCAGAGAGCGAGGTAACGGTCAAAAGGAAGGTCAGGGGCAGCGCGCGCGCGCCAAGTTCAAATGTACAGGAGGGGGGCGCAATGGGCAGTCCGGAGAGAGAGCCGGGTCCCAAAGCCAGCCGGAGAGAAGGGGAGGAGTCCGAAGGGTCCGCTTCCGAGGCATCCCGGAAAGAAGGCACCCAGGGGGGTAGTAGGACCCAGAGGAGGAAGGAGAAACGTAGAAGGTGGAGTAAGGCTAGAGTCTTAAGCTGGTGTACAGGGGGCGGAGACTCAGACGAGGCTTCGCTGGTCTAGGGTTCAGACGTAGAGACGCACGCTAGTGTTTGGAAATGGAAACTAAATGCCAATAAAGACTTCTGTACAGTTCTAATGGCTAGCGTTGGTCTTCTGTGAGCTGAGACCGGGAGGCAGTCTCTGACAGCACCACAGCAGGGAAACGACCAGGTCTGGCTGGAAGAGGAGGCACTGGGGCCCAGCCAGACGAGTCAGTGAGGAAGTCCCCAGAGATTTTGCAGCCCACAGACCCCCTCCCGCCCAAGCCAGTGGTGCAGCTCACCGCATCGCTCCAGCTGCCCAATGGACTCACCTTAGAAGTGCCTATTACAATTGACTCTGGCAGTAACGCAGACTTTATAGGATTGGAGTTCATTCAACAACACAACGTAGCATTACTGCCAGCCACACTGCCCCTGAAGGTTGTCACGGTGGATGGCAGGGAACTGCTAGGGGGGCAGGTGGTGCAGCAGACGCCGCCTATGGTGATGCAAATTGGAAATCACCGGGAAGTCATCAGTTTCAATGTCACCCAGCTGTCCGACACGCCTATAGTATTAGGCATGAGTTGGCTGCACAGGCACAGCCCAGCATTGGCGTGGTACCAGCGCCACCTGACTTTTGGCTCCTCCTACTGTGCAGAACACTGCATTATACCCAGCCCGGAAGGGGAAGAGGAGGACCCGCAGTTGCAGTTGGGCACGCTGCAAGCAGTACCCCACAAGTATGCGGAGTTTTTGGAGGTATTCTGCGAGAAGGAGGCGGACAAGCTACCCCCTCACAGACCCTATGATTGCAAGATTGACCTCCTGCCGGGGGCGACGCTGCCAACTGGGAAACTGTACTCCATGTCTGAGGATGAACTGCAAGAACTCAGGGAGTTCATAGATCACAATTTGAAGCGTGGGTTCATCCGGGAGTCGAAAGCGGTGGGAGGCAGTCCCGTGTTCTTTGTGAAGAAGCGGGATACGCCCCAAAAAAGACTGGTGGTGGACTTCAGAATCTTGAATTCGAAAACCAAGCCCTCAGCTTTCCCCATGCCCAAGATAGACGACTTGCTCGCGACGGTGCGGAAAGGACGCGTTTTCACCAAGCTGGATCTACGTGGCGCGTACAACCTGATTCGCATGCGCGACGGAGACGAGTGGAAGACGGCCATGTTCACGCCACTGGGCACCTACGAATACAGAGTTATGCCCTTCGGATTACAAAATGGCTCTCACACTTTCCAAGCCTTTATGCATCACGTGCTGGCGGGGCTCCTTTACAAGAAGTGCGTATGCTTCCTGGACGACATCCTGATTTTTTCAGAATCGCGAGAGGCGCACGAGAGGGATGTCAGGGAAGTTCTGCAGAGACTGAAGGAGCACAGGCTGTACGCCAAACTGGAGAAGTGCCAGTTCGACGTGACAGAGGTGGATTTCCTGGGCTACAAGTTGTCGGCCAAGGGGCTCGCCATGGACAGCGCCAAGGTTCGCGCAGTTTTGGACTGGAAGAGCCCACGCAATCGGAAGGAAGTCCAGCGGTTTGTCGGCTTTGCCAACTTTTACCGCAAGTTCATCAAGGGATTTGCCATGCAGACAGCGGCCATCACCGACACGCTCAGCTCCAAGAAGAAGAAATTCATCTGGACGGAGCAAGCGGAGCAGTCCTTTCAGAAACTCAAGCGTCTCTTCGCGTCCGAAGAGCAGCTGCTGCATGTGAATCCCAGCAGACCCATGAGGGTGGAGACGGACGCCTCAGACAGAGCCGTGGGAGCTGTCCTGTTGCAACAAGACCAGCAGGGGGACTGGAGACCGTGCGCCTTCTACTCGAGGAAGCTCAGCAAGTCGGAGCAGAATTACACTATCTGGGACAGGGAGTTGCTAGCCATACATGCAGCATTCAAGGCATGGAGGCACTTCCTCATCGGAGCCAGACATACAGTGCAGGTCCACACGGACCACAAGAATCTGGAGTACTGGCGCACGGCTAGGTTCCTCAACCAGAGACACATTAGATGGGCAGAGTTCTTCGCGGACTTCGACTTCAAGATAGAGTACATCCCAGGCGACAACAACGTGATGGCGGACGCATTGTCCAGAAAGCCGCAATACCTGGAGGAGGCGGCACCGTCGGCGGCCAAGCACATTTTCGCACCGGAAGCGTGGGCATGCGCGTCGGCAACCGTGGACCTGGACGCCGTACGTCGCGCGCTGCGGGAAGACCCCTTCGCACGGGCCAAGATGGAGGAGGTGCACAGGGGCACAGCGAGGGCCGACGAGTTCCAGATTCGCGATGGGTTGCTCCTCCACAAGGGAGCACTCTACGTGCCGGGAGACGACCTCCGCGCAAGGGTCCTGCAGCAGCTACACGACGCTCCCACCGCAGGGCACTTTGGCAAAGAAAAGACTGTCGAACTCGTAGCCAGAGACTTTTGGTGGCCCAAGATGCGGGGGGAAGTAGCGGATTACGTCTCGAGATGTGACACCTGCCAAAGGGCCAAGTCAGTTCACAGACCGCCGGCGGGATTGCTGGAACCGCTGCAGACACCGTCTGAACCGTGGGAGAGGGTGGCCCTGGACTTCGTCACGGATCTGCCCAGCTCGAGGGGAAAGACAGCAGTGCTAGTGGTGGTGGACATGTTTACTAAGATGGCACACTTCATTCCGTGTGCGAAGGTAGCCACGGCAGAGCAGACCGCCAAACTGTTCATAGACCACGTGTTCAAGGTCCACGGTCTGCCACGGTCTATTCTTTCCGACCGGGGGCGACAGTTCATCTCGAACTTCTGGCAGAAGCTGATGGGCATTCTGAACGTCAAGGTCAATTTGGCGTCGGCGAGACACCCGCAGACCAACGGACAAGCGGAGAGGGTCAACGCCGTCATGCAGCAGTACCTAAGATGCTACGCCAACCAGCAGCCCACGACATGGGTGGACTACCTGCCGCTCGCCGAGTTCGCTTACAACAATACAAAGCACGTGTCGACGGGGGTGACGCCGTTCTTCGCCAACAACGGGAGGCATCCCAGAACCTTCCCGGGTTTAGAGAGAGTGGGGGAGGGGGAGCCACAGGCAGCGGAAGCCTTAGCGTCAGAGTTGCAGGAAGTCCACGAACAGCTCAGGAGGCAGCTAGAACTAGCAAAGCACGCATACAAGGTGCAGGCCGACAGACACAGAAGAGTTGGGGAAGACATACAGGTGGGTGACTGGGTCTGGCTAGCAGCGCAAGCAGTGCCGACCAGATCATTAGCTAAGAAGAAGCTAGGACATAAGCAGCTAGGACCTTACCAAGTCCAGGCGCAGGTCAATCCAGTGGCCTTCCGGTTGGCTCTTCCGGAGGGTTCCAGAATGCATCCGGTGTTCCATAGATCGGTGCTCACGCCCTACAAAGCACCTCATAGGTTTCAGGAGCCAGACACAGCACCAGACCAGAGCAGTGAAGGGCCCAGAGTGAGGGGGCCGCCTAGGAAGGGACACATCAATGAGGTCACAGAGATTTTGGACTCCAGATGGGGGGAAGAGGGAGTAGAATATTTCCTAGCCAGAGAGGGTACCCCGGCCAGTGCCAACAGCTGGGTACCGGACTATGCCTTGGAGGAACCGCTGCTCAAAGAGGAGTTTCATGCCCTCTTCCCGCACAGGCCCATGCCAGCAGAGTATTTCGACGACTGGCTTTTCACACCCACTCTTTCAGCCAGCACATTCCTGGGGTTCGACTCGGACGAGGAACAGGCACCAGTCCCCAGCTCTCAGGTGGGTTCGCCACCGGGGTCTGCCTCAGACCACTCGTATTGGTGGGACGATCAACCAGAGGAGCAGTGGCGCAGGAAGTGGCTGAGGGGTCCTTGGATGGGACCACCCGAAGAGGGGGAGAGGGGCGAGACGGACATGGACGTGTTGGGGGACAACGTGGGGTTCGAGCATGAAGACAGAGAGATGGAAGCAGAGGAGAGCGACGTTGACGAGTACATGGGGGATGAACTGTATCCGGCAAGCACCCCCGCGACGACGGAGCACCCAGTACCCGCACCGGAAGGAGGGGAGGGGGGAAGGGGGGGCTTCGAGGGGGGGATGGATGTCAGGGGTTCAGGAGCAGAGGGACAGGAGAGGGAGGAAGTAGAGACCGAGGGAGAGGAATCTGAGGGAGAAGTCAGCGAGGGTAGCCATCCGAGGTCTCTAAGTCTCTCCAGTGAATCAGAGGATTCACAGAAAGGGGCCCCAGTGGTCAGAGCCAGGGGGTTGCCAGAGGGAACACCCCAGGAAGGAGGGGCCAGAGGGGACTCAGAGAGCAGCAGCTGGAAATCGGGACCAACTTTCCCACCGGAGAGCAGTAAGGGCGAGGAGTCCCAAACATCGGCAGCAGGCAGCCTTCCGTCAGCGGAAGGACATGAGTCAGGGTTAGCCACGCCTGCATCAGAGAGCGAGGTAACGGTCAAAAGGAAGGTCAGGGGCAGCGCGCGCGCGCCAAGTTCAAAAGTACAGGAGGGGGGCGCAATGGGCAGTCCGGAGAGAGAGCCGGGTCCCAAAGCCCGCCGGAGAGAAGGGGAGGAGTCCGAAGGGTCCGCTTCCGAGGCATCCCGGAAAGAAGGCACCCAGGGGGGTAGTAGGACCCAGAGGAGGAAGGAGAAACGTAGAAGGTGGAGTAAGGCTAGAGTCTTAAGCTGGTGTACAGGGGGCGGAGACTCAGACGAGGCTTCGCTGGTCTAGGGTTTAGACGTAGAGACGCACGCTAGTGTTTGGAAATGGAAACTAAATGCCAATAAAGACTTCTGTACAGTTCTAATGGCTAGCGTTGGTCTTCTGTGAGCTGAGACCGGGAGGCAGTCTCTGACAACCGTCTTTTCGCTACCATATGCGCAGAAAGAAGACGAATAAGCTTTGATTGCGCTTACTTCCAATTGTTGCTTTTTGGATTAGAATGCACATTCACCCAAAAACCACGCAGTGAAATGTTTGTTATCAGCCCAAATTAAGCATACGTGTTTTGGTTCTATCTCAACAGAAACAAGACGAAGAAGCTGGGATTTTTTCATTGGGTGTTCATTCACCAACAAATAGCAAAGCAAAGGGTAGTAAGCTAAAACAGAGCAAAACAGGTTGTTTTGCGTTCCAGCTACATCGAAACAAGAATCTTGGATGTCGCTTATTTCAAGTTGTGTTCTTTGGTGTTAATGCAACATTAACCCAGAAATCGCAAAGTATGTAATGAGACCCAAATGACAAAACACCGTCTTTTCGCTACTATATGCGCATGAAGAAGACGAATAAGCTTTGATTGCGCTTACTTGCAATTGTTGCTTTTTGGATTAGAATGCACATTCACCCAAAAACCACGCAGTGAAATGTTTGTTATCAGCCCAAATTAAGCATACGTGTTTTGGTTCTATCTCAACAGAAACAAGACGAAGAAGCTGGGATTTTTTCATTGGGTGTTCATTCACCAACAAATAGCAAAGCAAAGTGTAGTAAGGTAAAACAGAGCAAAACAGGTTGTATTTCGTTCCAGCTACATCGTAACAAGAATCTTGGATGTCGCTTATTTCAAGTTGTGTTCTTTGGTGTTAATGCAACATTAACCCAGAAATCGCAAAGTGTATGTAATGAGACCCAAATGACAAAACACCGTCTTTTCGCTACCATATGCGCAGAAAGAAGACGAATAAGCTTTGATTGCGCTTACTTGCAATTGTTGCTTTTCGGATTCGAATGCACATTCACCCAAAAATCACGCAGAGAAATGTTTGTTATCAGCCCAAATTAAGCATACGTGTTTTGGTTCCATCTCAATAGAAACAACACGAAGAAGCTGGGATTTTTTCATTGGGTGTTCATTCACCAACAAATAGCAAAGCAAAAGTGTAGTAAGCTAAAACAGAGCAAAACAGGTTGTTTTGCGTTCCAGCTACATCGAAACAAGAATCTTGGATGTCGCTTATTTCAAGTTGTGTTCTTTGGTGTTAATGCAACATTAACCCAGAAATCGCAAACTGTATGTAATGAGACCCAAATGACAAAACACCGTCTTTTCGCTACCATATGCGCAGAAAGAAGACGAATAAGCTTTGATTGCGCTTACTTGCAATTGTTGCTTTTCAGATTCGAATGCACATTCACCCAAAAATCACGCAGTGTAATGTTTGTTATCAGCCCAAATTAAGCATACGTGTTTTAGTTCCATCTCAATAGAAACAAGACGAAGCTGGGATTTTTTCATTGGGTGTTCATTCACCAACAAATAGCAAAGCAAAGTGTAGTAAGCTAAAACAGAGCAAAACAGGTTGTTTTGCGTTCCAGCTACATCGAAACAAGAATCTTGGATGTCGCTTATTTCAAGTTGTGTTCTTTGGTGTTAATGCAACATTAACCCAGAAATCGCAAAGTGTATGTAATGAGACCCAAATGACAAAACACCGTCTTTTCGCTACCATATGCGCAGAAAGAAGACGAATAAGCTTTGATTGCGCTTACTTCCAATTGTTGCTTTTTGGATTAGAATGCACATTCACCCAAAAATCACGCAGTGTAATGTTTGTTATCAGCCCAAATTAAGCATACGTGTTTTAGTTCCATCTCAATAGAAACAAGACGAAGAAGCTGGGATTTTTTCATTGGGTGTTCATTCACCAACAAATAGCAAAGCAAAGTGTAGTAAGCTAAAACAGAGCAAAACAGGTTGTTTTGCGTTCCAGCTACATCGAAACAAGAATCTTGGATGTCGCTTATTTCAAGTTGTGTTCTTTGGTGTTAATGCAACATTAACCCAGATATCGCAAAGTGTATGTAATGAGACCCAAATGACAAAACACCGTCTTTTCGCTACCATATGCGCAGAAAGAAGACGAATAAGCTTTGATTGCGCTTACTTCCAATTGTTGCTTTTTGGATTAGAATGCACATTCACCCAAAAACCACGCAGTGAAATGTTTGTTATCAGCCCAAATTAAGCATACGTGTATTGGTTCTATCTCAACAGAAACAAGACGAAGAAGCTGGGATTTTTTCATTGGGTGTTCATTCACCAACAAATAGCAAAGCAAAGTGTAGTAAGGTAAAACAGAGCAAAACAGGTTGTATTGCGTTCCAGCTACATCGTAACAAGAATCTTGGATGTCGCTTATTTCAAGTTGTGTTCTTTGGTGTTAATGCAACATTAACCCAGAAATCGCAAAGTGTATGTAATGAGACCCAAATGACAAAACACCGTCTTTTCGCTACCATATGCGCAGAAAGAAGACGAATAAGCTTTGATTGCGCTTACTTGCAATTGTTGCTTTTCGGATTCGAATGCACATTCACCCAAAAATCACGCAGAGAAATGTTTGTTATCAGCCCAAATTAAGCATACGTGTTTTGGTTCCATCTCAATAGAAACAAGACAAAGAAGCTGGGATTTTTTCATTGGGTGTTCATTCACCAACAAATAGCAAAGCAAAAGTGTAGTAAGCTAAAACAGAGCAAAACAGGTTGTTTTGCGTTCCAGCTACATCGAAACAAGAATCTTGGATGTCGCTTATTTCAAGTTGTGTTCTTTGGTGTTAATGCAACATTAACCCAGAAATCGCAAACTGTATGTAATGAGACCCAAATGACAAAACACCGTCTTTTCGCTACCATATGCGCAGAAAGAAGACGAATAAGCTTTGATTGCGCTTACTTGCAATTGTTGCTTTTCAGATTCGAATGCACATTCACCCAAAAATCACGCAGTGTAATGTTTGTTATCAGCCCAAATTAAGCATACGTGTTTTAGTTCCATCTCAATAGAAACAAGACGAAGCTGGGATTTTTTCATTGGGTGTTCATTCACCAACAAATAGCAAAGCAAAGTGTAGTAAGCTAAAACAGAGCAAAACAGGTTGTTTTGCGTTCCAGCTACATCGAAACAAGAATCTTGGATGTCGCTTATTTCAAGTTGTGTTCTTTGGTGTTAATGCAACATTAACCCAGAAATCGCAAAGTGTATGTAATGAGACCCAAATGACAAAACACCGTCTTTTCGCTACCATATGCGCAGAAAGAAGACGAATAAGCTTTGATTGCGCTTACTTCCAATTGTTGCTTTTTGGATTAGAATGCACATTCACCCAAAAATCACGCAGTGTAATGTTTGTTATCAGCCCAAATTAAGCATACGTGTTTTAGTTCCATCTCAATAGAAACAAGACGAAGAAGCTGGGATTTTTTCATTGGGTGTTCATTCACCAACAAATAGCAAAGCAAAGTGTAGTAAGCTAAAACAGAGCAAAACAGGTTGTTTTGCGTTCCAGCTACATCGAAACAAGAATCTTGGATGTCGCTTATTTCAAGTTTTGTTCTTTGGTGTTAATGCAACATTAACCCAGATATCGCAAAGTGTATGTAATGAGACCCAAATGACAAAACACCGTCTTTTCGCTACCATATGCGCAGAAAGAAGACGAATAAGCTTTGATTGCGCTTACTTCCAATTGTTGCTTTTTGGATTAGAATGCACATTCACCCAAAAACCACGCAGTGAAATGTTTGTTATCAGCCCAAATTAAGCATACGTGTTTTGGTTCTCTCTCAACAGAAACAAGACGAAGAAGCTGGGATTTTTTCATTGGGTGTTCATTCACCAACAAATAGCAAAGCAAAAGTTAAGCTAAAACAGAGCAAAACAGGTTGTTTTGCGTTCCAGCTACATCGAAACAAGAATCTTGGATGTCGCTTATTTCAAGTTGTGTTCTTTGGTGTTAATGCAACATTAACCCAGAAATCGCAAAGTATGTAATGAGACCCAAATGACAAAACACCGTCTTTTCGCTACTATATGCGCATGAAGAAGACGAATAAGCTTTGATTGCGCTTACTTGCAATTGTTGCTTTTTGGATTAGAATGCACATTCACCCAAAAACCACGCAGTGAAATGTTTGTTATCAGCCCAAATTAAGCATACGTGTTTTGGTTCTATCTCAACAGAAACAAGACGAAGAAGCTGGGATTTTTTCATTGGGTGTTCATTCACCAACAAATAGCAAAGCAAAGTGTAGTAAGCTAAAACAGAGCAAAACAGGTTGTTTTGCGTTCCAGCTACATCGAAACAAGAATCTTGGATGTCGCTTATTTCAAGTTGTGTTCTTTGGTGTTAATGCAACATTAACCCAGAAATCGCAAAGTGTATGTAATGAGACCCAAATGACAAAACACCGTCTTTTCGCTACCATATGCGCAGAAAGAAGACGAATAAGCTTTGATTGCGCTTACTTCCAATTGTTGCTTTTTGGATTAGAATGCACATTCACCCAAAAATCACGCAGTGTAATGTTTGTTATCAGCCCAAATTAAGCATACGTGTTTTAGTTCCATCTCAATAGAAACAAGACGAAGAAGCTGGGATTTTTTCATTGGGTGTTCATTCACCAACAAATAGCAAAGCAAAGTGTAGTAAGCTAAAACAGAGCAAAACAGGTTGTTTTGCATTCCAGCTACATCGAAACAAGAATCTTGGATGTCGCTTATTTCAAGTTGTGTTCTTTGGTGTTAATGCAACATTAACCCAGATATCGCAAAGTGTATGTAATGAGACCCAAATGACAAAACACCGTCTTTTCGCTACCATATGCGCAGAAAGAAGACGAATAAGCTTTGATTGCGCTTACTTCCAATTGTTGCTTTTTGGACTAGAATGCACATTCACCCAAAAACCACGCAGTGAAATGTTTGTTATCAGCCCAAATTAAGCATACGTGTTTTGGTTCTATCTCAACAGAAACAAGACGAAGAAGCTGGGATTTTTTCATTGGGTGTTCATTCACCAACAAATAGCAAAGCAAAGGGTAGTAAGCTAAAACAGAGCAGAACAGGTTGTTTTGCGTTCCAGCTACATCGAAACAAGAATCTTGGATGTCGCTTATTTCAAGTTGTGTTCTTTGGTGTTAATGCAACATTAACCCAGAAATCGCAAAGTATGTAAAGAGACCCAAATGACAAAACACCGTCTTTTCGCTACTATATGCGCATGAAGAAGACGAATAAGCTTTGATTGCGCTTACTTGCAATTGTTGCTTTTTGGATTAGAATGCACATTCACCCAAAAACCACGCAGTGAAATGTTTGTTATCAGCCCAAATTAAGCATACGTGTTTTGGTTCTATCTCAACAGAAACAAGACGAAGAAGCTGGGATTTTTTCATTGGGTGTTCATTCACCAACAAATAGCAAAGCAAAGTGTAGTAAGCTAAAACAGAGCAAAACAGGTTGTTTTGCGTTCCAGCTACATCGAAACAAGAATCTTGGATGTCGCTTATTTCAAGTTGTGTTCTTTGGTGTTAATGCAACATTAACCCAGAAATCGCAAAGTGTATGTAATGAGACCCAAATGACAAAACACCGTCTTTTCGCTACCATATGCGCAGAAAGAAGACGAATAAGCTTTGATTGCGCTTACTTGCAATTGTTGCTTTTCGGTTTCGAATGCACATTCACCCAAAAATCACGCAGAGAAATGTTTGTTATCAGCCCAAATTATGCATACGTGTTTTGGTTCCATCTCAATAGAAACAAGGCGAAGAAGCTGGGATTTTTTCATTGGGTGTTCATTCTCCAACAAATAGCAAAGCAAAGTGTAGTCAGCTAAAACAGAGCAAAACAGGTTGTTTTGCGTTCCAGCTACATCGAAACAAGAATCTTGGATGTCG
The DNA here is from genome assembly GCF_964188315.1 of Podarcis muralis. Lineage (NCBI taxonomy): Eukaryota > Metazoa > Chordata > Lepidosauria > Squamata > Lacertidae > Podarcis > Podarcis muralis. Next base: position 42,167,406 of record NC_135671.1, on the reverse strand, counting down.
CTTATTTCAAGTTGTGTTCTTTGGTGTTAATGCAACATTAACCCAGAAATCGCAAAGTGTATGTAATGAGACCCAAATGACAAAACACCGTCTTTTCGCTACCATATGCGCAGAAAGAAGATGAATAAGCTTTGATTGCGCTTACTTGCAATTGTTGCTTTTCAGATTCGAATGCACATTCACCCAAAAACCACGCAGTGAAATGTTTGTTATCAGCCCAAATTAAGCATACGTGTTTTGGTTCTATCTCAACAGAAACAAGACGAAGAAGCTGGGATTTTTTCATTGGGTGTTCATTCACCAACAAATAGCAAAGCAAAGTGTAGTAAGCTAAAACAGAGCAAAACAGGTTGTTTTGCGTTCCAGCTACATCGAAACAAGAATCTTGGATGTCGCTTATTTCAAGTTGTGTTCTTTGGTGTTAATGCAACATTAACCCAGAAATCGCAAAGTGTATGTAATGAGACCCAAATGACAAAACACCGTCTTTTCGCTACCATATGCGCAGAAAGAAGACGAATAAGCTTTGATTGCGCTTACTTGCAATTGTTGCTTTTCGGATTCGAATGCACATTCACCCAAAAATCACGCAGAGAAATGTTTGTTATCAGCCCAAATTAAGCATACGTGTCAGGGGTTCAGGAGCAGAGGGACAGGAGAGGGAGGAAGTAGAGACCGAGGGAGAGGAATCTGAGGGAGAAGTCAGCGAGGGTAGCCATCCGAGGTCTCTAAGTCTCTCCAGTGAATCAGAGGATTCACAGAAAGGGGCCCCAGTGGTCAGAGCCAGGGGGTTGCCAGAGGGAACACCCCAGGAAGGAGGGGCCAGAGGGGACTCAGAGAGCAGCAGCTGGAAATCGGGACCAACTTTCCCACCGGAGAGCAGTAAGGGGGAGGAGTCCCAAACATCGGCAGCAGGCAGCCTTCCGTCTGCGGAAGGACATGAGTCAGGGTTAGCCACGCCTGCATCAGAGAGCGAGGTAACGGTCAAAAGGAAGGTCAGGGGCAGCGCGCGCGCGCCAAGTTCAAATGTACAGGAGGGGGGCGCAATGGGCAGTCCGGAGAGAGAGCCGGGTCCCAAAGCCCGCCGGAGAGAAGGGGAGGAGTCCGAAGGGTCCGCTTCCGAGGCATCCCGGAAAGAAGGCACCCAGGGGGGTAGTAGGACCCAGAGGAGGAAGGAGAAACGTAGAAGGTGGAGTAAGGCTAGAGTCTTAAGCTGGTGTACAGGGGGCGGAGACTCAGACGAGGCTTCGCTGGTCTAGGGTTTAGACGTAGAGACGCACGCTAGTGTTTGGAAATGGAAACTAAATGCCAATAAAGACTTCTGTACAGTTCTAATGGCTAGCGTTGGTCTTCTGTGAGCTGAGACCGGGAGGCAGTCTCTGACAGTAAGCCTCGTCTCCAGTTATCATCGGTTTTTTCGCCTCAAGCATCGCTAAGGAAGCGAGGCAGGGAGGGTGGAAGACTGGTGCCTTGCGAGCTCACAAGAGTCAGGCAAGATGACTACAGAACAGAAAATAGCTTCCCTGCAAGAAGCGGTGACGCTACTCAACGCTGAAATAATCGCATCCAGGAAGAGAGAGGAAGAAGCGGCAGCTGCATGCAGAGATCTTCAAGCCAGGTTGGAAGGGCTTGTAAAGCAGGGGATCCCAGCACCCAGGTCCGAGGGGATCGGTTTGGGGAAGAGAGGAGGCAGCATTGTATCTCATTTTGATGGGAATTTGCAGCAGTACCCCAATTTCCGAGCAGATGTGCTGTTTGCGCTGCAGCTGCTGGAAAGAGACTTTAGAGATGAGCGGGAAAAAGTGGGGTTTATTTTGTCTCATTTGCATGGGGACACGAAATCATGGCTGCGCAACCTGTGGAGAGATAAGGATCCAGCGCTCCAAAGCGCAGATGCGTTCATTAAGGCGATGGACTCCTGTTTCTTATCCAAAATAGACCTGGACATTGCCCGGAGGGACATATTTGGGCTAAGACAAGGGAAAGCCAGCGTAAGGCAGTATCATTCCCGGTTTTTTGCATTGGTCAACGCGCTGAATTGGGATAAGGATTCTCCGCCGGTTAGAGACCTTTTTTGGGAGGGTCTGAATGCACAGATCAAGGATGAGATGGCAAGGGGAGAGAGACCCACCACCACTCAGCAAGTGGTTGAAAGAGCGTTGTCTATTGGGGTGAGGCAGGAAGAACGTCCGTGGAGCAAAGAAGAAGGGCGTTGGGGACGTTCACCAGCGAGAGTGCCCTCCCTCTTGCCCAGAGAGGCAGCGCGTGCGCAGTCCACGCCTCCACAGGGAGGGGGCGAGGAGCAGATGGAGATTGGCGGTGCTAGGGCTCACTCAGCTACCAGAGCCTTAACGCCGGGAGCAGTAAAATCGAAGCTGCCTAGAAGGAACAGGAAGTGTTATATATGTGAGAGTGCAGAGCACATGGCGAAAGAGTGTCCCCAGAGGAGTTTCAAGCACACTGCAGCTTCAGTGACAGTATTGGAAACAACTCAGCAGAGAGCACCACAGCAGGGAAACGACCAGGTCTGGCTGGAAGAGGAGGCACTGGGGCCCAGCCAGACGAGTCAGTGAGGAAGTCCCCAGAGATTTTGCAGCCCACAGACCCCCTCCCGCCCAAGCCAGTGGTGCAGCTAACCGCATCGCTTCAGCTGCCCAATGGACTCACCTTAGAAGTGCCTATTACAATTGACTCTGGCAGTAACGCAGACTTTATAGGATTGGAGTTCATTCAACAACACAACGTAGCATTACTGCCAGCCACACTGCCCCTGAAGGTTGTCACGGTGGATGGCAGGGAACTGCTAGGGGGGCAGGTGGTGCAGCAGACGCCGCCTATGGTGATGCAAATTGGAAATCACCGGGAAGTCATCAGTTTCAATGTCACCCAGCTGTCCGACACGCCTATAGTATTAGGCATGAGTTGGCTGCACAGGCACAGCCCAGCATTGGCGTGGTACCAGCGCCACCTGACTTTTGGCTCCTCCTACTGTGCAGAACACTGCATTATACCCAGCCCGGAAGGGGAAGAGGAGGACCCGCAGTTGCAGTTGGGCACGCTGCAAGCAGTACCCCACAAGTATGCGGAGTTTTTGGAGGTATTCTGCGAGAAGGAGGCGGACAAGCTACCCCCTCACAGACCCTATGATTGCAAGATTGACCTCCTGCCGGGGGCGACGCTGCCAACTGGGAAACTGTACTCCATGTCTGAGGATGAACTGCAAGAACTCAGGGAGTTCATAGATCACAATTTGAAGCGTGGGTTCATCCGGGAGTCGAAAGCGGTGGGAGGCAGTCCCGTATTCTTTGTGAAGAAGCGGGATACGCCCCAAAAAAGACTGGTGGTGGACTTCAGAATCTTGAATTCGAAAACCAAGCCCTCAGCTTTCCCCATGCCCAAGATAGACGACTTGCTCGCGACGGTGCGGAAAGGACGCGTTTTCACCAAGCTGGATCTACGTGGCGCGTACAACCTGATTCGCATGCGCGACGGAGACGAGTGGAAGACGGCCATGTTCACGCCACTGGGCACCTACGAATACAGAGTTATGCCCTTCGGATTACAAAATGGCTCTCACACTTTCCAAGCCTTTATGCATCACGTGCTGGCGGGGCTCCTTTACAAGAAGTGCGTATGCTTCCTGGACGACATCCTGATTTTTTCAGAATCGCGAGAGGCGCACGAGAGGGATGTCAGGGAAGTTCTGCAGAGACTGAAGGAGCACAGGCTGTACGCCAAACTGGAGAAGTGCCAGTTCGACGTGACGGAGGTGGATTTCCTGGGCTACAAGTTGTCGGACAAGGGGCTCGCCATGGACAGCGCCAAGGTTCGCGCAGTTTTGGACTGGAAGAGCCCACGCAATCGGAAGGAAGTCCAGCGGTTTGTCGGCTTTGCCAACTTTTACCGCAAGTTCATCAAGGGATTTGCCATGCAGACAGCGGCCATCACCGACACGCTCAGCTCCAAGAAGAAGAAATTCATCTGGACGGAGCAAGCGGAGCAGTCCTTTCAGAAACTCAAGCGTCTCTTCGCGTTCGAAGAGCAGCTGCTGCATGTGAATCCCAGCAGACCCATGAGGGTGGAGACGGACGCTTCAGACAGAGCCGTGGGAGCTGTCCTGTTGCAACAAGACCAGCAGGGGGACTGGAGGCCGTGCGCCTTCTACTCGAGGAAGCTCAGCAAGTCGGAGCAGAATTACACTATCTGGGACAGGGAGTTGCTAGCCATACATGCAGCATTCAAGGCATGGAGGCACTTCCTCATCGGAGCCAGACATACAGTGCAGGTCCACACGGACCACAAGAATCTGGAGTACTGGCGCACGGCTAGGTTCCTCAACCAGAGACACATTAGATGGGCAGAGTTCTTCGCGGACTTCGACTTCAAGATAGAGTACATCCCAGGCGACAACAACGTGATGGCGGATGCATTGTCCAGAAAGCCGCAATACCTGGAGGAGGCGGCACCGTCGGCGGCCAAGCACATTTTCGCACCGGAAGCGTGGGCATGCGCGTCGGCAACCGTGGACCTGGACGCCGTACGTCGCGCGCTGTGGGAAGACCCCTTCGCACGGGCCAAGATGGAGGAGGTGCACAGGGGCACAGCGAGGGCCGACGAGTTCCAGATTCGCGATGGGTTGCTCCTCCACAAGGGAGCACTCTACGTGCCGGGAGACGACCTCCGCGCAAGGGTCCTGCAGCAGCTACACGACGCTCCCACCGCAGGGCACTTTGGCAAAGAAAAGACTGTCGAACTCGTAGCCAGAGACTTTTGGTGGCCCAAGATGCGGGGGGAAGTAGCGGATTACGTCTCGAGATGTGACACCTGCCAAAGGGCCAAGTCAGTTCACAGACCGCCGGCGGGATTGCTGGAACCGCTGCAGACACCGTCTGAACCGTGGGAGAGGGTGGCCCTGGACTTCGTCACGGATCTGCCCAGCTCGAGGGGAAAGACAGCAGTGCTAGTGGTGGTGGACATGTTTACTAAGATGGCACACTTCATTCCGTGTGCGAAGGTAGCCACGGCAGAGCAGACCGCCAAACTGTTCATAGACCACGTGTTCAAGGTCCACGGTCTGCCACGGTCTATTCTTTCCGACCGGGGGCGACAGTTCATCTCGAACTTCTGGCAGAAGCTGATGGGCATTCTGAACGTCAAAGTCAATTTGGCGTCGGCGAGACACCCGCAGACCAACGGACAAGCGGAGAGGGTCAACGCCGTCATGCAGCAGTACCTAAGATGCTACGCCAACCAGCAGCCCACGACATGGGTGGACTACCTGCCGCTCGCCGAGTTCGCTTACAACAATACGAAGCACGTGTCGACGGGGGTGACGCCGTTCTTCGCCAACAACGGGAGGCATCCCAGAACCTTCCCGGGTTTAGAGAGAGTGGGGGAGGGGGAGCCACAGGCAGCGGAAGCCTTAGCGTCAGAGTTGCAGGAAGTCCACGAACAGCTCAGGAGGCAGCTAGAACTAGCAAAGCACGCATACAAGGTGCAGGCCGACAGACACAGAAGAGTTGGGGAAGACATACAGGTGGGTGACTGGGTCTGGCTAGCAGCGCAAGCGGTGCCGACCAGATCATTAGCTAAGAAGAAGCTAGGACATAAGCAGCTAGGACCTTACCAAGTCCAGGCGCAGGTCAATCCAGTGGCCTTCCGGTTGGCTCTTCCGGAGGGTTCCAGAATGCATCCGGTGTTCCATAGATCGGTGCTCACGCCCTACAAAGCACCTCATAGGTTTCAGGAGCCAGACACAGCACCAGACCAGAGCAGTGAAGGGCCCAGAGTGAGGGGGCCGCCTAGGAAGGGACACATCAATGAGGTCACAGAGATTTTGGACTCCAGATGGGGGGAAGAGGGAGTAGAATATTTCCTAGCCAGAGAGGGTACCCCGGCCAGTGCCAACAGCTGGGTACCGGACTATGCCTTGGAGGAACCGCTGCTCAAAGAGGAGTTTCATGCCCTCTTCCCGCACAGGCCCATGCCAGCAGAGTATTTCGATGACTGGCTTTTCACACCCACTCTTTCAGCCAGCACATTCCTGGGGTTCGACTCGGACGAGGAACAGGCACCAGTCCCCAGCTCTCAGGTGGGTTCGCCACCGGGGTCTGCCTCAGACCACTCGTATTGGTGGGACGATCAACCAGAGGAGCAGTGGCGCAGGAAGTGGCTGAGGGGTCCTTGGATGGGACCACCCGAAGAGGGGGAGAGGGGCGAGACGGACATGGACGTGTTGGGGGACAACGTGGGGTTCGAGCATGAAGACAGAGAGATGGAAGCAGAGGAGAGCGACGTTGACGAGTACATGGGGGATGAACTGTATCCGGCAAGCACCCCCGCGACGACGGAGCACCCAGTACCCACACCGGAAGGAGGGGAGGGGGGAAGGGGGGGCTTCGAGGGGGGGATGGATGTCAGGGGTTCAGGAGCAGAGGGACAGGAGAGGGAGGAAGTAGAGACCGAGGGAGAGGAATCTGAGGGAGAAGTCAGCGAGGGTAGCCATCCGAGGTCTCTAAGTCTCTCCAGTGAATCAGAGGATTCACAGAAAGGGGCCCCAGTGGTCAGAGCCAGGGGGTTGCCAGAGGGAACACCCCAGGAAGGAGGGGCCAGAGGGGACTCAGAGAGCAGCAGCTGGAAATCGGGACCAACTTTCCCACCGGAGAGCAGTAAGGGGGAGGAGTCCCAAACATCGGCAGCAGGCAGCCTTCCGTCTGCGGAAGGACATGAGTCAGGGTTAGCCACGCCTGCATCAGAGAGCGAGGTAACGGTCAAAAGGAAGGTCAGGGGCAGCGCGCGCGCGCCAAGTTCAAATGTACAGGAGGGGGGCGCAATGGGCAGTCCGGAGAGAGAGCCGGGTCCCAAAGCCCGCCGGAGAGAAGGGGAGGAGTCCGAAGGGTCCGCTTCCGAGGCATCCCGGAAAGAAGGCACCCAGGGGGGTAGTAGGACCCAGAGGAGGAAGGAGAAACGTAGAAGGTGGAGTAAGGCTAGAGTCTTAAGCTGGTGTACAGGGGGCGGAGACTCAGACGAGGCTTCGCTGGTCTAGGGTTTAGACGTAGAGACGCACGCTAGTGTTTGGAAATGGAAACTAAATGCCAATAAAGACTTCTGTACAGTTCTAATGGCTAGCGTTGGTCTTCTGTGAGCTGAGACCGGGAGGCAGTCTCTGACAATACGTGTTTTGGTTCCATCTCAATAGAAACAAGACGAAGAAGCTGGGATTTTTTCATTGGGTGTTCATTCACCAACAAATAGCAAAGCAAAGTGTAGTAAGGTAAAACAGAGCAAAACAGGTTGTATTGCGTTCCAGCTACATCGAAACAAGAATCTTGGATGTCGCTTATTTCAAGTTGTGTTCTTTGGTGTTAATGCAACATTAACCCAGAAATCGCAAAGTGTATGTAATGAGACCCAAATGACAAAACACCGTCTTTTCGCTACCATATGCGCAGAAAGAAGACGAATAAGCTTTGATTGCGCTTACTTGCAATTGTTGCTTTTCGGATTCGAATGCACATTCACCCAAAAATCACGCAGAGAAATGTTTGTTATCAGCCCAAATTAAGCATACGTGTTTTGGTTCCATCTCAATAGAAACAAGACGAAGAAGCTGGGATTTTTTCATTGGGTGTTCATTCACCAACAAATAGCAAAGCAAAAGTTAAGCTAAAACAGAGCAAAACAGGTTGTTTTGCGTTCCAGCTACATCGAAACAAGAATCTTGGATGTCGCTTATTTCAAGTTGTGTTCTTTGGTGTTAATGCAACATTAACCCAGAAATCGCAAACTGTATGTAATGAGACCCAAATGACAAAACACCGTCTTTTCGCTACCATATGCGCAGAAAGAAGACGAATAAGCTTTGATTGCGCTTACTTGCAATTGTTGCTTTTCGGATTCGAATGCACATTCACCCAAAAATCACGCAGAGAAATGTTTGTTATCAGCCCAAATTAAGCATACGTGGTTTGGTTCCATCTCAATAGAAACAAGGCGAAGAAGCTGGGATTTTTTCATTGGGTGTTCATTCACCAACAAATAGCAAAGCAAAGTGTAGTAAGCTAAAACAGAGCAAAACAGGTTGTTTTGCGTTCCAGCTACATCGAAACAAGAATCTTGGATGTCGCTTATTTCAAGTTGTGTTCTTTGGTGTTAATGCAACATTAACCCAGAAATCGCAAAGTGTATGTAATGAGACCCAAATGACAAAACACCGTCTTTTCGCTACCATATGCGCAGAAAGAAGACGAATAAGCTTTGATTGCGCTTACTTCCAATTGTTGCTTTTTGGATTAGAATGCACATTCACCCAAAAATCACGCAGTGTAATGTTTGTTATCAGCCCAAATTAAGCATACGTGTTTTAGTTCCATCTCAATAGAAACAAGACGAAGAAGCTGGGATTTTTTCATTGGGTGTTCATTCACCAACAAATAGCAAAGCAAAGTGTAGTAAGCTAAAACAGAGCAAAACAGGTTGTTTTGCGTTCCAGCTACATCGAAACAAGAATCTTGGATGTCGCTTATTTCAAGTTGTGTTCTTTGGTGTTAATGCAACATTAACCCAGAAATCGCAAAGTGTATGTAATGAGACCCAAATGACAAAACACCGTCTTTTCGCTACCATATGCGCAGAAAGAAGACGAATAAGCTTTGATTGCGCTTACTTCCAATTGTTGCTTTTTGGATTAGAATGCACATTCACCCAAAAATCACGCAGTGTAATGTTTGTTATCAGCCCAAATTAAGCATACGTGTTTTAGTTCCATCTCAATAGAAACAAGACGAAGAAGCTGGGATTTTTTCATTGGGTGTTCATTCACCAACAAATAGCAAAGCAAAGTGTAGTAAGCTAAAACAGAGCAAAACAGGTTGTTTTGCGTTCCAGCTACATCGAAACAAGAATCTTGGATGTCGCTTATTTCAAGTTGTGTTCTTTGGTGTTAATGCAACATTAACCCAGATATCGCAAAGTGTATGTAATGAGACCCAAATGACAAAACACCGTCTTTTCGCTACCATATGCGCAGAAAGAAGACGAATAAGCTTTGATTGCGCTTACTTCCAATTGTTGCTTTTTGGATTAGAATGCACATTCACCCAAAAACCACGCAGTGAAATGTTTGTTATCAGCCCAAATTAAGCATACGTGTCAGGGTTGCTTCAAGATCCCAGCTCACAGAGGATCACGCTAGCCAACGGTCATTAAGTAAAAGTCTTTATTGAGTTACAGTTTCCATTCTCAAGCTGCTGCGTGCAACTCTACGTCTAGTAGCTAGACCGGCGAAGCTCCGTCTGAATCTCCGCCCCTCGTACACCAACTTAATATCCTAGCCCTGCTCCACCTTTTCCGCCTGACTGTTCTTCTCTGGGTCCCTCTGCCCCCCTGGGTCTCTTCCTTCCGGGATTCTTCTGACGCTGACCCCCCGGACCCTCCTGTCTCCTTGCGCCGGGCTTTAGGACCCGGCTCCCTTTCCGGGCTGCCTACTGCGTCGCCTTCCTGTGCATTTGAACTTGGCGCGCGCGCCCAACCTTCCACCTTCCGTCTAACCGTCTCTTCGCTCCCAGATGGAGGTGTGGCCACTCCTGACTCGTGCCCTCCCTCCTGTTGTGAGCTGCCAGCGCTTGCCCCCTGGCTCCCTTCCTCTTCTCTGTTCTCTGGCGGTGACGCTGGTCCCGATCTCCAACTGCTCTCCTCTGAGTCCCCTCTGGCTCTATCTTCCTGGGGTGCCCCCCTAAACTCCCCCCTTGCCCTGGCCACTGGTGCTCCTTTCTGTGAATCCTCCGATTCACTGGAAAGGCTCGGAGATCTCGGGTCGTCGTCATCGCTCATCTTTTCTTCTGCCTCCTCCCCTTCGCTCTCTGTTTCCTCCCTTGCCCTTGCCTCTGCTCCTGAACCCCTGACAATACGTGTTTTGGTTCTATCTCAACAGAAACAAGACGAAGAAGCTGGGATTTTTTCATTGGGTGTTCATTCACCAACAAATAGCAAAGCAAAGGGTAGTAAGCTAAAACAGAGCAAAACAGGTTGTTTTGCGTTCCAGCTACATCGAAACAAGAATCTTGGATGTCGCTTATTTCAAGTTGTGTTCTTTGGTGTTAATGCAACATTAACCCAGAAATCGCAAAGTGTATGTAATGAGACCCAAATGACAAAACACCGTCTTTTCGCTACCATATGCGCAGAAAGAAGACGAATAAGCTTTGATTGCGCTTACTTGCAATTGTTGCTTTTCGGTTTCGAATGCACATTCACCCAAAAATCACGCAGAGAAATGTTTGTTATCAGCCCAAATTATGCATACGTGTTTTGGTTCCATCTCAATAGAAACAAGACGAAGAAGCTGGGATTTTTTCATTTGGTGTTCATTCACCAACAAATAGCAAAGCAAAGTGTAGTAAGCTAAAACAGAGCAAAACAGGTTGTTTTGCGTTCCAGCTACATCGAAACAAGAATCTTGGCTGTCGCTTATTTCAAGTTGTGTTCTTTGGTCTTAATGCAACATTAACCCAGAAATCGCAAAGTGTATGTAATGAGAACCAAATGACAAAACACCGTCTTTTCGCTACCATATGCGCAGAAAGAAGACGAATAAGCTTTGATTGCACTTACTTGCAATTGTTGCTTTTCGGATTAGAATGCACATTCACCCAAAAATCACGTAGTGTAATGTTTGTTATCAGCCCAAATTAAACATACGTGTTTTGGTTCCATCTCAATAGAAACAAGACCAAGAAGCTGGGATTTTTTCATTTGGTGTTCATTCACCAACAAATAGCAAAGCAAAGTGTAGTAAGCTAAAACAGAGCAAAACAGGTTGTTTTGCGTTCCAGCTACATCGAAACAAGAATCTTGGATGTCGATTATTTCAAGTTGTGTTCTTTGGTGTTAATGCAACATTAACCCAGAAATCGCAAAGTGTATGTAATGAGACCCAAATGACAAAACACTGTCTTTTCGCTACCATATGCGCAGAAAGAAGACGAATAAGCTTTGATTGCGCTTACTTCCAATTTTTGCTTTTCGGATTCGAATGCACATTCACCCAAAAACCACGCAGTGAAATGTTTGTTATCAGCCCAAATTAAGCATACGTGTTTTGTTTCTATCTCAATAGAAACAAGACCAAGAAGCTGGGATTTTTTCATTCCGTGTTCATACACCAACAAATAGCAAAGCAAAGTGTAGTCAGCTAAAACAGAACAAAACAGGTTGTTTTGCGTTCCAGCTACATCGAAACAAGAATCTTGGATGTCGCTTATTTCAAGTTGTGTTCTTTGGTGTTAATGCAACATTAACCCAGAAATCGCAAAGTGTATGTAATGAGAACCAAATGACAAAACACCGTCTTTTCGCTACCATATGCGCAGAAAGAAGACGAATAAGCTTTGATTGCACTTACTTGCAATTGTTGCTTTTCGGATTAGAATGCACATTCACCCAAAAATCACGTAGTGTAATGTTTGTTATCAGCCCAAATTAAACATACGTGTTTTGGTTCCATCTTAATAGAAACAAGACGAAGAAGCTGGGATTTTTTCATTTGGTGTTCATTCACCAACAAATAGCAAAGCAAAGTGTAGTAAGCTAAAACAGAGCAAAACAGGTTGTTTTGCGTTCCAGCTACATCGAAACAAGAATCTTGGATGTCGCTTATTTCAAGTTGTGTTCTTTGGTGTTAATGCAACATTAACCCAGAAATCGCAAAGTGTATGAAATGAGACCCAAATGACAAAACACTGTCTTTTCGCTACCATATGCGCAGAAAGAAGACGAATAAGCTTTGATTGCGCTTACTTCCAATTGTTGCTTTTCGGATTCGAATGCACATTCACCCAAAAACCACGCAGTGAAATGTTTGTTATCAGCTGTCAGGGGTTCAGGAGCAGAGGGACAGGAAAGGGAGGAAGTAGAGACCGAGGGAGAGGAATCTGAGGGAGAAGTCAGCGAGGGTAGCCATCCGAGGTCTCTAAGTCTCTCCAGTGAATCAGAGGATTCACAGAAAGGGGCCCCAGTGGTCAGAGCCAGGGGGTTGCCAGAGGGAACACCCCAGGAAGGAGGGGCCAGAGGGGACTCAGAGAGCAGCAGCTGGAAATCGGGACCAGCTTCCCCACCGGAGAGCAGTAAGGGGGAGGAGTCCCAAACATCGGCAGCAGGCAGCCTTCCGTCAGCGGAAGGACAGGAGTCAGGGTTAGCCACGCCTGCATCAGAGAGCGAGGTAACGGTCAAAAGGAAGGTCAGGGGCAGCGCGCGCGCGCCAAGTTCAAATGTACAGGAGGGGGGCGCAATGGGCAGTCCGGAGAGAGAGCCGGGTCCCAAAGCCCGCCGGAGAGAAGGGGAGGAGTCCGAAGGGTCCGCTTCCGAGGCATCCAGGAAGGAAGGCACCCAGGGGGGTAGTAGGACCCAGAGGAGGAAGGAGAAACGTAGAAGGTGGAGTAAGGCTAGAGTCTTAAGCTGGTGTACAGGGGGTGGAGACTCAGACGAGGCTTCGCTGGTCTAGGGTCTAGACGTAGAGACGCACGCTAGTGCTTGAAAATGGAAACTAAATGTCAATAAAGACTTCTGTACAGTTCTAATGACTAGCGTTGGTCTTCTGTGAGCTGAGACCGGGAGGCAGTCTCTGACAGTAAGCCTCGTCTCCAGTATCATCGGTTTTCTTCGCCTCAAGCATCGCTAAGGAAGCGAGGCAGGGAGGGTAGAAGACTGGTGCCTTGCGAGCTCACAAGAGTCAGGCAAGATGACTACAGAACAGAAAATAGCTTCCCTGCAAGAAGCGGTGACACTACTCAACGCTGAAATAATCGCTTCCAGGAAGAGAGAGGAAGAAGCGGCAGCTGCCTGCAGAGATCTTCAAGCCAGGTTGGAAGGGCTTGTAAAGCAGGGGATCCCAGTACCCAGATCCGAGGGGATCGGTTTGGGGAAGAGAGGAGGCAGCATTGTATCTCATTTTGATGGGAATTTGCAGCAGTACCCCAATTTCCGAGCAGATGTGCTGTTTGCGCTGCAGCTGCTGGAAAGAGACTTTAGAGATGAGCGGGAGAAAGTGGGGTTTATTTTGTCTCATTTGCATGGGGACGCGAAAGCATGGCTGCGCAACCTGTGGAGGGATAAGGATCCAGCGCTCCAAAGCGCAGATGCGTTCATTAAGGCGATGGACTCCTGTTTCTTATCCAAAATAGACCTTGACATTGCCCGGAGGGACATATTTGGGCTAAGACAAGGGAAAGCCAGCGTAAGGCAGTATCATTCCCGGTTTTTTGCATTGGTCAACGCGCTGAATTGGGATAAGGATTCTCCGCCGGTTAGAGACCTTTTTTGGGAGGGTCTGAATGCACAGATCAAGGATGAGATGGCAAGGGGAGAGAGACCCACAACCACTCAACAAGTGGTTGAAAGAGCGTTGTCTATTGGGGTGAGGCAGGAAGAACGCCCGTGGAGCAAAGAAGAAGGGCGTTGTGGACGTTCACCAGCGAGAGTGCCCTCCCTCTTGCCCAGAGAGGCAGCGCGTACGCAGTCCACGCCTCCACAGGGAGGGGGCGAGGAGCAGATGGAGATTGGCGGTGCTAGGGCTCACTCAGCTACCAGAGCCTTAACGCCGGGAGCAGCAAAATCGAAGCTGCCTAGAAGGAACAGGAAGTGTTATATATGTGAGAGTGCAGAGCACATGGCGAAAGAGTGTCCCCAGAGGATTTTCAAGCACACTGCAGCTTCAGTGACAGTATTGGAAACAACTCAGCAGAGAGCACCACAGCAGGGAAACGACCAAGTCTGGCTGGAAGAGGAGGCACTGGGGCCCAGCCAGACGAGTCAGTGAGGAAGTCCCCAGAGATTTTGCAGCCCACAGACCCCCTCCCGCCCAAGCCAGTGGTGCAGCTAACCGCATTGCTTCAGCTGCCCAATGGACTCACCTTAGAAGTGCCTATTACAATTGACTCTGGCAGTAACGCAGACTTTATAGGATTGCAGTTCATTCAACAATACAACGTAGCATTACTGCCAGCCACACTGCCCCTGAAGGTTGTCACGGTGGATGGCAGGGAACTGCTAGGGGGGCAGGTGGTGCAGCAGACGCCGCCTATGGTGATGCAAATTGGGAATCACCGGGAAGTCATCAGTTTCAATGTCACCCAACTGTCCGACACGCCTATAGTATTAGGCATGAGTTGGCTGCACAGACACAGCCCAGCATTGGCTTGGTACCAGCGCCAACTGACTTTTGGCTCCTCCTACTGTGCAGAACACTGCATTATACCCAGCCCGGAAGGGGAAGAGGAGGACCCGCAGTTACAGTTGGGCACGCTGCAAGCAGTACCCCACAAGTATGCGGAGTTTTTGGAGGTATTCTGCGAGAAGGAGGCGGACAAGCTACCCCCTCACAGACCCTATGATTGCAAGATTGACCTCCTGCCGGGGGCGACGCTGCCAACTGGGAAACTGTACTACATGTCTGAGGATGAACTGCAAGAACTCAGGGAGTTCATAGATCACAATTTGAAGCGTGGGTTCATCCGGGAGTCGAAAGCGGTGGGAGGCAGTCCCGTATTCTTTGTGAAGAAGCGGGACACGCCCCAACGGAGGCTGGTGGTGGACTTCAGAAACTTAAATTCGAAAACCAAGCCCTCAGCTTTCCCCATGCCCAAGATAGACGACCTGCTCGCGACGGTGCGGAAAGGACGCGTTTTCACCAAGCTGGATCTACGTGGCGCGTACAACCTGATTCGCATGCGCGACGGCGACGAGTGGAAGACGGCCATGTTCACGCCACTGGGCACCTACGAATACAGAGTTATGCCCTTCGGATTACAAAATGGCTCTCACACTTTCCAAGCCTTTATGCATCACGTGCTGGCGGGGCTCCTTTACAAGAAGTGCGTATGCTTCCTGGACGACATCCTGATTTTTTCAGAATCGCGAGAGGCGCACGAGAGGGATGTCAGGGAAGTTCTGCAGAGACTGAAGGAGCACAGGCTGTACGCCAAACTGGAGAAGTGCCAGTTCGACGTGACGGAGGTGGATTTCCTGGGCTACAAGTTGTCGGACAAGGGGCTCGCCATGGACAGCGCCAAGGTTCGCGCAGTTTTGGACTGGAAAAGCCCACGCAATCGGAAGGAAGTCCAGCGGTTTGTCGGCTTTGCCAACTTTTACCGCAAGTTCATCAAGGGATTTGCCATGCAGACAGCGGCCATCACCGACACGCTCAGCTCCAAGAAGAAGAAATTCATCTGGACGGAGCAAGCGGAGCAGTCCTTTCAGAAACTCAAGCGTCTCTTCGCGTCCGAAGAGCAGCTGCTGCATGTGAATCCCAGCAGACCCATGAGGGTGGAGACAGACGCCTCAGACAGAGCCGTGGGAGCTGTCCTGTTGCAACAAGACCAGCAGGGGGACTGGAGGCCGTGCGCCTTCTACTCGAGGAAGCTCAGCAAGTCGGAGCAGAATTACACTATCTGGGACAGGGAGTTGCTAGCCATACATGCAGCATTCAAGGCATGGAGGCACTTCCTCATCGGAGCCAGACATACAGTGCAGGTCCACACGGACCACAAGAATCTGGAGTACTGGCGCACGGCTAGGTTCCTCAACCAGAGACACATTAGATGGGCGGAGTTCTTCGCGGACTTCGACTTCAAGATAGAGTACATCCCAGGCGACAACAACGTGATGGCGGATGCATTGTCCAGAAAGCCGCAATACCTGGAGGAGGCGGCACCGTCGGCGGCCAAGCACATTTTCGCACCGGAAGCGTGGGCATGCGCGTCGGCAACCGTGGACCTGGACGCCGTACGTCGCGCGCTGCGGGAAGACCCCTTCGCACGGGCCAAGATGGAGGAGGTGCACAGGGGCACAGCGAGGGCCGACGAGTTCCAGATTCGCGATGGGTTGCTCCTCCACAAGGGAGCACTCTACGTGCCGGGAGACGACCTCCGCGCAAGGGTCCTGCAGCAGCTACACGACGCTCCCACCGCAGGGCATTTTGGCAAAGAAAAGACTGTCGAGCTCGTAGCCAGAGACTTTTGGTGGCCCAAGATGCGGGGGGAAGTAGCGGATTACGTCTCGAGATGTGACACCTGCCAAAGGGCCAAGTCAGTTCACAGACCGCCGGCGGGACTGCTGGAACCGCTGCAGACACCGTCTGAACCGTGGGAGAGGGTGGCCCTGGACTTCGTCACGGATCTGCCCAGCTCGAGGGGAAAGACAGCAGTGCTAGTGGTGGTGGACATGTTTACTAAGATGGCACACTTCATTCCGTGTGCGAAGGTAGCCACGGCAGAGCAGACCGCCAAACTGTTCATAGACCACGTGTTCAAAGTCCACGGTCTGCCACGGTCCATTCTCTCCGACCGGGGGCGACAGTTCATCTCGAACTTCTGGCAGAAGCTGATGGGCATTCTGAACGTCAAAGTCAATTTGGCGTCGGCGAGACACCCACAGACCAACGGACAAGCGGAGAGGGTCAACGCCGTCATGCAGCAGTACCTAAGATGCTACGCCAACCAGCAGCCCACGACATGGGTGGACTACCTGCCGCTCGCCGAGTTCGCTTACAACAATACGAAGCACGTGTCGACGGGGGTGACGCCGTTCTTCGCCAACAACGGGAGGCATCCCAGAACCTTCCCGGGTTTAGAGAGAGTGGGGGAGGGGGAGCCACAGGCAGCGGAAGCCTTAGCGTCGGAGTTGCAGGAGGTCCACGAACAGCTCCGGAGGCAGTTAGAACTAGCAAAGCACGCATACAAGGTGCAGGCCGACAGACACAGAAGAGTTGGGGAAGACATACAGGTGGGTGACTGGGTCTGGTTAGCAGCGCAAGCAGTGCCGACCAGATCATTAGCTAAGAAGAAGCTAGGACATAAGCAGCTAGGACCATACCAAGTCCAGGCGCAGGTCAATCCAGTGGCCTTCCGGTTGGCTCTTCCGGAGGGTTCCAGAATGCATCCGGTGTTCCATAGATCGGTGCTCACGCCCTACAAAGCACCTCATAGGTTTCAGGAGCCAGACACAGCACCAGACCAGAGCAGTGAAGGGCCCAGAGTGAGGGGGTCGCCTAGGAGGGGACACATCAATGAGGTCACAGAGATTTTGGACTCCAGATGGGGGGAAGAGGGAGTAGAATATTTCCTAGCCAGAGAGGGTACCCCGGCCAGTGCCAACAGCTGGGTACCGGACTATGCCTTGGAGGAACCGCTGCTCAAAGAGGAGTTTCATGCCCTCTTCCCGCACAGGCCCATGCCAGCAGAGTATTTCGACGACTGGCTTTTCACACCCACTCTTTCAGCCAGCACATTCCTGGGGTTCGACTCGGACGAGGAACAGGCACCAGTCCCCAGCTCCCAGGTGGGTTCGCCACCGGGGTCTGCCTCAGACCACTCGTATTGGTGGGACGATCAACCAGAGGAGCAGTGGCGCAGGAAGTGGCTGAGGGGTCCTTGGATGGGACCACCCGAAGAGGGGGAGAGGGGCGAGACGGACATGGACGTGTTGGGGGACAACGTGGGGTTCGAGCACGAAGACAGAGAGATGGAAGCAGAGGAGAGCGACGTTGACGAGTACATGGGGGACGAACTGTATCCTGCAAGCACCCCCGCTACGACGGAGCACCCAGTACCCGCACCGGAAGGAGGGGAGGGGGGAAGGGGGGGCTTCGAGGGGGGGATGGATGTCAGGGGTTCAGGAGCAGAGGGACAGGAAAGGGAGGAAGTAGAGACCGAGGGAGAGGAATCTGAGGGAGAAGTCAGCGAGGGTAGCCATCCGAGGTCTCTAAGTCTCTCCAGTGAATCAGAGGATTCACAGAAAGGGGCCCCAGTGGTCAGAGCCAGGGGGTTGCCAGAGGGAACACCCCAGGAAGGAGGGGCCAGAGGGGACTCAGAGAGCAGCAGCTGGAAATCGGGACCAGCTTCCCCACCGGAGAGCAGTAAGGGGGAGGAGTCCCAAACATCGGCAGCAGGCAGCCTTCCGTCAGCGGAAGGACAGGAGTCAGGGTTAGCCACGCCTGCATCAGAGAGCGAGGTAACGGTCAAAAGGAAGGTCAGGGGCAGCGCGCGCGCGCCAAGTTCAAATGTACAGGAGGGGGGCGCAATGGGCAGTCCGGAGAGAGAGCCGGGTCCCAAAGCCCGCCGGAGAGAAGGGGAGGAGACCGAAGGGTCCGCTTCCGAGGCATCCAGGAAGGAAGGCACCCAGGGGGGTAGTAGGACCCAGAGGAGGAAGGAGAAACGTAGAAGGTGGAGTAAGGCTAGAGTCTTAAGCTGGTGTACAGGGGGTGGAGACTCAGACGAGGCTTCGCTGGTCTAGGGTCTAGACGTAGAGACGCACGCTAGTGCTTGAAAATGGAAACTAAATGTCAATAAAGACTTCTGTACAGTTCTAATGACTAGCGTTGGTCTTCTGTGAGCTGAGACCGGGAGGCAGTCTCTGACATCAGCCCAAATTAAGCATACGTGTTTTGGTTCCATCTCAATAGAAACAAGACGAAGAAGCTGGTATTTTTTCATTGGGTGTTCATTCACCAACAAATAGCAAAGCAAAGTGTAGTAAGCTAAAACAGAGCAAAACAGGTTGTTTTGCGTTCCAGCTACATCGAAACAAGAATCTTGGATGTCGCTTATTTCAAGTTGTGTTCTTTGGTGTTAATGCAACATTAACCCAGAAATCGCAAAGTGTATGAAATGAGAACCAAATGACAAAACACCGTCTTTTCGCTACCATATGCGCAGAAAGAAGACGAATAAGCTTTGATTGCGCTTACTTCCAATTGTTGCTTTTCGGATTAGAATGCACATTCACCCAAAAATCACGCAGTGAAATGTTTGTTTTCAGCCGAAATTAAACATACGTGTTTTGCTTCCATCTCAATAGAAACAAGACGAAGAAGCTGGGATTTTTTCATTTGGTGTTCATTCACCAACAAATAGCAAAGCAAAGTGTAGTAAGCTAAAACAGAGCAAAACAGGTTGTTTTGCGTTCCAGCTACATCGAAACAAGAATCTTGGCTGTCGCTTATTTCAAGTTGTGTTCTTTGGTCTTAATGCAACATTAACCCAGAAATCGCAAAGTGTATGTAATGAGAACCAAATGACAAAACACCGTCTTTTCGCTACCATATGCGCAGAAAGAAGACGAATAAGCTTTGATTGCACTTACTTGCAATTGTTGCTTTTCGGATTAGAATGCACATTCACCCAAAAATCACGTAGTGTAATGTTTGTTATCAGCCCAAATTAAACATACGTGTTTTGGTTCCATCTCAATAGAAACAAGACCAAGAAGCTGGGATTTTTTCATTTGGTGTTCATTCACCAACAAATAGCAAAGCAAAGTGTAGTAAGCTAAAACAGAGCAAAACAGGTTGTTTTGCGTTCCAGCTACATCGAAACAAGAATCTTGGATGTCGATTATTTCAAGTTGTGTTCTTTGGTGTTAATGCAACATTAACCCAGAAATCGCAAAGTGTATGTAATGAGACCCAAATGACAAAACACTGTCTTTTCGCTACCATATGCGCAGAAAGAAGACGAATAAGCTTTGATTGCGCTTACTTCCAATTTTTGCTTTTCGGATTCGAATGCACATTCACCCAAAAACCACGCAGTGAAATGTTTGTTATCAGCCCAAATTAAGCATACGTGTTTTGTTTCTATCTCAATAGAAACAAGACCAAGAAGCTGGGATTTTTTCATTCGGTGTTCATACACCAACAAATAGCAAAGCAAAGTGTAGTCAGCTAAAACAGAACAAAACAGGTTGTTTTGCGTTCCAGCTACATCGAAACAAGAATCTTGGATGTCGCTTATTTCAAGTTGTGTTCTTTGGTGTTAATGCAACATTAACCCAGAAATCGCAAAGTGTATGTAATGAGAACCAAATGACAAAACACCGTCTTTTCGCTACCATATGCGCAGAAAGAAGACGAATAAGCTTTGATTGCACTTACTTGCAATTGTTGCTTTTCGGATTAGAATGCACATTCACCCAAAAATCACGTAGTGTAATGTTTGTTATCAGCCCAAATTAAACATACGTGTTTTGGTTCCATCTTAATAGAAACAAGACGAAGAAGCTGGGATTTTTTCATTTGGTGTTCATTCACCAACAAATAGCAAAGCAAAGTGTAGTAAGCTAAAACAGAGCAAAACAGGTTGTTTTGCGTTCCAGCTACATCGAAACAAGAATCTTGGATGTCGCTTATTTCAAGTTGTGTTCTTTGGTGTTAATGCAACATTAACCCAGAAATCGCAAAGTGTATGAAATGAGACCCAAATGACAAAACACCGTCTTTTCGCTACCATATGCGCAGAAAGAAGACGAATAAGCTTTGATTGCGCTTACTTCCAATTGTTGCTTTTCGGATTAGAATGCACATTCACCCAAAAATCACGCAGTGAAATGTTTGTTATCAGCCCATATTAAGCATACGTGTTTTGGTTCCATCTGAATAGAAACAAGACGAAGAAGCTGGGATTTTTTCATTTGGTGTTCATTCACCAACAAATAGCAAAGCAAAGTGTAGTAAGCTAAAACAGAGCAAAACAGGTTGTTTTGCGTTCCAGCTACATCGATACAAGAATCTTGGATGTCGCTTATTTCAAGTTGTGTTCTTTGGTGTTAATGCAACATTAACCCAGAAATCGCAAAGTGTATGTAATGAGACACAAATGACAAAACACTGTTGTCAGGGTTGCTTCAAGATCCCAGCTCACAGAGGATCACGCTAGCCAACGGTCATTAAGTAAAAGTCTTTATTGAGTTACAGTTTCCATTCTCAAGCTGCTGCGTGCAACTCTACGTCTAGTAGCTAGACCGGCGAAGCTCCGTCTGAATCTCCGCCCCTCGTACACCAACTTAATATCCTAGCCCTGCTCCACCTTTTCCGCCTGACTGTTCTTCTCTGGGTCCCTCTGCCCCCCTGGGTCTCTTCCTTCCGGGATTCTTCTGACGCTGACCCCCCGGACCCTCCTGTCTCCTTGCGCCGGGCTTTAGGACCCGGCTCCCTTTCCGGGCTGCCTACTGCGTCGCCTTCCTGTGCATTTGAACTTGGCGCGCGCGCCCAACCTTCCACCTTCCGTCTAACCGTCTCTTCGCTCCCAGATGGAGGTGTGGCCACTCCTGACTCGTGCCCTCCCTCCTGTTGTGAGCTGCCAGCGCTTGCCCCCTGGCTCCCTTCCTCTTCTCTGTTCTCTGGCGGTGACGCTGGTCCCGATCTCCAACTGCTCTCCTCTGAGTCCCCTCTGGCTCTATCTTCCTGGGGTGCCCCCCTAAACTCCCCCCTTGCCCTGGCCACTGGTGCTCCTTTCTGTGAATCCTCCGATTCACTGGAAAGGCTCGGAGATCTCGGGTCGTCGTCATCGCTCATCTTTTCTTCTGCCTCCTCCCCTTCGCTCTCTGTTTCCTCCCTTGCCCTTGCCTCTGCTCCTGAACCCCTGACATCCATCCCCCCCTCGAAGCCCCCCACTCCCCCTTCCCCTCCTTCCGGTGCTGGAGTTGGGTGCTGCTGTGTCAAGGGGACGAATGTCGGGTACCGTTCGCTTCCCGTAGCGGGCCTCCTTCCGAAGTCTTCTGGTTCTTCCTCCCTGCTCTCGTCGACGACGGTCACCTCTGCTTCCATCTCTGTGCCGCCGTGCTCGAAACCAGGGTCGTCCCCGAAAACGTCCATGTCCGTCTCTCCCTCACTTCCTCCTGGCGGCGTTGCTCGTCCTGGACCGTCTTGCCACTTCCTGCGCCACTGCTCCTCTGGTCTGTCGTCCCACCAATACGAGGGTTCTGAGGCAGATCCCGAGGGCGACCCCTCCGGGGAACGGACGTCTCGTGTCGGGTCCTCGTCCGAGTCAAACCCCCGGAACGTGCTGGCCGAAAGCGTGGGCGTGAAAAGCCAGTCGTCGAAAAAGTCTGCTGGCATTGGTCTATGTGGGAAGAGGGCATGAAACTCGTCTTTGAGCAGAGGTTCGTCCAAGGCGTAGCCCGGCACCCAGCTGTTCGCACTGGCCGGGGTGCCCTCCTTGGCGAGAAAGTATTCTACCCCTTCTTCCCCCCATCTGGAATCCAAAATCTCTGTGACTTCGTTGATGCGCTCCTTCTGTGCCCCTCCTGCGCGCCCTGTTCTGTCTCTGACCGGACTCGGCGCCGTTCCGGGTTCCTGAAACCTGTGCGGTGCCTTGTAGGGAGTGAGCACCGATCTGTGGAACACCGGATGCATTCTGGAACCCTCCGGAAGCGCCAGCCTGAAGGCCACCGGGTTGATCTGCTCTTCGACTTGATAGGGCCCCAGTTGCTTATGCCCTAGTTTCTTCTTGGCCAACGACCTGGCCGGCACTGCGTGGGCTGCTAACCAGACCCAGTCTCCCACGTGGAGCTCTTCGCCAACCCTTCTACTTTTGTCCGCTTGTACCTTGTATGCGTGCTTGGCCAGCTCCAGGTGGCGCCTCAGCTGATCGTGGACTTCCTGCAGCTCCGACGCGAACGCATCTGCCGTCTGCGGCTCCCCCTCCCCCAGCCTTTCCAGTCCCGGAAAAGTTCTGGGGTGCCTCCCGTTGTTGGCGAAGAACGGCGTGATCCCCGTGGACACGTGCTTCATGTTGTTGTAGGCGAACTCGGCGAGCGGCAGGTAATCCACCCACGTCGCAGGCTGTTGATTTGCATAACACCTCAAGTACTGCTGCATGATGGCATTGACCCGCTCGGCTTGCCCGTTGGTCTGCGGGTGTCTCGCCGACGCCAGGTTGATCTTGACGTTCAGGAAGCCCATCAGCTTCTGCCAGAAATTCGAGATGAACTGCCGCCCCCGGTCGGACAGAATAGACCGTGGCAGACCGTGAACCTTGAACACGTGGTCTATGAACAGTTTGGCGGTTTGCTCCGCCGTGGTCACCTTCGCACACGGAATGAAATGTGCCATCTTGGAAAACAGGTCCACCACCACCAGCACTGCCGTCTTGCCCCTCGAGCTGGGCAGATCCGTGACAAAGTCCAGGGCCACTCTCTCCCAAGGTTCGACCGGAGTTTGCAGCGGTTCCAACAGTCCGGCCGGCGGTCTATGCACTGGCTTCGCCCTCTGGCAGGTGTCACACCTCGCCACGTAGTCCGCGACCTCCCCTCTCATTCCAGGCCACCAGAAATCCCTGGCGACTAATTCCACCGTCTTCTCCTTGCCGAAGTGCCCAGCCGTGGGCGCGTCGTGCAGCTGCTGCAGCACCTTGGCGCGAAGTTCGTCTCCCGGCACGTAGATGGCCCCTTTACGGATGAGCAATCCATCTCTTAGCTGGAAACCGTCGGCCGCTGCCTTGCCCCTTTGCACCTCTGCCATCTTTGCTTGTGCGAAGGAGTCCCCCTGCAACGCTCGGCGCACCGCCTCCAGGTCCACGGTTGCCGCGGCGCACGCCCACACTGTTGGTGCGAAGATGTGCATGGCGGCCGCTGGCGTTGCGTCCTCCAGATACTGTGGCTTACGAGAGAGAGCGTCCGCCATGATGTTGGTGTCCCCCGGGACATACTCTATTCGGAAGTCGAAGTTCGCAAAGAACTCAGCCCAACGTATCTGCCTCTGGTTCAGGAACTGTGCCGTGCGCCAGTGCTCTAGGTTCTTGTGGTCCGTGCAAACCTGCACCGTGTGCTTGGCGCCGATCAGAAAGTGCCTCCACGCCTTGAACGCTGCATGAATGGCCAGCAACTCCCTGTCCCATATGGTGTAGTTCTGCTCGGACTTGCTGAGCTTCCTGGAGTAAAACGCTCCCGGTCGCCACACCCCTTGCGGGTCTTTCTGCAGCAGGACCGCCCCC
The DNA here is from genome assembly GCF_964188315.1 of Podarcis muralis. NCBI lineage: Eukaryota > Metazoa > Chordata > Lepidosauria > Squamata > Lacertidae > Podarcis > Podarcis muralis. The sequence continues at coordinate 42,143,644 of NC_135671.1, read as the reverse complement.
ACGGCTCTGTCCGAGGCGTCTGTCTCCACCCTCATCGGCTTGCTGGGGTTGACGTGAAGCAGCTGCTCTTCCGACGCGAAGAGACGCTTGAGTGCCTGAAAGGACTGTTCCGCCTGCTCTGTCCAAATGAACTTCTTTTTCTTGGAGCTAAGCGTGTCAGTGATGGCCGCCGTCTGCATAGCGAAGCCCTTGATAAACTTGCGATAGAAGTTCGCAAAGCCGACAAACCGTTGGACCTCCTTCCGGTTGCGCGGGCTCTTCCAATCCAACACCGCTTGAACCTTGGCGCTGTCCATGGCGAGCCCCTTGTCAGACAGCTTGTAGCCCAGAAAATCCACCTCCGTCACGTCAAATTGGCACTTCTCCAGCTTGGCGTAGAGCCTATGTTGCTTTAGCCTGTTCAGCACTTCCTTGACGTGTTTGTCATGCTCCTGTTGCGACTCCGAAAAGATCAGGATGTCATCTAAGAAACAGACGCACGTCTTGTAGAGAAGTCCCGCCAACACGTGATGCATGAATGCTTGAAAAACGTGGGCGCCATTTTGCAATCCAAACGGCATAACTCTATATTCGTAGGTCCCCAGTGGCGTGAACATGGCTGTTTTCCACTCATCTCCCTCCCGCATGCGAATGAGGTTGTACGCCCCTCGCAGGTCCAACTTGGTGAACACTCTGCCCTTCCGCACCTTTGCGAGGAGGTCGTCAATTCGGGGCATGGGGAAGTCCGATGGCTTAGTCACACTGTTCAAGATCCTGTAATCCACTACAAGTCTCTTTTGGGGCGTATCCCGCTTCTTAACGAAGAACACCGGACTGCCTCCCGCTGCCTTGGACTCCCGGATGAAACCGCGCTCCAAATTATGATCTATGAACTCCTTGAGTTCTTGCAGTTCGTCCTCTGACATGGAATACAGTCTCCCCTTAGGCAGCGCCGCCCCTGGCAGCAGGTCAATCTTGCAGTCAGATGGCCTGTGAGGTGGTAGCCGGTCTGCCTCCTTCTCGCAGAAAACTTCCAAAAATTCTGCGTACTTGTGGGGAATCGCTTGCAGCGTGCCTAGCAGCAGCTGTGACTCCTCTTCCTCTCCTTCCTGCCTGGGCACGATGCAGTGTTCAGCACAAAAGGAAGAGCCGAAGGTCAGCTGCCTCTGGTACCAAGCCAGCGTTGGGCTGTGCTTGTCCAGCCAACTCATGCCCAACACAATGGGCGTGTCGGATAATTGAGTGACGTTAAAGCTGATGACTTCTTTGTGATTCCCAAGTCGCATCACCATTGGTGGCGTTTGCTGCACCACTTGCCCCCCTAGCAGCTCCCTGCCGTCCACCGTGACAACCTGCAGGGGCAGTGTGGCCGGCAGCAACTGTATAGCATGCTTGTTGACAAAGTCCTGCCCTATAAAGTCCGCATTGCTGCCTGAGTCAATGGTGATTGGCACGTCCATGGTGATGCCATTGGGCAGCTGGAGCGATGCGGTGAGCCTCACCACTGGTTTGGGCGGGAGGGGGTTCACGGGCTGTAAAATCTCTGGGGACTGCATCATTAACACGTCTGGCTGGGCCCCAGTGCCTCTTCCTCCAGCCAGACTGCGTCGTTTCCCTGCTGTGGTCCTCCTTGCTGCGTTGCTGCAGTCACCATTGCTGAGGCTGCAGTGAGCTTGTTGAGCCTCTGGGGACACTCTTTCGCCATATGCCCTGGCTCCTCACAGACGTAACACTTCCTGTTCCCTCTAGGAGGCTTCGCTTTCACTGCTGCTGGTGCTAGGGCTCTGGTTGCTGACTGAGCCCTGGCACCTCCAACCTCCATAGGTTCAGCTCCTCCTCCTGGCGGAGGCGTGGATTGCGTACGCGCTGCTTCTCTGGGAAAGAAGGAGGAGCCCCTGGCTGTTTCGCGCCCTCCACGCCCTTCGTCCCTGCTCCACGGACGTCCTTCCAGCCGCACCCCCACTGCCAGCGCCCTCTGCACGACCTCCTGGGTGGTTCGGGGTCTCTCCCCCCTCGCAATTTCATCTTTCACAGAGCTGTGTAATCCCTCCCAGAACAGGTCTCTTACAGGAGTCGAATCTCTGTCCCATTCTAGGGCACTGGCCAAGGCGAAAAAGCGGGCATGGTACTGCCGTACGCTGGCCCTTCCCTGTTTCAGTCCATGAATCTGTTGCCTAGCAAGATCCACGTCAATGCTTGATAAAAAACACGCATCCATCGCTTTAATAAAGGCATTCGCATTTTGGAGCGCCGGATCGTTATCCCTCCACAAATTGCGCAGCCATGCTCTGGCATCCCCATGCAAATAAGACATGATGAATCCCACTTTCTCTTGCTCATCTCTAAAATCTTTACTCAGCAGTTGCAGTGCACACAGTACGTCTGCTCTAAAATTGGGATACTGTTGCAGGTTCCCATCGAAGTGAGAGACCAGACCGCCTGTGCGTCTCCCCAACCCAATCCCCTCTGGTTTGGGTGTCTGTTGCCCTTGCTTCGTAAGCACTTCCAACCTGACCTGGAGATCCCTGTAGGCGGCAGCTGCGTCCTCCTCTCTCTTCCTGGATGCGAGAGCCTCGGCATTCAGCTGTGACACTGCTTCTCTGAGTTCCGCTATCTGCTGTTCAGCCGTCATGTCGGCTGCCGTTCGTGAGCTCGCTAGTAGGCACCTGCTTCTCTCCTCTCCTCGAGGCTGTAGATGCCTACAATTCTGGAGACGGAGCTTACTGTCAGGGTTGCTTCAAGATCCCAGCTCACAGAGGATCACGCTAGCCAACGGTCATTAAGTAAAAGTCTTTATTGAGTTACAGTTTCCATTCTCAAGCTGCTGCGTGCAACTCTACGTCTAGTAGCTAGACCGGCGAAGCTCCGTCTGAATCTCCGCCCCTCGTACACCAACTTAATATCCTAGCCCTGCTCCACCTTTTCCGCCTGACTGTTCTTCTCTGGGTCCCTCTGCCCCCCTGGGTCTCTTCCTTCCGGGATTCTTCTGACGCTGACCCCCCGGACCCTCCTGTCTCCTTGCGCCGGGCTTTAGGACCCGGCTCCCTTTCCGGGCTGCCTACTGCGTCGCCTTCCTGTGCATTTGAACTTGGCGCGCGCGCCCAACCTTCCACCTTCCGTCTAACCGTCTCTTCGCTCCCAGATGGAGGTGTGGCCACTCCTGACTCGTGCCCTCCCTCCTGTTGTGAGCTGCCAGCGCTTGCCCCCTGGCTCCCTTCCTCTTCTCTGTTCTCTGGCGGTGACGCTGGTCCCGATCTCCAACTGCTCTCCTCTGAGTCCCCTCTGGCTCTATCTTCCTGGGGTGCCCCCCTAAACTCCCCCCTTGCCCTGGCCACTGGTGCTCCTTTCTGTGAATCCTCCGATTCACTGGAAAGGCTCGGAGATCTCGGGTCGTCGTCATCGCTCATCTTTTCTTCTGCCTCCTCCCCTTCGCTCTCTGTTTCCTCCCTTGCCCTTGCCTCTGCTCCTGAACCCCTGACATCCATCCCCCCCTCGAAGCCCCCCACTCCCCCTTCCCCTCCTTCTGGTGCTGGAGTTGGGTGCTGCTGTGTCAAGGGGACGAATGTCGGGTACCGTTCGCTTCCCGTAGCGGGCCTCCTTCCGAAGTCTTCCGGTTCTTCCTCCCTGCTCTCGTCGACGACGGTCACCTCTGCTTCCATCTCTGTGCCGCCGTGCTCGAAACCAGGGTCGTCCCCGAAAACGTCCATGTCCGTCTCTCCCTCACTTCCTCCTGGCGGCGTTGCTCGTCCTGGACCTTCTTGCCACTTCCTGCGCCACTGCTCCTCTGGTCTGTCGTCCCACCAATACGAGGGTTCTGAGGCAGATCCCGAGGGTGACCCCTCCGGGGAACGGACGTCTCGTGTCGGGTCCTCGTCCGAGTCGAACCCCCGGAACGTGCTGGCCGAAAGCGTGGGCGTGAAAAGCCAGTCGTCGAAAAAGTCTGCTGGCATTGGTCTATGTGGGAAGAGGGCATGAAACTCGTCTTTGAGCAGAGGTTCGTCCAAGGCGTAGCCCGGCACCCAGCTGTTCGCACTGGCCGGGGTGCCCTCCTTGGCGAGAAAGTATTCTACCCCTTCTTCCCCCCATCTGGAATCCAAAATCTCTGTGACTTCGTTGATGCGCTCCTTCTGTGCCCCTCCTGCGCGCCCTGTTCTGTCTCTGACCGGACTCGGCGCCGTTCCGGGTTCCTGAAACCTGTGCGGTGCCTTGTAGGGAGTGAGCACCGATCTGTGGAACACCGGATGCATTCTGGAACCCTCCGGAAGCGCCAGCCTGAAGGCCACCGGGTTGATCTGCTCTTCGACTTGATAGGGCCCCAGTTGCTTATGCCCTAGTTTCTTCTTGGCCAACGACCTGGCCGGCACTGCGTGGGCTGCTAACCAGACCCAGTCTCCCACGTGGAGCTCTTCGCCAACCCTTCTACTTTTGTCCGCTTGTACCTTGTATGCGTGCTTGGCCAGCTCCAGGTGGCGCCTCAGCTGATCGTGGACTTCCTGCAGCTCCGACGTGAACGCATCTGCCGTCTGCGGCTCCCCCTCCCCCAGCCTTTCCAGTCCCGGAAAAGTTCTGGGGTGCCTCCCGTTGTTGGCGAAGAACGGCGTGATCCCCGTGGACACGTGCTTCGTGTTGTTGTAGGCGAACTCGGCGAGCGGCAGGTAATCCACCCACGTCGCAGGCTGTTGATTTGCATAACACCTCAAGTACTGCTGCATGATGGCATTGACCCGCTCGGCTTGCCCGTTGGTCTGCGGGTGTCTCGCCGACGCCAGGTTGATCTTGACGTTCAGGAAGCCCATCAGCTTCTGCCAGAAATTCGAGATGAACTGCCGCCCCCGGTCGGACAGAATAGACCGTGGCAGACCGTGAACCTTGAACACGTGGTCTATGAACAGTTTGGCGGTTTGCTCCGCCGTGGTCACCTTCGCACACGGAATGAAATGTGCCATCTTGGAAAACAGGTCCACCACCACCAGCACTGCCGTCTTGCCCCTCGAGCTGGGCAGATCCGTGACAAAGTCCAGGGCTACTCTCTCCCAAGGTTCGACCGGAGTTTGCAGCGGTTCCAACAGTCCGGCCGGCGGTCTATGCACTGGCTTCGCCCTCTGGCAGGTGTCACACCTCGCCACGTAGTCCGCGACCTCCCCTCTCATTCCAGGCCACCAGAAATCCCTGGCGACTAATTCCACCGTCTTCTCCTTGCCGAAGTGCCCAGCCGTGGGCGCGTCGTGCAGCTGCTGCAGCACCTTGGCGCGAAGTTCGTCTCCCGGCACGTAGATGGCCCCTTTACGGATGAGCAATCCATCTCTTAGCTGGAAACCGTCGGCCGCTGCCTTGCCCCTTTGCACCTCTGCCATCTTTGCTTGTGCGAAGGAGTCCCCCTGCAACGCTCGGCGCACCGCCTCCAGGTCCACGGTTGCCGCGGCGCACGCCCACACTGTTGGTGCGAAGATGTGCATGGCGGCCGCTGGCGTTGCGTCCTCCAGATACTGTGGCTTACGAGAGAGAGCGTCCGCCATGATGTTGGTGTCCCCCGGGACATACTCTATTCGGAAGTCGAAGTTCGCAAAGAACTCAGCCCAACGTATCTGCCTCTGGTTCAGGAACTGTGCCGTGCGCCAGTGCTCTAGGTTCTTGTGGTCCGTGCAAACCTGCACCGTGTGCTTGGCGCCGATCAGAAAGTGCCTCCACGCCTTGAACGCTGCATGAATGGCCAGCAACTCCCTGTCCCATATGGTGTAGTTCTGCTCGGACTTGCTGAGCTTCCTGGAGTAAAACGCTCCCGGTCGCCACACCCCTTGCGGGTCTTTCTGCAGCAGGACCGCCCCCACGGCTCTGTCCGAGGCGTCTGTCTCCACCCTCATCGGCTTGCTGGGGTTGACGTGAAGCAGCTGCTCTTCCGACGCGAAGAGACGCTTGAGTGCCTGAAAGGACTGTTCCGCCTGCTCTGTCCAAATGAACTTCTTTTTCTTGGAGCTAAGCGTGTCAGTGATGGCCGCCGTCTGCATAGCGAAGCCCTTGATAAACTTGCGATAGAAGTTCGCAAAGCCGACAAACCGTTGGACCTCCTTCCGGTTGCGCGGGCTCTTCCAATCCAACACCGCTTGAACCTTGGCGCTGTCCATGGCGAGCCCCTTGTCAGACAGCTTGTAGCCCAGAAAATCCACCTCCGTCACGTCAAATTGGCACTTCTCCAGCTTGGCGTAGAGCCTATGTTGCTTTAGCCTGTTCAGCACTTCCTCGACGTGTTTGTCATGCTCCTGTTGCGACTCCGAAAAGATCAGGATGTCATCTAAGAAACAGACGCACGTCTTGTAGAGAAGTCCCGCCAACACGTGATGCATGAATGCTTGAAAAACGTGGGCGCCATTTTGCAATCCAAACGGCATAACTCTATATTCGTAGGTCCCCAGTGGCGTGAACATGGCTGTTTTCCACTCATCTCCCTCCCGCATGCGAATGAGGTTGTACGCCCCTCGCAGGTCCAACTTGGTGAACACTCTGCCCTTCCGCACCTTTGCGAGGAGGTCGTCAATTCGGGGCATGGGGAAGTCCGATGGCTTAGTCACACTGTTCAAGATCCTGTAATCCACTACAAGTCTCTTTTGGGGCGTATCCCGCTTCTTAACGAAGAACACCGGACTGCCTCCCGCTGCCTTGGACTCCCGGATGAAACCGCGCTCCAAATTATGATCTATGAACTCCTTGAGTTCTTGCAGTTCGTCCTCTGACATGGAATACAGTCTCCCCTTAGGCAGCGCCGCCCCTGGCAGCAGGTCAATCTTGCAGTCATATGGCCTGTGAGGTGGTAGCCGGTCTGCCTCCTTCTCGCAGAAAACTTCCAAAAATTCTGCGTACTTGTGGGGAATCGCTTGCAGCGTGCCTAGCAGCAGCTGTGACTCCTCTTCCTCTCCTTCCTGCCTGGGCACGATGCAGTGTTCAGCACAAAAGGAAGAGCCGAAGGTCAGCTGCCTCTGGTACCAAGCCAGCGTTGGGCTGTGCTTGTCCAGCCAACTCATGCCCAACACAATGGGCGTGTCCGATAATTGAGTGACGTTGAAGCTGATGACTTCTTTGTGATTCCCAAGTCGCATCACCATTGGTGGCGTTTGCTGCACCACTTGCCCGCCTAGCAGCTCCCTGCCGTCCACCGTGACAACCTGCAGGGGCAGTGTGGCCGGCAGCAACTGTATAGCATGCTTGTTGACAAAGTCCTGCCCTATAAAGTCCGCATTGCTGCCTGAGTCAATGGTGATTGGCACGTCCATGGTGATGCCATTGGGCAGCTGGAGCGATGCGGTGAGCCTCACCACTGGTTTGGGCGGGAGGGGGTTCACGGGCTGTAAAATCTCTGGGGACTGCATCATTAACACGTCTGGCTGGGCCCCAGTGCCTCTTCCTCCAGCCAGACTGCGTCGTTTCCCTGCTGTGGTCCTCCTTGCTGCGTTGCTGCAGTCACCATTGCTGAGGCTGCAGTGAGCTTGTTGAGCCTCTGGGGACACTCTTTGGCCATATGCCCTGGCTCCTCACAGACGTAACACTTCCTGTTCCCTCTAGGAGGCTTCGCTTTCACTGCTGCTGGTGCTAGGGCTCTGGTTGCTGACTGAGCCCTGGCACCTCCAACCTCCATAGGTTCAGCTCCTCCTCCTGGCGGAGGCGTGGATTGCGTACGCGCTGCTTCTCTGGGAAAGAAGGAGGAGCCCCTGGCTGTTTCGCGCCCTCCACGCCCTTCGTCCCTGCTCCACGGACGTCCTTCCAGCCGCACCCCCACTGCCAGCGCCCTCTGCATGACCTCCTGGGTGGTTCGGGGTCTCTCCCCCCTCGCAATTTCATCTTTCACAGAGCTGTGTAATCCCTCCCAGAACAGGTCTCTTACAGGAGTCGAATCTCTGTCCCATTCTCGGGCACTGGCCAAGGCGAAAAAGCGGGCATGGTACTGCCGTACGCTGGCCCTTCCCTGTTTCAGTCCATGAATCTGTTGCCTAGCAAGATCCACGTCAATGCTTGATAAAAAACACCCATCCATCGCTTTAATAAAGGCATTCGCATTTTGGAGCGCCGGATCGTTATCCCTCCACAAATTGCGCAGCCATGCTCTGGCATCCCCATGCAAATAAGACATGATGAATCCCACTTTCTCTTGCTCATCTCTAAAATCTTTACTCAGCAGTTGCAGTGCACACAGTACGTCTGCTCTAAAATTGGGATACTGTTGCAGGTTCCCATCGAAGTGAGAGACCAGACCGCCTGTGCGTCTCCCCAACCCAATCCCCTCTGGTTTGGGTGTCTGTTGCCCTTGCTTCGTAAGCACTTCCAACCTGACCTGGAGATCCCTGTAGGCGGCAGCTGCGTCCTCCTCTCTCTTCCTGGATGCGAGAGCCTCGGCATTCAGCTGTGACACTGCTTCTCTGAGTTCCGCTATCTGCTGTTCAGCCGTCATGTCGGCTGCCGTTCGTGAGCTCGCTAGTAGGCACCTGCTTCTCTCCTCTCCTCGAGGCTGTAGATGCCTACAATTCTGGAGACGGAGCTTACTGTCAGGGTTGCTTCAAGATCCCAGCTCACAGAGGATCACGCTAGCCAACGGTCATTAAGTAAAAGTCTTTATTGAGTTACAGTTTCCATTCTCAAGCTGCTGCGTGCAACTCTACGTCTAGTAGCTAGACCGGCGAAGCTCCGTCTGAATCTCCGCCCCTCGTACACCAACTTAATATCCTAGCCCTGCTCCACCTTTTCCGCCTGACTGTTCTTCTCTGGGTCCCTCTGCCCCCCTGGGTCTCTTCCTTCCGGGATTCTTCTGACGCTGACCCCCCGGACCCTCCTGTCTCCTTGCGCCGGGCTTTAGGACCCGGCTCCCTTTCCGGGCTGCCTACTGCGTCGCCTTCCTGTGCATTTGAACTTGGCGCGCGCGCCCAACCTTCCACCTTCCGTCTAACCGTCTCTTCGCTCCCAGATGGAGGTGTGGCCACTCCTGACTCGTGCCCTCCCTCCTGTTGTGAGCTGCCAGCGCTTGCCCCCTGGCTCCCTTCCTCTTCTCTGTTCTCTGGCGGTGACGCTGGTCCCGATCTCCAACTGCTCTCCTCTGAGTCCCCTCTGGCTCTATCTTCCTGGGGTGCCCCCCTAAACTCCCCCCTTGCCCTGGCCACTGGTGCTCCTTTCTGTGAATCCTCCGATTCACTGGAAAGGCTCGGAGATCTCGGGTCGTCGTCATCGCTCATCTTTTCTTCTGCCTCCTCCCCTTCGCTCTCTGTTTCCTCCCTTGCCCTTGCCTCTGCTCCTGAACCCCTGACAATACGTGTTTTGGTTCTATCTCAACAGAAACAAGACGAAGAAGCTGGGATTTTTTCATTGGGTGTTCATTCACCAACAAATAGCAAAGCAAAGGGTAGTAAGCTAAAACAGAGCAAAACAGGTTGTTTTGCGTTCCAGCTACATCGAAACAAGAATCTTGGATGTCGCTTATTTCAAGTTGTGTTCTTTGGTGTTAATGCAACATTAACCCAGAAATCGCAAAGTGTATGTAATGAGACCCAAATGACAAAACACCGTCTTTTCGCTACCATATGCGCAGAAAGAAGACGAATAAGCTTTGATTGCGCTTACTTGCAATTGTTGCTTTTCGGATTCGAATGCACATTCACCCAAAAATCACGCAGAGAAATGTTTGTTATCAGCCCAAATTAAGCATACGTGTTTTGGTTCCATCTCAATAGAAACAAGGCGAAGAAGCTGGGATTTTTTCATTGGGTGTTCATTCACCAACAAATAGCAAAGCAAAGTGTAGTCAGCTAAAACAGAGCAAAACAGGTTGTTTTGCGTTCCAGCTACATCGAAACAAGAATCTTGGATGTCGCTTATTTCAAGTTGTGTTCTTTGGTGTTAATGCAACATTAACCCAGAAATCGCAAAGTGTATGTAATGAGACCCAAATGACAAAACACCGTCTTTTCGCTACCATATGCGCAGAAAGAAGACGAATAAGCTTTGATTGCGCTTACTTGCAATTGTTGCTTTTCAGATTCGAATGCACATTCACCCAAAAACCACGCAGTGAAATGTTTGTTATCAGCCCAAATTAAGCATACGTGTTTTGGTTCTATCTCAACAGAAACAAGACGAAGAAGCTGGGATTTTTTCATTGGGTGTTCATTCACCAACAAATAGCAAAGCAAAGTGTAGTAAGCTAAAACAGAGCAAAACAGGTTGTTTTGCGTTCCAGCTACATCGAAACAAGAATCTTGGATGTCGCTTATTTCAAGTTGTGTTCTTTGGTGTTAATGCAACATTAACCCAGAAATCGCAAAGTGTATGTAATGAGACCCAAATGACAAAACACCGTCTTTTCGCTACCATATGCGCAGAAAGAAGACGAATAAGCTTTGATTGCGCTTACTTGCAATTGTTGCTTTTCGGATTCGAATGCACATTCACCCAAAAATCACGCAGAGAAATGTTTGTTATCAGCCCAAATTAAGCATACGTGTTTTGGTTCCATCTCAATAGAAACAAGGCGAAGAAGCTGGGATTTTTTCATTGGGTGTTCATTCACCAACAAATAGCAAAGCAAAGTGTAGTAAGCTAAAACAGAGCAAAACAGGTTGTTTTGCGTTCCAGCTACATCGAAACAAGAATCTTGGATGTCGCTTATTTCAAGTTGTGTTCTTTGGTGTTAATGCAACATTAACCCAGAAATCGCAAAGTGTATGTAATGAGACCCAAATGACAAAACAACGTTTTTTCGCTACCATATGCGCAGAAAGAAGACGAATAAGCTTTGATTGCGCTTACTTGCAATTGTTGCTTTTCGGATTCGAATACACATTCACCCAAAAATCACGCAGAGAAATGTTTGTTATCAGCCCAAATTAAGCATACGTGTTTTGGTTCCATCTCAATAGAAACAAGACGAAGAAGCTGGGATTTTTTCATTGGGTGTTCATTCACCAACAAATAGCAAAGCAAAGTGTAGTAAGGTAAAACAGAGCAAAACAGGTTGTATTGCGTTCCAGCTACATCGAAACAATAATCTTGGATGTCGCTTATTTCAAGTTGTGTTCTTTGGTGTTAATGCAACATTAACCCAGAAATCGCAAAGTGTATGTAATGAGACCCAAATGACAAAACACCGTCTTTTCGCTACCATATGCGCAGAAAGAAGACGAATAAGCTTTGATTGCGCTTACTTGCAATTGTTGCTTTTCGGATTCGAATGCACATTCACCCAAAAATCACGCAGAGAAATGTTTGTTATCAGCCCAAATTAAGCATACGTGTTTTGGTTCCATCTCAATAGAAACAAGACGAAGAAGCTGGGATTTTTTCATTGGGTGTTCATTCACCAACAAATAGCAAAGCAAAAGTGTAGTAAGCTAAAACAGAGCAAAACAGGTTGTTTTGCGTTCCAGCTACATCGAAACAAGAATCTTGGATGTCGCTTATTTCAAGTTGTGTTCGTTGGTGTTAATGCAACATTAACCCAGAAATCGCAAAGTGTATGTAATGAGACCCAAATGACAAAACACCGTCTTTTCGCTACCATATGCGCAGAAAGAAGACGAATAAGCTTTGATTGCGCTTACTTGCAATTGTTGCTTTTCAGATTCGAATGCACATTCACCGAAAAATCACGCAGTGTAATGTTTGTTATCAGCCCAAATTAAGCATACGTGTTTTGGTTCCATCTCAATAGAAACAAGACGAAGAAGCTGGGATTTTTTCATTGGGTGTTCATTCACCAACAAATAGCAAAGCAAAGTGTAGTAAGCTAAAACAGAGCAAAACAGGTTGTTTTGCGTTCCAGCTACATCGAAACAAGAATCTTGGATGTCGCTTATTTCAAGTTGTGTTCTTTGGTGTTAATGCAACATTAACCCAGAAATCGCAAAGTGTATGTAATGAGACCCAAATGACAAAACACCGTCTTTTCGCTACCATATGCGCATGAAGAAGACGAATAAGCTTTGATTGCGCTTACTTGCAATTGTTGCTTTTTGGATTAGAATGCACATTCACCCAAAAACCACGCAGTGAAATGTTTGTTGTCAGCCCAAATTAAGCATACGTGTCAGAGTTGCTTCAAGATCCTAGCTCACAGAGGATCACGCTAGCCAACGGTCATTAAGTAAAAGTCTTTATTGAGTTACAGTTTCCATTCTCAAGCTGCTGCGTGCAACTCTACGTCTAGTAGCTAGATCGGCGAAGCTCCGTCTGAATCTCCGCCCCTTGTACACCAACTTAATATCCTAGCCCTGCTCCACCTTTCCCGCCTGACTGTTCTTCTCTGGGTCCCTCTGCCCCCCTGGGTCTCTTCCTTCCGGGATTCTTCTGACGCTGACCCCCCGGACCCTCCTGTCTCCTTGCGCCGGGCTTTAGGACCTGGCTCCCTTTCCGGGCTGCCTACTGCGCCGCCTTCCTGTGCATTTGAACTTGGCGCGCGCGCCCAACCTTCCACCTTCCGTCTAACCGTCTCTTCGCTCCCAGATGGAGGTGTGGCCACCCCTGACTCGTGCCCTCCCTCCTGTTGTGAGCTGCCAGCGCTTGCCCCCTGGCTCCCTTTCTCTTCCCTGTTCTCTGGCGGTGACGCTGGTCCCGATCTCCAACTGCTCTCCTCTGAGTCCCCTCTGGCTCTATCTTCCTGGGGTGCCCCCCTAAACTCCCCCCTTGCCTTGGCTACTGGTGCTCCTTTCTGTGAATCCTCCGATTCACTGGAAAGACTCGGAGATCTCGGGTCGTCGTCATCACTCATCTTTTCTTCTGCCTCCTCCCCTTCGCTCTCTGTTTCCTCCCTTGCCCTTGCCTCTGCTCCTGAACCCCTGACATCCATCCCCCCCTCGAAGCCCCCCACTCCCCCTTCCCCTCCTTCCGGTGCTGGAGCTGGGTGCTGCTGTGTCAAGGGGACGAATGTCGGGTACCGTTCGCTTCCCGTAGCGGGCCTCCATCCGAAGTCTTCCGGTTCTTCCTCCCTGCTCTCGTCGACGACGGTCACCTCTGCTTCCATCTCTGTGCCGCCGTGCTCGAAACCTGGGTCGTCCCCGAAAACGTCCATGTCCGTCTCTCCCTCACTTCCTCCTGGCGGCGTTGCTCGTCCTGGACCTTCTTGCCACTTCCTGCGCCACTGCTCCTCTGGTCTGTCGTCCCACCAATACGAGGGTTCTGAGGCAGATCCCGAGGGTGACCCCTCCGGGGAACGGACGTCTCGTGTCGGGTCCTCGTCCGAGTCGAACCCCCGGAACGTGCTGGCCGAAAGCGTGGGCGTGAAAAGCCAGTCGTCGAAAAAGTCTGCTGGCATCGGTCTATGTGGGAAGAGGGCATGAAACTCGTCTTTGAGCAGAGGTTCGTCCAAGGCGTAGCCCGGCACCCAGCTGTTCGCACTGGCCGGGGTGCCCTCCTTGGCGAGAAAGTATTCTACCCCTTCTTCCCCCCATCTGGAGTCCAAAATTTCAGTGACTTCGTTGATGCGCTCCTTCTGTGCCCCTCCTGCGTGCCCTGTTCTGTCTCTGCCCGGACTCGGCGCCGTTCCGGGTTCCTGAAACCTGTGCGGTGCCTTGTAGGGAGTGAGCACCGATCTGTGGAACACCGGATGCATTCTGGAACCCTCCGGAAGCGCCAGCCTGAAGGCCACCGGGTTGACCTGCTCTTCGACTTGATAGGGCCCCAGTTGCTTATGCCCTAGTTTCTTCTTGGCCAACGACCTGGCCGGCACTGCGTGGGCTGCTAACCAGACCCAGTCTCCCACGTGGAGCTCTTCGCCAACCCTTCTGCGTTTGTCCGCTTGTACCTTGTATGCGTGCTTGGCCAGCTCCAGGTGGCGCCTCAGCTGATCGTGGACTTCCTGCAGTTCCGACGCGAACGCATCTGCCGTCTGCGGCTCCCCCTCCCCCAGCCTTTCCAGTCCCGGGAAGGTTCTGGGGTGCCTCCCGTTGTTGGCGAAGAACGGCGTGACCCCCGTGGACACGTGCTTCGTGTTGTTGTAGGCGAACTCGGCGAGCGGCAGGTAATCCACCCACGTCGCAGGCTGTTGATTTGCATAACACCTCAAGTACTGCTGCATGATGGCATTGACCCGCTCCGCTTGCCCGTTGGTCTGCGGGTGTCTCGCCGACGCCAGGTTGATCTTGACGTTCAGGAAGCCCATCAGCCTCTGCCAGAAATTCGAGATGAACTGCCGCCCCCGGTCGGACAGAATAGACCGTGGCAGACTGTGAACCTTGAACACGTGGTCTATGAACAGTTTGGCGGTTTGTTCCGCCGTGGCCACCTTCGCACACGGAATGAAATGTGCCATCTTGGAGAACAAGTCCACCACCACCAGCACTGCCGTCTTGCCCCTCGAGCTGGGCAGATCCGTGACAAAGTCCAGGGCCACTCTCTCCCAAGGTTCGACCGGAGTTTGCAGCGGTTCCAACAGTCCGGCCGGCGGTCTAAGCACTGGCTTCGCCCTCTGGCAGGTGTCACACCTCGCCACGTAGTCCGCGACCTCCCCTCTCATTCCAGGCCACCAGAAATCCCTGGCGACTAATTCCACCGTCTTCTCCTTGCCGAAGTGCCCTGCAGTGGGCGCGTCGTGCAGCTGCTGCAGCACCTTGGCGCGAAGTTCGTCTCCCGGCACGTAGATGGCCCCTTTACGGATGAGCAATCCATCTCTTAGCTGGAAACCGTCGGCCGCTGCCTTGCCCCTTTGCACCTCTGCCATCTTTGCTTGCGCGAAGGAGTCCCCCTGCAACGCTCGTCGCACCGCCTCCAGATCCACGGTTGCCGCGGCGCACGCCCACACTGTTGGTGCGAAGATGTGCATGGCGGCCGCTGGCGTTGCGTCCTCCAGATACTGTGGCTTGCGAGAGAGAGCGTCCGCCATGATGTTGGTGTCCCCCGGGACATACTCTATTCGGAAGTCGAAGTTCGCAAAGAACTCAGCCCAACGTATCTGCCTTTGGTTCAGGAACTGTGCCGTGCGCCAGTGCTCTAGGTTCTTGTGGTCCGTGCAAACCTGCACCGTGTGCTTGGCGCCGATCAGAAAGTGCCTCCACGCCTTGAACGCTGCATGAATGGCCAGCAACTCCCTGTCCCATATGGTGTAGTTCTGCTCGGACTTGCTGAGCTTCCTGGAGTAAAACGCTCCCGGTCGCCACACCCCCTGCGGGTCTTTCTGCAGCAGGACCGCCCCCACGGCTCTGTCCGAGGCGTCTGTCTCCACCCTCATCGGCTTGCTGGGGTTGACATGAAGCAGCTGCTCTTCCGACGCGAAGAGACGCTTGAGTGCCTGAAAGGACTGTTCCGCCTGCTCTGTCCAAATGAACTTCTTTTTCTTGGAGCTAAGCGTGTCAGTGATGGCCGCCGTCTGCATAGCGAAGCCCTTGATAAACTTGCGATAGAAGTTCGCAAAGCCGACAAACCGTTGGACCTCCTTCCGGTTGCGCGGGCTCTTCCAATCCAACACCGCTCGAACCTTGGCGCTGTCCATGGCGAGCCCCTTGTCAGACAGCTTGTAGCCCAGAAAATCCACCTCCGTCACGTCAAATTGGCACTTCTCCAGCTTGGCGTAGAGCCTATGTTGCTTTAGCCTGTTCAGCACTTCCTTGACGTGTTTGTCATGCTCCTGTTGCGACTCCGAAAAGATCAGGATGTCATCTAAGAAACAGACGCACGTCTTGTAGAGAAGTCCCGCCAACACGTGATGCATGAATGCTTGAAAAACGTGGGAGCCATTTTGCAATCCAAAAGGCATAACTCTATATTCGTAGGTCCCCAGTGGCGTGAACATGGCTGTTTTCCACTCATCTCCCTCCCGCATGCGAATGAGGTTGTACGCCCCTCGCAGGTCCAACTTGGTGAGCACTCTGCCCTTCCGCACCTTTGCGAGGAGGTCGTCAATTCGGGGCATGGGGAAGTCCGACGGCTTAGTCACACTGTTCAAGATCCTGTAATCCACTACGAGTCTCTTTTGGGGCGTATCCCGCTTCTTAACGAAGAACACCGGGCTGCCTCCCGCCGCCTCGGACTCTCGGATGAAACCGCGCTCCAAATTATGATCTATGAACTCTTTGAGTTCTTGCAGTTCGTCCTCTGACATGGAATACAGTCTCCCCTTAGGCAGCGCCGCCCCTGGCAGCAGGTCAATCTTGCAGTCATATGGCCTGTGAGGGGGTAGCCTGTCTGCCTCCTTCTCGCAGAAAACTTCCAAAAATTCTGCGTACTTGTGGGGAATCGCTTGCAGCGTGCCTAGCAGCAGCTGTGACTCTTCTTCCTCTCCTTCCTGCCTGGGCACGATGCAGTGTTCAGCACAAAAGGAAGAGCCGAAGGTCAGCTGCCTCTGGTACCAAGCCAGCGTTGGGCTGTGCTTGTCCAGCCAACTCATGCCCAACACAATGGGCGTGTCCGACAATTGAGTGACGTTGAAGCTGATGACTTCTATGTGATTCCCAAGTCGCATCACCATTGGTGGCGTCTGCTGCACCACTTGCCCCCCTAGCAGCTCCCTGCCATCCACCGTGACGACCTGCAGGGGCAGTGTGGCCGGCAGCAACTGTATAGCATGCTTGTTGACAAAGTCCTGCCCTATAAAGTCCGCATTGCTGCCTGAGTCAATGGTGATTGGCACGTCCATGGTGATGCCATTGGGCAGCTGGAGCGATGCGGTGAGCCTCACCACTGGTTTGGGCTGGAGGGGGTTCACGGGCTGTAAAATCTCTGGGGACTGCATCATTAATACGTCTGGCTGGGCCCCAGTGCCTCTTCCTCCAGCCAGACTGCGTCGTTTCCCTGCTGTGGTTCTCCTTGCTGCGGTGCTGCAGTCGCCATTGCTGAGGCTGCAGTGAGCTTGCGGAGCCTCTGGGGACACTCTTTCGCCATATGCCCTGGCTCCTCACAGACGTAACACTTCCTGTTCCCTCTAGGAGGCTTCGCTTTCACTGCTGCTGGTGCTAGGGCTCTGGTTGCTGACTGAGCCCTGGCACCTCCAACCTCCATCGGTTAAGCTCCTCCTCCTGGCGGAGGTGTGGATTGAGTTCGTGCTGCTTCTCTGGGAAAGAAGGAGGAGCCCCTGGCTGGTTCGCGCCCTCCACGCCCTTCGTCCCTGCTCCACGGACGTCCTTCCAGCCGTACCCCCACTGCCAGCGCCCTCTGCACGACCTCCTGGGTGGTCCGGGGTCTCTCCCCCCTCGCAATTTCATCTTTCACAGAGCTGTTTAATCCCTCCCAGAACAGGTCTCTTACAGGAGTCGCATCTCTGTCCCATTCTAGGGCACTGGCCAAGGCGAAAAAGCGGGCATGGTACTGCCGTACGCTGGCCCTTCCCTGTTTCAGTCCATGAATCTGTTGCCGAGCAAGATCCACGTCAATGCTTGATAAAAAACACCCATCCATCGCTTTAATAAAGGCATTCGCATTTTGGAGCGCCGGATCGTTATCCCTCCACAAATTGCGCAGCCATGCCCTGGCATCCCCATGCAAATAGGACATGATGAATCCCACTTTCTCCTGCTCATCTCTAAAATCTTTATTCAGCAGTTGCAGTGCACACAGCACGTCTGCTCTAAAATTGGGATACTGTTGCAGGTTCCCATCGAAGTGAGAGACCAGACCGCCTGTGCGTCTCCCCAAACCAATCCCCTCTGGTTTGGGTGTCTGTTGCCCTTGCTTCGTAAGCACTTCCAACCTGACCTGGAGATCCCTGTAGGCGGCAGCTGCGTCCTCCTCTCTCTTCCTGGATGCGAGAGCCTCGGCATTCAGCTGTGACACTGCTTCTCTGAGTTCCGCTATTTGCTGTTCAGCCGTCATGTCGGCTGCCGTTCGTGAGCTCGCTAGTGGGCACCTGCTTCTCTCCTCTCCTCGAGGCTGTATATGCCCACAATTCTTGGAGACGGAGCTTACTGTCAGAGTTGCTTCAAGATCCTAGCTCACAGAGGATCACGCTAGCCAACGGTCATTAAGTAAAAGTCTTTATTGAGTTACAGTTTCCATTCTCAAGCTGCTGCGTGCAACTCTACGTCTAGTAGCTAGACCGGCGAAGCTCCGTCTGAATCTCCGCCCCTTGTACACCAACTTAATATCCTAGCCCTGCTCCACCTTTTCCGCCTGACTGTTCTTCTCTGGGTCCCTCTGCCCCCCTGGGTCTCTTCCTTCCGGGATTCTTCTGACGCTGACCCCCCGGACCCTCCTGTCTCCTTGCGCCGGGCTTTAGGACCCGGCTCCCTTTCCGGGCTGCCTACTGCGCCGCCTTCCTGTGCATTTGAACTTGGCGCGCGCGCCCAACCTTCCACCTTCCGTCTAACCGTCTCTTCGCTCCCAGATGGAGGTGTGGCCACCCCTGACTCGTGCCCTCCCTCCTGTTGTGAGCTGCCAGCGCTTGCCCCCTGGCTCCCTTCCTCTTCCCTGTTCTCTGGCGGTGACGCTGGTCCCGATCTCCAACTGCTCTCCTCTGAGTCCCCTCTGGCTCTATCTTCCTGGGGTGCCCCCCTAAACTCCCCCCTTGCCTTGGCCACTGGTGCTCCTTTCTGTGAATCCTCCGATTCACTGGAAAGACTCGGAGATCTCGGGTCGTCGTCATCACTCATCTTTTCTTCTGCCTCCTCCCCTTCGCTCTCTGTTTCCTCCCTTGCCCTTGCCTCTGCTCCTGAACCCCTGACAGTATGTAATGAGACCCAAATGACAAAACACCGTCTTTTCGCTACCATATGCGCAAAAAGAAGACGAATAAGCTTTGATTGCGCTTACTTGCAATTGTTGCTTTTCGGATTCGAATGCACATTCACCCAAAAATCACGCAGAGAAATGTTTATTATCAGCCCAAATTAAGCATACGTGTTTTGGTTCCATCTCAATAGAAACACGGCGAAGAAGCTGGGATTTTTTCATTGGGTGTTCATTCACCAACAAATAGCAAAGCAAAGTGTAGTCAGCTAAAACAGAGCAAAACAGGTTGTTTTGCGTTCCAGCTACATCGAAACAAGAATCTTGGATGTCGCTTATTTCAAGTTGTGTTCTTTGGTGTTAATGCAACATTAACCCAGAAATCGCAGTGTATGTAATGAGACCCAAATGACAAAACACCGTCTTTTCGCTACCATATGCGCAGAAAGAAGACGAATAAGCTTTGATTGCGCTTACTTGCAATTGTTGCTTTTCAGATTCGAATGCACATTCACCCAAAAACCACGCAGTGAAATGTTTGTTATCAGCCCAAATCAAGCATACGTGTTTTGGTTCTATCTCAACAGAAACAAGACGAAGAAGCTGGGATTTTTTCATTGGGTGTTCATTCACCCACAAATAGCAAAGCAAAGTGTAGTAAGCTAAAACAGAGCAAAACAGGTTGTTTTGCGTTCCAGCTACATCGAAACAAGAATCTTGGATGTCGCTTATTTCAAGTTGTGTTCCTTGGTGTTAATGCAACATTAACCCAGAAATCGCAAAGTGTATGTAATGAGACCCAAATGACAAAACACCATCTTTTCGCTACCATATGCGCAGAAAGAAGACGAATAAGCTTTGATTGCGCTTACGTGCAATTGTTGCTTTTCGGATTCGAATGCACATTCACCCAAAAATCACGCAGAGAAATGTTTGTTATCAGCCCAAATTAGGCATACGTATTTTGGTTCCATCTCAATAGAAACAAGGCGAAGAAGCTGGGATTTTTTCATTGGGTGTTCATTCACCAACAAATAGCAAAGCAAAGTGTAGTAAGCTAAAACAGAGCAAAACAGGTTGTTTTGCGTTCCAGCTACATCGAAACAAGAATCTTGGATGTCGCTTATTTCAAGTTGTGTTCTTTGGTGTTAATGCAACATTAACCCAGAAATCGCAAAGTGTATGTAATGAGACCCAAATGACAAAACAACGTCTTTTCGCTACCATATGCGCAGAAAGAAGACGAATAAGCTTTGATTGCGCTTACTTGCAATTGTTGCTTTTCGGATTCGAATACACATTCACCCAAAAATCACGCAGAGAAATGTTTGTTATCAGCCCAAATTAAGCATACGTGTTTTGGTTCCATCTCAATAGAAACAAGACGAAGAAGCTGGGATTTTTTCATTGGGTGTTCATTCACCAACAAATAGCAAAGCAAAGTGTAGTAAGGTAAAACAGAGCAAAACAGGTTGTATTGTGTTCCAGCTACATCGAAACAAGAATCTTGGATGTCGCTTATTTCAAGTTGTGTTCTTTGGTGTTAATGCAACATTAACCCAGAAATCGCAAAGTGTATGTAATGAGACCCAAATGACAAAACACCGTCTTTTCGCTACCATATGCGCAGAAAGAAGACGAATAAGCTTTGAGTGCGCTTACTTGCAATTGTTGCTTTTCGGATTCGAATGCACATTCACCCAAAAATCACGCAGAGAAATGTTTGTTATCAGCCCAAATTAAGCATACGTGTTTTGGTTCCATCTCAATAGAAACAAGACGAAGAAGCTGGGATTTTTTCATTGGGTGTTCATTCACCAACAAATAGCAAAGCAAAAGTGTAGTAAGCTAAAACAGAGCAAAACAGGTTGTTTTGCGTTCCAGCTACATCGAAACAAGAATCTTGGATGTCGCTTATTTCAAGTTGTGTTCTTTGGTGTTAATGCAACATTAACCCAGAAATCGCAAAGTGTATGTAATGAGACCCAAATGACAAAACACCGTCTTTTCGCTACCATATGCGCAGAAAGAAGACGAATAAGCTTTCATTGCGCTTACTTCCAATTGTTGCTTTTAGGATTAGAATGCACATTCACCCAAAAATCACGCAGTGAAATGTTTGTTATCAGCCCAAATTAAGCATACGTGTTTTAGTTCCATCTCAATAGAAACAAGACGAAGAAGCTGGGATTTTTTCACTGGGTGTTCATTCACCAACAAATAGCAAAGCAAAGTGTAGTAAGCTAAAACAGAGCAAAACAGGTTGTTTTGCGTTCCAGCTAC
Organism: Podarcis muralis; assembly: GCF_964188315.1. Taxonomy (NCBI): domain Eukaryota; kingdom Metazoa; phylum Chordata; class Lepidosauria; order Squamata; family Lacertidae; genus Podarcis; species Podarcis muralis. The sequence continues at coordinate 42,122,761 of NC_135671.1, read as the reverse complement.
ATCGAAACAAGAATCTTGGATGTCGCTTATTTCAAGTTGTGTTCTTTGGTGTTAATGCAACATTCACCCAAAAATCACGCAGAGAAATGTTTGTTATCAACCGAAATTAAGCATACGTGTTTTGGTTCCATCTCAATAGAAACAAGACGAAGAAGCTGGGATTTTTTCATTGGGTGTTCATTCACCAACAAATAGCAAAGCAAAAGTGTAGTAAGCTAAAACAGAGCAAAACAGGTTGTTTTGCGTTCCAGCTACATCGAAACAAGAATCTTGGATGTCGCTTATTTCAAGTTGTGTTTTTTGGTGTTAATGCAACATTAACCCAGAAATCGCAAAGTGTATGTAATGAGACCCAAATGACAAAACACCGTCTTTTCGCTACCATATGCGCAGAAAGAAGACGAATAAGCTTTGATTGCGCTTACTTCCAATTGTTGCTTTTTGGATTAGAATGCACATTCACCCAAAAATCACGCAGTGTAATGTTTGTTATCAGCCCAAATTAAGCATACGTGTTTTAGTTCCATCTCAATAGAAACAAGACGAAGCTGGGATTTTTTCATTGGGTGTTCATTCACCAACAAATAGCAAAGCAAAGTGTAGTAAGCTAAAACAGAGCAAAACAGGTTGTTTTGCGTTCCAGCTACATCGAAACAAGAATCTTGGATGTCGCTTATTTCAAGTTGTGTTCTTTGGTGTTAATGCAACATTAACCCAGAAATCGCAAAGTGTATGTAATGAGACCCAAATGACAAAACACCGTCTTTTCGCTACCATATGCGCAGAAAGAAGACGAATAAGCTTTGATTGCGCTTACTTGCAATTGTTGCTTTTCAGATTCGAATGCACATTCACCCAAAAATCACGCAGTGTAATGTTTGTTATCAGCCCAAATTAAGCATACGTGTTTTGGTTCTATCTCAACAGAAACAAGACGAAGAAGCTGGGATTTTTTCATTGGGTGTTCATTCACCAATAAATAGCAAAGCAAAGTGTAGTAAGCTAAAACAGAGCAAAACAGGTTGTTTTGCGTTCCAGCTACATCGAAACAAGAATCTTGGATGTCGCTTATTTCAAGTTATGTTCTTTGGTGTTAATGCAACATTAACCCAGAAATCGCAAAGTGTATGTAATGAGACCCAAATGACAAAACACCGTCTTTTCGCTACCATATGCGCAGAAAGAAGACGAATAAGCTTTGATTGCGCTTATTTGCAATTGTTGCTTTTCGGATTCGAATACACATTCACCCAAAAATCACGCAGAGAAATGTTTGTTATCAGCCCAAATTAAGCATACGTGTTTTGGTTCCATCTCAATAGAAACAAGACGAAGAAGCTGGGATTTTTTCATTGGGTGTTCATTCACCAACAAATAGCAAAGCAAAGTGTAGTAAGGTAAAACAGAGCAAAACAGGTTGTATTGCGTTCCAGCTACATCGAAACAAGAATCTTGGATGTCGCTTATTTCAAGTTGTGTTCTTTGGTGTTAATGCAACATTAACCCAGAAATCGCAAAGTGTATGTAATGAGACCCAAATGACAAAACACCATCTTTTCGCTACCATATGCGCAGAAAGAAGACGAATAAGCTTTGATTGCGCTTACGTGCAATTGTTGCTTTTCGGATTCGAATGCACATTCACCCAAAAATCACGCAGAGAAATGTTTGTTATCAGCCCAAATTAAGCATACGTGTTTTGGTTCCATCTCAATAGAAACAAGACGAAGAAGCTGGGATTTTTTCATTGGGTGTTCATTCACCAACAAATAGCAAAGCAAAGTGTAGTAAGGTAAAACAGAGCAAAACAGGTTGTATTGCGTTCCAGCTACATCGAAACAAGAATCTTGGATGTCGCTTATTTCAAGTTGTGTTCTTTGGTGTTAATGCAACATTAACCCAGAAATCGCAAAGTGTATGTAATGAGACCCAAATGACAAAACACCGTCTTTTTGCTACCATATGCGCAGAAAGAAGACGAATAAGCTTTGAGTGCGCTTACTTGCAATTGTTGCTTTTCGGATTCGAATGCACATTCACCCAAAAATCACGCAGAGAAATGTTTGTTATCAGCCCAAATTAAGCATACGTGTTTTGGTTCCATCTCAATAGAAACAAGACGAAGAAGCTGGGATTTTTTCATTGGGTGTTCATTCACCAACAAATAGCAAAGCAAAAGTGTAGTAAGCTAAAACAGAGCAAAACAGGTTGTTTTGCGTTCCAGCTACATCGAAACAAGAATCTTGGATGTCGCTTATTTCAAGTTGTGTTCTTTGGTGTTAATGCAACATTAACCCAGAAATCGCAAAGTGTATGTAATGAGACCCAAATGACAAAACACCGTCTTTTCGCTACCATATGCGCAGAAAGAAGACGAATAAGCTTTGATTGCGCTTACTTGCAATTGTTGCTTTTCAGATTCGAATGCACATTCACCCAAAAATCACGCAGTGTAATGTTTGTTATCAGCCCAAATTAAGCATACGTGTTTTAGTTCCATCTCAATAGAAACAAGACGAAGAAGCTGGGATTTTTTCACTGGGTGTTCATTCACCAACAAATAGCAAAGCAAAGTGTAGTAAGCTAAAACAGAGCAAAACAGGTTGTTTTGCGTTCCAGCTACATCGAAACAAGAATCTTGGATGTCGCTTATTTCAAGTTGTGTTCTTTGGTGTTAATGCAACATTAACCCAGAAATCGCAAAGTGTATGTAATGAGACCCAAATGACAAAACACCGTCTTTTCGCTACCATATGCGCAGAAAGAAGACGAATAAGCTTTGATTGCGCTTACTTGCAATTGTTGCTTTTCAGATTCGAATGCACATTCACCCAAAAATCACGCAGTGTAATGTTTGTTATCAGCCCAAATTAAGCATACGTGTTTTGGTTCTATCTCAACAGAAACAAGACGAAGAAGCTGGGATTTTTTCATTGGGTGTTCATTCACCAATAAATAGCAAAGCAAAGTGTAGTAAGCTAAAACAGAGCAAAACAGGTTGTTTTGCGTTCCAGCTACATCGAAACAAGAATCTTGGATGTCGCTTATTTCAAGTTGTGTTCTTTGGTGTTAATGCAACATTAACCCAGAAATCGCAAAGTGTATGTAATGAGACCCAAATGACAAAACACCGTCTTTTCGCTACCATATGCGCAGAAAGAAGACGAATAAGCTTTGATTGCGCTTATTTGCAATTGTTGCTTTTCGGATTCGAATACACATTCACCCAAAAATCACGCAGAGAAATGTTTGTTATCAGCCCAAATTAAGCATACGTGTTTTGGTTCCATCTCAATAGAAACAAGACGAAGAAGCTGGGATTTTTTCATTGGGTGTTCATTCACCAACAAATAGCAAAGCAAAGTGTAGTAAGGTAAAACAGAGCAAAACAGGTTGTATTGCGTTCCAGCTACATCGAAACAAGAATCTTGGATGTCGCTTATTTCAAGTTGTGTTCTTTGGTGTTAATGCAACATTAACCCAGAAATCGCAAAGTGTATGTAATGAGACCCAAATGACAAAACACCGTCTTTTCGCTACCATATGCGCAGAAAGAAGACGAATAAGCTTTGATTGCGCTTACTTGCAATTGTTGCTTTTCGGATTCGAATGCACATTCACCCAAAAATCACGCAGAGAAATGTTTGTTATCAGCCCAAATTAAGCATACGTGTTTTGGTTCCATCTCAATAGAAACAAGACGAAGAAGCTGGGATTTTTTCATTGGGTGTTCATTCACCAACAAATAGCAAAGCAAAAGTTAAGCTAAAACAGAGCAAAACAGGTTGTTTTGCGTTCCAGCTACATCGAAACAAGAATCTTGGATGTCGCTTATTTCAAGTTGTGTTCTTTGGTGTTAATGCAACATTAACCCAGAAATCGCAAACTGTATGTAATGAGACCCAAATGACAAAACACCGTCTTTTCGCTACCATATGCGCAGAAAGAAGACGAATAAGCTTTGATTGCGCTTACTTGCAATTGTTGCTTTTCGGATTCGAATACACATTCACCCAAAAATCACGCAGAGAAATGTTTGTTATCAGCACAAATTAAGCATACGTGTTTTGGTTCCATCTCAATAGAAACAAGACGAAGAAGCTGGGATTTTTTCATTGGGTGTTCATTCACCAACAAATAGCAAAGCAAAGTGTAGTAAGGTAAAACAGAGCAAAACAGGTTGTATTGCGTTCCAGCTACATCGAAACAAGAATCTTGGATGTCGCTTATTTCAAGTTGTGTTCTTTGGTGTTAATGCAACATTAACCCAGAAATCGCAAAGTGTATGTAATGAGACCCAAATGACAAAACACCGTCTTTTCGCTACCATATGCGCAGAAAGAAGACGAATAAGCTTTGATTGCGCTTACTTGCAATTGTTGCTTTTCGGATTCGAATGCACATTCACCCAAAAATCACGCAGAGAAATGTTTGTTATCAGCCCAGATTAAGCATACGTGTTTTGGTTCCATCTCAATAGAAACAAGACGAAGAAGCTGGGATTTTTTCATTGGGTGTTCATTCACCAACAAATAGCAAAGCAAAAGTGTAGTAAGCTAAAACAGAGCAAAACAGGTTGTTTTGCGTTCCAGCTACATCGAAACAAGAATCTTGGATGTCGCTTATTTCAAGTTGTGTTCTTTGGTGTTAATGCAACATTAACCCAGAAATCGCAAACTGTATGTAATGAGACCCAAATGACAAAACACCGTCTTTTCGCTACCATATGCGCAGAAAGAAGACGAATAAGCTTTGATTGCGCTTACTTGCAATTGTTGCTTTTCAGATTCGAATGCACATTCACCCAAAAATCACGCAGTGTAATGTTTGTTATCAGCCCAAATTAAGCATACGTGTTTTAGTTCCATCTCAATAGAAACAAGACGAAGCTGGGATTTTTTCATTGGGTGTTCATTCACCAACAAATAGCAAAGCAAAGTGTAGTAAGCTAAAACAGAGCAAAACAGGTTGTTTTGCGTTCCAGCTACATCGAAACAAGAATCTTGGATGTCGCTTATTTCAAGTTGTGTTCTTTGGTGTTAATGCAACATTAACCCAGAAATCGCAAACTGTATGTAATGAGACCCAAATGACAAAACACCGTCTTTTCGCTACCATATGCGCAGAAAGAAGACGAATAAGCTTTGATTGCGCTTACTTGCAATTGTTGCTTTTCGGATTCGAATGCACATTCACCCAAAAATCACGCAGAGAAATGTTTGTTATCAGCCCAAATTAAGCATACGTGTTTTGGTTCCATCTCAATAGAAACAAGGCGAAGAAGCTGGGATTTTTTCATTGGGTGTTCATTCACCAACAAATAGCAAAGCAAAGTGTAGTCAGCTAAAACAGAGCAAAACAGGTTGTTTTGCGTTCCAGCTACATCGAAACAAGAATCTTGGATGTCGCTTATTTCAAGTTGTGTTCTTTGGTGTTAATGCAACATTAACCCAGAAATCGCAAAGTGTATGTAATGAGACCCAAATGACAAAACACCGTCTTTTCGCTACCATATGCGCAGAAAGAAGATGAATAAGCTTTGATTGCGCTTACTTGCAATTGTTGCTTTTCAGATTCGAATGCACATTCACCCAAAAACCACGCAGTGTAATGTTTGTTATCAGCCCAAATTAAGCATACGTGTTTTGGTTCTATCTCAACAGAAACAAGACGAAGAAGCTGGGATTTTTTCATTGGGTGTTCATTCACCAACAAATAGCAAAGCAAAGTGTAGTAAGCTAAAACAGAGCAAAACAGGTTGTTTTGCGTTCCAGCTACATCGAAACAAGAATCTTGGATGTCGCTTATTTCAAGTTGTGTTCTTTGGTGTTAATGCAACATTAACCCAGAAATCGCAAAGTGTATGTAATGAGACCCAAATGACAAAACACCGTCTTTTCGCTACCATATGCGCAGAAAGAAGACGAATAAGCTTTGATTGCGCTTACTTGCAATTGTTGCTTTTCGGATTCGAATGCACATTCACCCAAAAATCACGCAGAGAAATGTTTGTTATCAGCCCAAATTAAGCATACGTGTTTTGGTTCCATCTCAATAGA